>NC_071501.1:76329995-76641186 GCF_028408465.1 Anastrepha ludens
TTGAAAATGCTCCTCATAAAAAAACATCTGCCATGCGGGGAGGATTTAAAATTATAGGTCCCTCCATTTATGCAAAAACAAAAAGACGCACACCACAAATAGAAAGGGGAGCTCGACCAAATACCCAAAAAGGTGTGTACTCGCCAAATATTATAATATTATTATTATTTCTGATCCCATATTAGACAGGAATCTGACGTGGAAACCCAATATTGAGAGGAGGGTTGAAAAGGCTTACATTGCATTGCACACATGCAAAAAAGCGCTCGGAATCGAATGGGGAGTTCGGCCTATTCTGCTATATGGAAAACTGGTGTGGTGGCCATCAACTCAAAAGGCAAGTTATAGGAAATTGCTGAACCAGGTTCAAAGGACTGTTTTTTAAGCATCACCGCGGCTTTAAGGACTACCCCAAAAAAAGCGATCGAGGTGCTAGTCAACTTGCCTGCTCTGGTAGGAAAACACGTGACCGCCACTTCTGCGCTTAGACTTAATAGTGGAAGACTCGGCGGTTCAGCCACGCTTCTATACTAAATACATACTATGAGTAGTTATAATCAAGAATTCAACTACTCTTTCTCTAAACCCACCCTCGAAAAGCTCTTCAAGACTGACATCCCGTCAAGAAAAGAGTGGCAAAATCAAAGACCATGGAGAAGTGGGGAAATACATTTTCACACGGCTAGATGCAACCTGGAAAATAAAGAAAGCTATAGAGTTTTTTCGAAATAATTAGAACTGTCCGATTTCCTAGCTACTGTAGACAAGCAGAAACCCTAGCCATAACGGAGGTAACTGTGTATCTTAACACACGCGCCGTAACAAAAGCTACGATAAATATCTTCTCGGCGGCCATCAAATTAATGGAGGTAGTTATACTAAAATCAAAGGTTGCTGAGGAATCCCTGGCAGCTCGAAATGATATTAACACTGTCTTCAAGGTAAGTCTTATATGGGTTTCGCGCCTTAGAGATATTGAAGGAAATTACAAGGCTGATGAGCTATCGGGAAAAGGTACTATTCTGCCGCTGCTTGAAAACAGAAGCTATACTGAAGTTCCTTTGGCAACTCGCAAATTGAGGATAGATAAGAAAAGATCAGGAGAATTGCTCAACCTGTCAAGAGTGAACATCTCGAAGGTCGAGGGCTGTGCTAACGGTCATTGGCTGTCAGGTAGGTGCTCTTCTAAGCTAGGAGTATTTTCTCATGAGTACTGCAGAAGTTTTAGAGACAAGGAAAAGGAATAAACAGTGAAATATTTTCTCTCTAATTGTCCAGGCTTAGGAAAACACTCCTTTGACTCTCTTATGGAACAATCCGGTGTTGGGATAAAACCTATCCTACGCTTCATAAGACCGTCCAATGGTTACAATGATGAATAAACATTGAAGTTACCTTGAATAGCAACTGTAAAGCAGATGAACTAGCGGTACCACATTACCGATCCAGCCAGATAAAGCGAACATAACAATACCTCTAGCAACTTAAAAGCTGCTAATAGACAAACACACCATCAAAGCTGCCAACGTGCTATGGGCTGAGTCCCTGAACTGTGCAACAGAATGGAAACATGCGCCGCACAAACCGACTGTTGAAACTGAACAGGAAGGACATGAGAAATCTTCGTGGGGTTCTAACAGGGCACTGACTTAAAGGCAGGCATGCCAGCAGACTTGGAGCACTCTATAACAACTACTGCAGGAGCTATAATGACATTGAAGAGAAGAGACCATAGAACCCTTTCTATGCAGGTACATGGTTCTGGGTAGAAGAAGGTTCAATATTCTATAAACAAGATTTTTGAATAACTTGGCAGATGTAGCCAATTTAAAACTGAGAAAAATTGTTAGTATATTAAAGCCATAGATTGGTTCAATAAGGACAATATAAAGTGAGGAGAGGGGACAGCCCTGGTGGTATCACAATGGGCCTACAGCAGGCCTAGGTGTGTCAATTGATAAACACTATACCTACCTACCTACCTCACGTAGTACCACAACAGACCTAAGTGCTATTCAAAACCTGCTGCCACAAAACCCTAAACCAACCTATTCCTAACCCCGAGCGTTTCGGAGTCCCGAAACAGTCCTGAAATTTAAACGAATTTTATTGTTATATTAAATTAACAACAGAGATCGGTGTCAAATATCTTTGATTTAAAAATACATACCTACATACAGTTTTCAATAAAAGAATTGCATGAGTTTACGTACAGTAAAAAAATTATACAATATAAAACAAATTATATACTCAACAGTTCCGTCATTTGATTTGACTAATCGTCGATTTTCGGTATTCAAAAAAGTTCCCGCAGTCTCAGAATTGGCATCTCTAACTCATGCATAAAAACATAAATGCACTATTTGAACTGAACGCATAGAAGGTGAACCGAGCTCGGATTGTGCCAAAGTTTGCACATGCAGCCTGCCCTGTGGCATGAACTCTACTGACATGCCACTTTATTTTTCATAAGTAATTAAACTATCAGCATAGTAGAGTGCCAGAATCGTATGTCTACCTGGCTGCCCGCCCGCCATACACCATACAGTGACAGCCATTGAGTGAATTAGCTTGGAGCCATTTGCGTCAACATATTTCCAGCCTCTAGTTAACGGCTGCTGGTAACCTTCGTCTGCGAGCGCGGAAACATACTTTCACTTTACAAAACGCTATCAATTTGCGCCTCAGCGGTGAGCAGAATCTCTTTGTGTCATTTTTCATATTTTTTTTTTGTTTTTTTGTAGCAACTTTGCTCTGCGCAGTCGACCTCCACCTCGCTACTTACGTGCATACTCGTACTTTAATTTGTGCCGCTTGTGTGCTACAGCCCTTTTAACTAACTAGCTGTTGTTACTTTCGCCATTATCATTTTTGTATAATAGCCAAAAGTTGTTGCTTGCAACATCAACAACAATATGTCCAACTAGAGCAGCGTACCTACGCAAGTTGTCGACAATGTTTGTCGCTTTCGTAAACAGTTGACGCCTAACAAACCCACAACCGAAGTGTCGCAAGTATGCATACAAACAGATGGGTACGAGTAGTGAGAGTGGTAAGTTGCAGGTTTGCCGTTCGCATATGTGCGCAGCCGCTTAGTGCCACAGGTACCATGTGCAACGCTAGTCGACCTTGTGGCATACAACGATGACAAATTCTCGTGGGGTAAGCAAGTGGCTTACCATCAACAACTTTGCCAAGGCATCAAACGATGTTGATGTGACATCAGCGTCAACCCCAGCTGTGTGCCTGTGTGGCTGTGTGCCCATGTACTTTTTGCTGTTGTCTCTGGAGACCTGGTGTACTGCATTTCTTTTAGCTCTGTGGTAAGCTTTTGTGGAACAAGAGTCAGCGTGTGTGCGTTGCTAAAGTGGCATTAAGTAACTTTTTTCCACAACGCACTTTTAAGTCAAGTTTAATTTTAACCACAAAAGTTTGGCTGAGCAACAACACTGGGAAAACAGCTGGCTGGCAACAAGGCGAATACGACTTGCAGACGCAGAAGCATGGATGATTACGTAGTAGTGTATATGTTTATTCATGTCTGCTATTGTATTTACCTCGATAACTTCGGTATATGTAAGTTTTCACTTAACAACAGTGTTATTGTTGATCCCAAAATGTTCAAGACACCCATCCATCAATCTTTGCTCCGTCAAGCAACAAACAATCAGCCAAAAAACAAATCAACACATTGCCGTGTAAACTCAGAGATCAGCATCAAATAAATGCATAAGCATGAAAGCATAGCAGAGTAGGGGAGCATTAAATAGTTTCTATGCAAAAATAGAGTAGTTAAAGCGTAATTCATAAGTTAAAGCATAATTGAAACATCGATGGTTAAATCTAAGGTATGGTGAGCTTAACTTCCTGCTAATACAATTCCTGACAGGTGATGGTTGCTACCAGATGTGCTTAAATCGCCTTAGGGTGCATGAGTCGCCTTTAATGCATATTTAATATAACGAACAAGTTTGAGAATCTCAATCAGATGTTAATTTAAAGTAAATTTTCCGAAAAAGACTTTTTTATATTCTCTTAATATTGAGCAGCGCGCCAGGAAATAAGCGCGCCTAAATTGCACATTGAGCAAGTTTTATTGTCTGTGGCAAATCTGTTGTGATTTAAAATTGGCATGCCACCTCTAGTCCTCAATATCCACGTGCTTGATTCTAATCCATATTTTTTTTAACAAATTAGACCTATAGACCAGTCTAATTCTTAATGTGTCCTACCAATACTTAAGACTTTTTGTATGTTCACACTCACCTTTGACTGATTGTGGTTTGTTAAAAGCAATGTTGCATCTTCTACCCACACTTCTGAGTGCATATTAACCATCCGCCAGATCACATAGTTTTTACTAAATAAGTTCTTGAAATCTCTAATCCAGAACACTTCTTTCTTTATAACAATTTTTAACAGATAATGTGGCAGCTGATTTTCTGAGTACATAAACAAAACTCTGTGCATATACTTAAGGAACAGTTCTTGTAGTTTGCCTTTGTGATCCGCTAACAAAATGATATCATCCGCATACATTAAAAGTCTAACATTTTTCTCTTCTATGTTTAATCCTCCTTCTAAGCTTTCATGTAAGTCATTTATGTAAAGCGCAAATAGTATTGGCGACATAAGCATCTCTGTTTGATGAACTCTTTTTTTGGAACACATCTGAGATGTCTGAGCCATTCCATACAACTGGCTTTGTATCGCTGTATAAGTATATTCTCTATGAACTTCACTACTTTTGTTGCAAGTCTAATATGATGCAGCTTATATATCAAGGCGTTTCTTGATACTCTATCAAACGCCGATTTAAAGTCGACAAACTTTCTTCTTTTCTCCGAATTTTAAATGAACAATAGCGGTTAAATTGAATATATTGAATATATTTCAAGATATTGTCGACTGTGGAGTAATCTTTCTGAAGTCGGTTCGATACTCCTTTAAAATATTATTTCTTTCAGTCCAAGAAGTTATTCCTCCATTAATTATGCCCATCATAACTTTAGCAATGCAGCGCATAAATGAAATTCCTTTGTAATTTTCCACTAGCCATTTAGCTCAACCACCTTCCGACAATTTATAAGTATTTAACGGTAGTAGGTTTAGTTCAACTTAAAATTCAATACTGACGGGCGAGCTTTCTAAAGGCTTTCAATGCTTCCTACTCTTACAAAACCAAAAAAAAAAAAAACAATTGATGGGCTCAGCAATCATCTAAACGACCTTGGTGGAATTCAACAAAACGCGTCAATAATTTGTTTCTTCTTCAAACTGAAAATGTAGCTGTTGTTGTAAATCTGAGGGCGTTCAATCCACACTAATTACGATATTACCCGTCGATAACCCATTAAGGTAGATAAAATGCCCAAATAACTGCATTTTATCTCGAATACTTCAAAATTCGGTTTCTCTAGTGTTAATTTGATTTTATTTATTTATAATTCCTGGGACTAATAATTCAAATTACAAGTTGAGAACAAAGAACCTAAGAACTTTATCTGTGCTTCCTGCGTTGGAATTTTTGTTGTGTGGAAAAAAATTGATTTCTATGGATAATGAAGGATGGGCATTCAATTAATATACACGGCGAATCAAAATTAATCATTAAATTTTATTATTGAATAACTCCTCTATCCTGCATTGCCACATCATCAAGGTGCTGCTCTCTGAAGTCCCTTTGTAACGAATTTAGCCAGATCAGTTGTGGTCTTTCTTTAGGCCTTGTTGGCTCAGTTATGTTCATGGCGAGTTTGACGATGTTGTCTTCGTCTCTATGCATTACGTGTGCATTTTATCTTAGCCTGGATTCTATCATTTTCTCGGAGATCGCTGCAATTTGCATATCTTCTCGTACTTTGATGTTTTTCACTTTGTCCACGCGCTTCATTCCTGTTGCCCAGCCAAGCATTTGAAATTCCGCCACGTGCATCTTCTGATTCTGCTTAGCTTGCCCAACATTTCGACCCGTAGAGCATTACTGGTCTCACGCAGGTTTTGTACACCTTTCCTTTAATCGTTAATGCTAATGGTGCAAAAAAAAATATTTTGAGTTATGGAAATCTTTTTTTTTTTACTTTTATGCGCTCCATTGCTTGCCTGTTTATCACTGCAGCTGTATAGTTCACCAGTTTCAAATATGATTGACGGGCGATGCCATTTGCTAGAATTATATATAAATCTTCCGACAGGGTGATACATATGCTTAATATTCATTTGTCTATTGCTACAGAAATGGCTGGTGTTGGAAATGGATTGTATTTTAGAAAATCAGAAATCAAAGCGAATTTTTAGCGACTTCAAATGGCAAAAAAGTGAAAAAAGCTGCTTAACTTTTATGGCAATTTTTTGAATGTTTTTTAAATTTTGGACAAAGTGGTTTTTGTTTTATGTGTTTTATAAAAAAATTTAAAAAAGTTTTATAAAAAACTTGTCAAAACTTTTCATTACGTATCACTGTTATTATTATAAACACAGGTGTCGCCCAAACTTCGTCTTCATTTTTGATAATTTTTTTGTTTTTTTTTGATGATGGAATTATCCATTTTATTCTATGGCAATGTATTCTGGTATTCGCTATATGAACAAAAATGTATAAAAACTATTTTTTTTTAATCGACACGAGTTTTGTGCTGCTTTAAAAGAGCACAATACATATTATAGCAAAATTAGACAGAGCTACAAAATTTCGTACCCAGAATTTCTCCAAATATTTGAAAATAATTTAAATTTGGGGATTATTTAAACTAAAAAGTTTGAAATTTCTATACAAAAATGTTGTATTAACTTTTTAAATTTTTTACCAAGTGTGAAGCTTTAAGTTATTTGGTTTTTGTCGTACTAAAATCAATATTTTTATATAAAAGGACACAAAATAAATAGTCAAAGTTTTACAAAATGTCCCACTGCTATTTTTGTGAGCGCTCCTGTACATGTGAAAGTAGATAGTTTTGTATTCTGTTACTGACAAAAACTCAGATCATACAGGTGGTGACGGCTCAGCGAAGCCCGATATATCATACATACATTTTTATCATCTGTATGAATATATTAAGGCAAAAGGTGTACTTATTTACCTTTATATATATGAATGTCACAACATATACATATCTCTGTATACAGACTTTTTACATATATATTCCAAGAACACTGTGTAACACATCCACCACGAACGAATTGCTTAGGCAGACTAAAAAAAAATAAAGGCACGATTGAAAAACAGTGAGGAATGAAGCGTCTCTCGACTGCAAAAAAATGTTCATGTCATCGATCTTTTTCGATTCTTTAAATTATGCCAGATACTACGCAGGTAATGTTTTGAAACCTTATTTATTTATGATGGACTACCTGCTGACTATATTTATTTATATTTTGAATAGCGTCCAATACATGCTAGTTAAAGATTACATTTATAAATATAATAAATAAATAAGAATAAATTTTTAAAAATTTTGAACGATATAAAATGAAAAATCGTTCATTCAAAACTGTGTGAAGCAGCAATTTTTAACTGCCAGTTCTGGGTTAAAATATAAATAATTATTTTTATTAACTGATCTACCCTTGATACAATAGGATTTTTGCCATCTCGAAACCAATAGAGTAAGAGACTTTCACTAAGCAACTTCGACACTATAGTCTACACAGATGGTTCAAAAGTGGACTGTGGTGTTAAAGCATTTATATATTTTTGAGAATAGATCTAATCTTAGAATTTAAAAATGTAGTATCTTCCAGGCGGAAGTATTGGCAATAGAGGAAGTTTCAAGTCTCATAGACTTCTCTTTTAAGACCAATTTCGCTATTCTTTCGAATAGCAAAGCTGCAATCCAGGCATCTCTAAACTGGTGGTACAAAGCAGAAACAGTCTTACCACCTTGAGCAATAACCATAATGCTACCTTAATCTGGGTCACGGGTCATCGGAATATGCAAAGAAAGGAAAAAGCTGACAAACTGTCGTTGAGGGAGATCTATCATGAATAAAATTCTTACAGAACAGGTATTCGGACCACTGAGTAAAATCCAAAACGCAATCTCCTCAAAATACCTACGAATCGCGAATTGTAGATGGAGAGATTAGACAACATGCAAAGCCCACCTACAACCACAAACAAACGTCAACATTGGTAAATACAATACAAAACGAAGTGTTGCCTGTAGACTCGCGGCAGTGACAACTGGCTTTTGGCCAAAAGGAGAGCAGGAAGCCAAAATGGGTATCCCTTACAATATATACTGTCATAGTTGTAATTAATCGCAGAAAAACGAAACTATTTTCCACTTCCTTTGAGAGTGTTCTGCCCTATGTAAGGCGAGCAAACCGCTTTTGAAAAATTCGAAAATCTGGCGATAGACGTTAACAAACTTAAACGGTTTACCAATCGCACAGACTGGATATAAGCGTGAAATAATAACTTGTAACTGATAATGAGAATGTGGCAATAAAATGGTGCGGATGCGATAATTCCCTCGCTCGATTCTTGGAGAATCAAACAAAAAATAATTTTTTTAAATAATCTTTAGAACCGAATATCTCGAAAACGATTTAAGCAAGTTTTTTAGAAACTAGGAGACATGTTTTTGTATACAGTAGTTTTTTAGTTCTTCTTAAAAATGTCAAAAATTATCTAAAAGTGTATAAAGGAATAAAAATAAATTAAAAAAAAATACTGTTAAGTATCTATTAGGAGTTTCCCGGTAATCCCGGTAATTAATATCCTTATTAAAGGATTTATGCTTTTGCAAAAGTTATCGCACGTCAGTCATATTTAACACTTGTAAGCTAGACAGCTGTAGTATAGAGACGGCCAAATAATGGAGCGCATAAGAATCAAAGTAAAGCCGTTCAGCAGTCAAACTCTGTTTATCTGTTTTTAGTAAAAAATATATTCAAAAGCAAGATTTATTAATTTTGCTCCACCTTGTATAACATATCCACAGCGCATATAAGTAGTTACGTATACGCACTGGCAACATTATCGATAAAAAGTGACAACAACTTTTATCATGATTTTTCTGGGTACTGAGTACCGCAGCACACACACCCATTCACGCTATTATTACATGCACTACCACTGATGCAACCCAAAACTATTACACAGCTACCCAGATTGTAATAAAAACGACTCATGACTCTCTGCTGAAAATGCTTAGTTACATACATTCATACATACTCTAGCACATGCATGTGAGTGTATTAAGTTAGCGTTTTACTCCGGCTGCAGCTCCAAATTAATATGTTATTAAAGAATTTTTCGTTGTTTATTTGTCATTTGCTTAAAATAGTCACAATATAATGGTCATAAAAACAGCAACAGAGAACTTCGAAAGTTTGGTGACATTTCGGCAGGCCACAGGAATATTTACATGTGTGCGGAAGCTTACGAGTGGCGCCTAATAAGTTCATGATAAGTTAAGATGCTTAGTGAATGAAAAAATGTTTTTATATGCTTATATTTTCCAATATAATCTCAAGTAAGCGGAATTCTCTTTTCACATCGCGATTTCTCCTTAATTCTCCTCAATTCGCAATTATACTGACCAGTTTCTGTGAATCACGTAGCTTTTAAGTCGTCCTTCACAACCCGAGTGCTGGAAATGAAGGGGTTAACTTGCAGATACAGCATATGCCGATTTGCCACGACTTCTCTATATGACTGTAACATGACCCTGACCCGGTAAATTAGCATAGTACGGGCCTCCAATTCATTCCTTGGTAGTCTGTAGTTCTTTTGCTATGCGTCCTTCTAAAAGGAGCATTCATCACAATTTGGGAACAACAACGGAAAATGCGTTAGGGAACATTAAAATGAATTTTCTTGAGCAGATATAGGCAATCTATTAAGCCCGCACAATAATCAAAGACAAAGCACATCGGCAACAGAGCACACCTAGACTCTAAGAACATGAGATTTATTAGTAAGCAACGAGACCAACAGGATGGAATGAGATCAATGAATTTTATCGAACCCAAAGCAAAGCGCACAAAAGCACTCTGAACAAACTCTATTCTATGTTATTAATATAGGCTGCATGAGACGGTCTCCTAACGAATACCGCGAATTCCAACTAGAACCCAACTAAGGACGATTACAACTATTTGAGAGTATAGGAATCAGAAAACGAAGAACTACTTCGACGAATAAAGTTCAATATAGCGAACGATTTAGAAACAATATAATTTATGTAAATGATGAAATAGGTATTTGAGTTCACTATTTGTTTTCAGTAGCGAATTATATATGTAAAGGTCCAATGACTCCGCCGGTCCATAAAAAGCACCAAACAGTCACACGTTGAGGATAGAGAGAGTTTTTAACAATAACTCGTGAATTTTCTGAGCTCCAGATCCGATAATTTTGTTTTTTGACGAAGCCACAGAGGTGGAAATGGGTCTCCTCACTGAAGATGATTTTTTAATGGAATTCCGGATCATTTTCATGCATTTGAACGACCCAATCAGCAAAAACACGACGTTGTTGATAATCGGCCGGCATGAGTTCTTGTGTTTACTGGACTTTTTAAGCCTTAAGACCCAAATCTTTATGCAAAATACGGTGTAATGACGTTTGTCGAATGCCTAATTCCAAAGAAAGACGAGGCATGGACAAACCTGGGTTTTCTTCAACACTTTCGGCTACAACAGCAATATTTTCGGTAGTTTTTGTGCGACGTGCACGGGTTTTATTCTTCACATCACTAACTTGTCCCAACAGCTCGAATTTTTTTACCAAATTCCGTATTGTGGTCCGACAAGGTGCTTCACGATGACCCAAAAATGTTCGAGTTTTACGAACCGTCTCTGCCAAATTTTCATCATGTTTTTAGTGAATGTTAATAGTTTCAATGCGTTGTTTAAGCGTATATCGTTTCATTTTTATTAATGGCGTAGTTTCTACTTATCAACTATCAAAAAATGACAGCTTCAAAAGTGGCATCTACGGAAATAGCGGGCTATTCAAAATAACACCTGTTATTGGAAAACACTTTACTAAAATGAAACCAAGTAAGGACTTGAAGCAATCACAAGTCTCACCGCAAGAACACCCAACGGACAATGTCTGGTAAGAATATCTACCAAATTTAAGAGCACCGCTCTTGTTAGTCTTAGAAGTTCCCTTGAACGCCCCCGATCTACCCGGAGCCAAAAGAATCTCGCGAGTTTATGCGACTACACTCTATCCCAGTGCTTGCTGAGTTGAAGAAAGGCCGTGTAATGGTATAAAGAAAATAAATGGTCAGTTTTTTCAGGTTGACGATTTTAAGCATTTTTTTTCTCAATTTGAAGTTGATGGTCACGGAGAAATATTAAAAGAAAATATTGATTAATGTAAGTGCAAATATAGTACAAAGATAAATGTATCAAAGGGTATTTGTGAGGGTTTACCGGAATCTGAATATGAAATATGCTTTTTACCAAAGCTGCCGCTAGGATACGCTTTGCGGAAAAAAACAGATAGGGAACTTAACAGCCGCCCCTCGTATTTCATTTCAGCAAACAGTAAGTTCATTCACACACATACTTATACTACCCACACAAGCCACACACTACTAACCAAAGTGCAAATATGCACTTACATACATACACTCACACATATACTAATACAAATAGTGACATATTTAATAACGGTATTTACTACTTTGGGGTTTTAGAATTTTATGTTGTTCGACTCGTGCACTACTGTGGAGTTTGGCTTAAAATGTAGGGTGTTTTTATAATTGAAACTTTCGTAATGAAAATCACAAAGCAAGCGTCGTGCTGCGCAAACTTTATTTGCTGGATTTCTAGATTTAATATAACTTATTGGAAATTAATTATCTGATTTTTAGACAAACTTAATTCATATATGACCAAAATAAATTCTAAATATGAAATGTAGAAAGCTACGACTGTTCAATACAAGACAGTTAAGATAATAAAGTGTGATGAATTTAGAGGTATCGGATTTTAAATTGAAACAAAATAACAAAAGTTCAAATTGATTGGGTAGCCTTTATTATTCTTGTGTAGAACTATTCATGAAATTAATTTTTTTTTACCGGTAAACAACAATTTTGAATGACTCGCCGGAAGACTTCGGTCGTATCTTGTGAATAAATTTACATATCCCCACAAATAAAAGTCCAAAGGTGTTATGTCACACGATTCACTGGTCCAAGACGAGTGATAAATTGTTTTATGGGCTGTATGCCAAGTAGCGCCGCCCGCCGTCTTGCTGGAACCAAATGTGTGGAGATCACGTGCTTCAATTTCTGGCATCAAAAAGTCGTTTGTCATAGCGCGATAGCATTCGCCCTTCACTTCGTCTTTGAAGAAATATGGGCCGATGATTCCTACAGCCCACATGTCGCACCAAACGAAAAAGTCAAAAAGAAAGACAAGACACACGCGACAGCGAGTCACCTTGTCTGAAACCTCCTTTGGTATCAAACTGCTCGTAGAGGTCCTGCCCAATTCAGACGGCTTTGCTGGTATTAAGCAATGACATTTTGCAAAGCCATATTGGACATCGTGGCATATAGACAAATCCTTTTCCTGATGTCGAATGCAGCTTTAAAATCAACAAAAAGACGATGTGTGTCGATTCTTCTTTCATGAGTCTTTCCTAAAACTTGTCGTATTATGAATATCTGGTCCATGGTGGACTTTTCAGGTCTAAAACCACACTGATAAGGTCCAATTAGTTGGTTGATTGTGGGCTTCAGCCTTTCACACCATCGGGATCTTCACATTTCCTGTGACATGCGCAGCTGTCACTGTTTAACAAGTTCGAGAAGTGTTCCCTCCGTAGCTCAAGCATGCTCTGGATGTCAGCCACCTGATCGCCGTCTTTGTTCTTACAGGAAGATGCCCCGGTCTTGAAACTTTCTGTAAGCCGCTGAAATTTCTGGTAGAATTCTCGGACGTTGTTCTTACTGGCCAGCATCTCAAGCTCCCCGCACTCACGTATTTCGGCATCTCGATTCTTCCTACTGATACCACCTTACGAATGATAAATAATTGGTCGAGTCTTTACTATGAGCTTGAAGCTTAGTTGTTGAATGAGCCGCCGACTACAGCTTTTCTATTTACGCTTTTAAGACAGATACCGTCCTGATTTCAAGGAGTTATACGATGCACTTAATCTGACTTTTGACAGAAAGCTACCGTAGAAACTCAATAACTCGATTGGCTGCAGAGAACCTCTTACTTACAACTATTTATTGGTTTTATAAAATTGTTATGAAAGCAAAACAGTGGAATGAAATCATCTTCTGGTGGAATCTTCTTCTAGTTAAATCCACTAGAGTTAGATAAACAGCAAAAGTATTGCCCTCATGATGTATTATACGTATCCACATGATCCACATTAAGGCACAACAGTAGCGACGCGGTCTACAAATTTGGCCACTATTAGGCCACAAAAGATCGGGGGAACGAAGTGCGATCCTCTTTTTATTCTATTTCTTCTTCTAAACAACAGACACTCAAAAATCTTAAAAACTTCGAATGGATCCCTGCAGTAAATGACGATTTTACACTTTACCACTTGCCCTCGTGAGGAGAACAGACGTTTGACTAAATTGAACTAAAACAACGGGCCAGATTTGACAATTTCTTCAATTCAAATATTTTTAAGTATTGATAAATCAAAAAACGTCACAGTTTGCAAGGCAACCCCAAAAACCAACAGAAGTTTGTAAAAATCTAGCATGAATTTAGGCGTCTCATAGATGCATAGGGAGCGCAGTGGCCTAACAAGGTTTAAGTTGAAATTCATAAAACTTTGCATTTCATATGCATTTGTTTTTAGTCATATTCGCATATGTATGTACATTAGGCCGGGTCGATTTGTGGGGAGGCAAAAAAATCGCCCATTGCTCTGTGAAAATCATATTCTAGGGATCAAAATAAGAAACTTTGCCGAAGGAACCATACCTCTAAAACGAATTCTGATGTCCCCCAATTTGGGTCGAACTTTTTAGTTTATTTTCTCATGTAAAGGCCAAAAATGGTGATATTTTGAAATGATTGTATGAGGAACCCCCCAGGGGAGTTCCAGGGGGTGTGCCACTGGCATGGGTGGATCAGCCGTCCAAAGCTAGTGGAGGTCGGTCATACATTTGGACTCGATTGGAGCACTCTAAATGGGTCAAAGTGGAATTTTTCGTTCGACTCAAATTGGGGGGCATCAGAATTCGTTTTAGAGGTATGGTTCCTTCGGCAATGTTTCTTATTTTGATCCCTAGAATACGATTTTCACAGAGCAATGAGCAATTTTTAAAACGACCCACCCTAATGTACATGCAACATGGCTTCTAATAAAAATTGCCACACACTGCAGGCGATGCATATTCAAATATGCAAACATAAATCCTTACCACTCGTATCAGAATGCTGCAGTTAAGCTCAAGCGGGCGTTGAAGTACTTTTGAAGAACTTTGGAAAACTTTCATGAACTTTAAATGAAAAACTTACCTCGGCATGAAACCACCGCTCATAGTTCGCCCCTTTTGACTTAACCCCAGAAAAGTAATTTTTATATTCAATTATTTTATTAAATTTATTAAATTACTTACTTTATTATTTAATTTCACTGCTTTTTCTCTTATTTCAGTGCGTTTGCCGCTTTGACCGCCAAGGTGCACTGTGCGAGTTACCCATCATCATCAAGAATGCCGCCTTCTCGGGCGATTCATATGTTTCGCACCGCATCCACAAGGACATACCGCATCATGAGTCATTGGATTCGGTGCTGCCGATGCATGTGCAACTGAAGGTGCGCACACGTGCCACAAATGGTCTGATAATGCTGGCCGCTGCTCAGGGTACCAAAGGCGGTCACTATATGGCCCTGTTCCTACAGAAGGGTCTATTACAATTCCAATTTTCTTGTGGCTTGCAAACGATGCTGCTGAGTGAGCTGGAGACACCGGTGAATACGGGCAATGAAATTACCATTCGAGCCGAGTAAGTATCGATTGTGTTAACTTGATAAGTTTAATTGAAAAAAAAAAACAATATATGCATATACATACATACATCCGGGCAGACATCAATATGTGTTTGTAAATTTTTGGCTAAGAAGCCTAAGCAGATGTGTAAATACACCCATCAAAAAAACCGAACCTCTTGGTCCAAAAAAATTTCATTGATGCTCAAATAGAATTTATGTTTTTATTAACAACTTTTGGGGAAGAAGTTTGACTGACTTGCAGTTTTATGCTGTCTTCGAACGCAAATATTTTTTCATGGCAGGTGGAAAGTCTGTTCCTATAATCGGATATTTCATGTCGAGTGAGTGGCAGTCACACTAAAACCCACTCAGCTACGACAGCCAAATGGCTGGCATAACAAAATTGTGTGATAGACTGGAAAAAACCTAATATTCGTTCTATTGAAAGACGCTTCTTCACAGGAATATGTTAATTTTGAGGTTACAACACAATCTGATCTCATTTCAATGAAGTTGTGGATTTATTAAACTAACCTCATATATTGGGTTGGGGAAAAAGTAATGACGTATTTTGTCAATTGAGCGCGACATTTAAACATATCTTGCGTTGTACTTATTGCCTCGGGTCACACTAAACGGCGATTTGAAGACGACAATTTGTACTACAAGTGCCTCTTTGACAGTGTTGTGATCGTACGTTTCAGTCTTAAGTTATAGCGCGTCAAAGATGGAGTCCACCAAGCAATAAATTCGTCATATTTTACGTTTTTACTACCTTAGAGGTAAAAATGCAACAAAGGCGGCGGCAAAAATTTGTGAAGTTTATGGGCCTGATACTGTAACGATTCGCACAGCACAGCGTTGGTTCAATCGATTTCGTTGTGGTACAGTAGATGTCGAAGGTACATCCCGCACTGGTGGCCAATCGTCGTAGAGACTGATAAAATCGTTGAAATTATCCAAAGAGACCAGCATGTGAGCATTCGCTCGATAAGTCAGGAACTAGGTGTAGACCACAAAACCGTTTGGAACCATTTGCAGATGATTGGATTCCAAAAAAAGCTGAATGCCACACGTGTTGACGCAAAAAAATCTCTTGGACCGAATTAACGCTTGCGATTCTCTGCTAAAACGGAACGAACTTCACCTATTTTTGAAGCGCATGGTGACTGGCGATGAAAAGTGGATCACGTACGACAACGCCAAGCGAAAAAGATCGTGGTCGAGAAGCGGCGAGCCGGCCCAAACCATCGCCAAGCCCGGATTGGCCGCTGTGTGTTTGGTGGGATTGGAAGGGAATTATCCATTATGAGCTGCTCAACTATGGCCAGACCCTTAATTCGGTCCTTTACTGTGAGCAATTTGACCGTTTGAAGCAGACAATTGACCAGAAGCGGCCAGAATTGGTCAATAGGAATGGTGTTCTGTTCCACCAGGACAACACTCGTCCTCACACTTCTCTTTGATGACCCGCCAGAAGCTACGGGAGCTCGGATGGGATGTCCTATCGCACCCACCATATAGTCCGGACCTGGCACCAAGTGACTATCATCTCTTCCGGTCGATGCAAAACGCCCTTGGTGATACCAAGTTGGCCTCAAAAGAGGCTTGTGAAAACTGGTTGACTGAGTGCAAATAAGGAGGGGGGATTTTATAAAGGGGGGATAATGAAGTTGCCTTCTAAATGGCAACAAGTTTGCGAACAAAACGGGGCATATTTGACTTGAATCGGATAATTCAAAGTACGTTAAATAAAGCGTCCAATTTCTATCGCAAATACGACATTTCTTTTTCCCCAACCCAATATATGGATTACATAGAGATATAGAAGTAGGCTTAAGCGGGCCGAGCAATTGGTGAGGGTCACTCTATGGTTGGTTGGTTGGTTTAAGTGGTGATTCTCAAAGAATCCAATTAGCGCTTCTGCACCATTTTACCACATCCTCACTACCACCAAGTTATACGGTTATTCCTTTACGACTATCTCCAGTCTGTGCGATTGAGAAACCTTATAAGGCTGTTAACGTTCATACCATACAGATCTTCGAGGTTTTCAAAAAGCGGTTTGCCACGGGCTCCCATACTCGCCTTGCATAGGGCAGCACACTCACAAAGGAAGTGGAAGATAATTTCATTTATCCGAGGTTGATTACGACTATTATCGTATACATTGTAAGGGATACCCAGTTTGGCTGCCTGCTCTCCCATGGATCAGAAGCCAGTTATCCCTGCCGTGGGTCTATACACCTTCCTTAACTTTTGTTTGTGTTTGTACGTGTTCCATAAAGTTCTGCTAACTCGACATGTTTTTTGGTCTCTTCATCTACAATACACGATTCGTAGGTATTTTGAGGAGATTGCACTCTTTATTGCATCCAGTAGTATGAATACCGATTCTGCAAGAATGTTACTCATGACAACAATCAGTCTGCTAGTTTGTCTGCTTTTTCGTTTCCTTCAAAATTCCAATGTCCGGTCCCGGCTTATAGCACCGACTACGGCGCGCTCACGGCCTATATTTAGTCAGGTGTGATGAGGCCCTAATGAAGGCACACGCACCCAAACATCGATGCCTATTATGCTTAAGATGCCTATTATACGTGAAAGGAATGGCAATGGAGAAATGGGTTTATTATGCAATTATTCATGTCGAATGATTCATGTAAAACCCGGACCGATAATCAGCCAAGGTGGGAATATGCGAACATATTTATATATTTCATATATAATAGATTAAGTAGCGGAAACTTGCACGCAACATGGCATTAAATTTTATATAAGAAAGCAGCTGAACCAACCACAAAGCGTAATAATCCGCGCCCAATTCGAACTGCGAATGTGCGCCTTTAGTGGCAACCTCTGTCGCCTAAAACATAAAAAGAATACCACTGCCATCGTGCGCATATTAGTCCACTTGCATATCTAATTAAAATCCATTAATACCCACAACAATCCCGAATCACGATGTCGAACTTACCAGCTATGCAATGAAGCATTCCAAGTAAGAGTAGGCTTACCTTCAAGCAATTGAACTGATCAACCGCGACTCCACTTAGCAACCAAACAACGCAAACAGCCTGGCAACGAGCTCACACACACA
Organism: Anastrepha ludens; assembly: GCF_028408465.1. Classification (NCBI taxonomy): domain Eukaryota; kingdom Metazoa; phylum Arthropoda; class Insecta; order Diptera; family Tephritidae; genus Anastrepha; species Anastrepha ludens. The sequence goes on from NC_071501.1 coordinate 76,348,037, forward strand.
CACGCACACACACGGATTGGCATGCACCTGCAAAGGTAGGCAGTCACAGACCAGAACAAAACCACAGCAAGGCGCAAATCAAACCATACCAACTAACTAAACAGGCAACGACCACTCAACAGACAAATCAATGCAAATACTCGGAGATCCTACAATTGTTCCGGAGAACAATAACAATAAAAGCAACAAAAACAATGACTGTAACGTTGGCAAAGGCGAAAGCATCGAGGACGACTGCGACGAGAATTGTTATCGCACTATAATTATCGTAATTGCGTACACACGACGGCGATGGGTGTTAAAGAGGTAGCCAGAAGGAATAGAGTGTAGAGCATAGAGAAGAGGTGGGTTGATTGCCAGCGGTTCGATTGAGTAATTGGTACTAAGAGCGAAGGCGATAAGCATTAGTGGAGAGTGGGGTGGTTAGACACAAATCGTTGCCGAAGGACATCGTTTTGGCGTGAAAGCTCATTAAGGCTAAAAGCGGTAATTTCATGAGAATGCTCTTCCGCTTCCATTGCCATGCTCATCTACTTGTATTTACATACAAACCCCGGTAGCAAACTGTGACCGTCTTTACTGCTGTTTTAGCCTTTAGGGGTGTTTATTCTTTGTCTCGTATAAGTTTATTTATTTGCGGTTAACATTTTACGTGAGCCCTGCTATTTGCCTTTTGGGTTTCTGGGTTTCTTTTGGCAAAATAAGTACTTTCTTGTTTTCTTTTTCATGCTTGCTTAACTACTTATTTCTCTATTTGCGGTGTTGGGGAAATAGTCTCTGGAGGGCAATAAATGTATTGTTTTGTCGCTTTTTTCTTGAAGACTGCAACGCCCCCCTCGAGCAGTTGGCAAGTTATAAAAACACACTTGTGTACATAAACATGTGCATCGTTATGTGTACACATACATACATATATACCGTCAATGGATATACATACATACATGTATACGAGTATGTACGCATTTGCTTGTATCGCCCCGGGCTTGATGCCCTTAAAATGCCATATACCATTATTATCGATGAATAAGTGGCATTAAGCAGCCAAATGGTCAAGAGAGCCTTGGGCCGAAATGTTCAAATGGTCTACTCGAGTAATACACTTCAAACGCTTATGATCCCTTTTACGTAACTGCACATTGGGTGTTGAATATAATAGAGATATTCCATGTCGAAACCAAGCGAGATGATATATTTCAGGCTCCGATGGGGACCAAGAGTGAAGTGCACGAAAATTACGCATTAAATTATTTTCTGCGCAGAATAACATAAACTTAAAATTACAATACCCTTGGGCACAAATGCGCGCGGATATGAAAAAACTAAATGAATTGCGAAAAAATGAATAAATGTTTTTTGAAATCAAGATGTGCGAACAAATTTTTTTCGGATATTTGACTTACACAACCAGTCAAACTTCTACCCTTTGCTTTATTTGCTTACCTGGGGAGCCCCATTGTGGTACGCAGGAAAGATTTCTGGTGTTCTATCCTCACCTGTCAATCTTTTGGCGAAATCAACCAGTCCCTCCAGCGAAACTGTGCCTAAACTGTACAAGTGAGAGAAGAAGTGGTGCCTCAGAAATATTAAATGCAGGCTTCCATTCGTAAGAAGGCATTCGTACAGAAACTGCCAAATGAATTAGCTCTTCCTTATTCCTGCAGCTTCCAAAGAAATCTTTATAGGTGTATCCGAATCAGGCTCCTAAATGGCCATTAACTCAAAACTCTAATAGTATTTCCGTAAGTTCTACTTTGAGTGTCTCAGTAAGTTACGTATTACTCATTCATCACCATGATGACCGCGATACTCTGCACGTATCTGAATTAGTCTACCTACTCTTAGCAGCTACTCTAGCCTACACCACTTCTGCAAGTAGATAATTTGAAAAGGCTTTTACAAAAAGACTCCATTCACCAAGTTCTGTCCCAAATCCTCTTCGTTATCTTTCCGAAACACTACTATGACCCGAGAGACACCAAAGCTTCACGCCGTGCTTTCGAAGAGATTGTTCGCGGAGCGTCTAGAGCAGATTCATTGCAATAATTTTTAGGCGAATACTCTGGAGTCTATACGTCCATGGAACGCCATTTTCACTTCGTGGGTATAATTTTACCTGTTTGGTTTACAACGCGTGTGTTAACCGACTATTGAGAAAGTGTGGCCTGAATTTCGGGTTGAGCTCGTTTACGGGTTTATTTATTCGAGTTTGATAGCTCGTAAGATTTGTTAGGGCACGATAGTGGGGTGCAGCTAAAAACATCTTGGGAAATTATTGAGCTCGGAAACTCTTGAAAATAGTCGCTATCATTGCGGAGAGCTTTTTGATGCGTCGCATTGATGCATGATTTAGACTCTGGAATGAGCTCCTGTTCGAAGATACTAATTGAGGCTTGTAGCTCGGGTGACACAGTTCTGACTTGGTGAGTCTTACTGCCGAGGACACTAGCGCACTTCTCTGGTATATATTAACAGTATGACCCCTGTAGGATGTTGTTAAGTGTTTTATAATAACGTGACCTTAGTGCACCTCACTCTTTAAAATATCTCATTTAGATCTAAACCGCTTAGAAAAGGTTGAAATGGTATTTTCGTATAACGAACACAGCCACTTTTACTACAAGCTTGATAAGTCCAAATACTTTTCTCGCTTTCTTGATACCACCCTAAAGACGTATGTTTAGAAGTGTCGTAGAATCAATATAAGCCAATCGACCTTAAGCCAAGTATATTTAGACGTTTTCTCAGTCTGCAGTGAACCAAAACAAAAATATCTGTAAATGTTCATAAATTGCGCTTAGTGAGGTTAAGGAATGTTGTCAATAGTTTCTCTTGCATCCTTCCATATTTCATATTGTTTTATCTCTGCTAAAATTCTCTCAGTAGTCTTCATGTGTTCTTTTTTAATGGCATGTGATCCCACTGCAACGAAATGCTTGAACTTGATCTTATTGATGTTTTTGTTCCAGCTCCTCTTGCCAACTTATCTGTTTCTTCGTTTCTTGTATGCCTCCTCGACCTGTGACCCAGAGAAGCTCAATTGTATTATTTGCAGCTAGAGTATTTAGCCTCTCTACGCATTCAAATGGCAATGAAGGTTTTACCTCAGATAGTGAACCAGTTTTTAAGGCATAAAAAAATGATCAGCGATCTGCTAGTATACAGTGATTAAACCTCTCAACACCCAATTATTGGAGATTAGAAGATGGATTATTGGAGATTAGAAGTGGATGGAAATTCAAGAAGATGGTAACTTTGCCGTGAAGTAATTGTACATTTGGGAGATAACTTAGGAAAGTTACGAAATAGCGAAAATTTCTAAGCAAAAATAAAAAGTGAGGTTAAGTTCATGTAAAAAAATTACATAATGGTAAAGGAAAAGAAAGAAAATTGTTTGTAAGGAAAACATTTTAACATTCCTCTACAATTACATACATCAGCATAAAACCTGATTTTGTCTCATTTACTGACTACCGTAGTAGCGGTAGTGCGATATCCGTAACCTTCAGTATTCGCTCTGCCGTATCTAAGCCCTTTATCATGATTTTATACATGTTTTTGTACTGGGTTAGCTGGGTCCTATATACTTTAAAGATGTTATTATTTAGGTAATTTCTGATTAATTTGATTATGCGGCATGATGTCCAAAATTGAACTCTTTTCGAAATATTCGATTTTAAAGATGGTTTTAGAAAAATATTAGCTGTTTACTTGTTACTTGCCCTCTTATTCTTTTAAATGTTAATTGTGCTTTTTTCCGGCTTTTAGTTAAAGTCGCCGTCAATTAATAAAAATCATCCATACCATTTAACCCCAGCACTAACGATAAAAAATTGCTGTTTGATAGAGTTTTGAACTAACGATTTTTCAACAAGTATTTCCCATTTTATATCATTAAAAGGAAAAAAAACAATATGGAAATTATTCTAAAAACCAATATGCCTTTTTAGCTATCCCAGTTAATCAGAAATCACCTAAATAATAATACCTCCAAGCATCTAGAACCTTTTCCCCGGTAATCCCGTTCATATAAAACAAAAATGCTATATTAATATCCGAGTTTCCTTTGACATCAATCGCATTTTATGAAACTCCGATGCTGAGCTTCGATAGATTGGTTGATCCAATATTAAAAAACTCAACTCAATATTGAAGGTCTAACTAATGTGCACTACTTTAAAAGTCGATTACGTCTTAATGCCTTTAAGTCTTATTTAAATATTTTTAGTAACTCCTCATAGTTACCAGCCTGTACTTGAAAATTCAAATATTTTCGATAGTGAGAATTTTAGTTATTAATAAAATATAATATAATATACAGCATATGCTCGTTTTTAACACTGTACAACACATAAAATGTAATGAGATCAGCACTTTTTCGAAATATTGTAGAATAAATAAAAATATCCTGAACGCCTTCCTTACTTGGCATGTACCTACACTGAAGAGCAAAACTGTAACAAAATGTAATACTTTCTATTTCAACACATTTTTTTTTAGACATGTTTTAACAAATCAAATATGTTTTTTGCATAACTTTATTGGCATGTATGTACTCTCTCTCTCAAACCGGTTTGGTGTCAATGCAACAACAACAACACTAGTAGCAAGCAATAATGCAAATAAAGACAAATGATACAGTTTTGCACTCACTCTTAATGTTCAAATTTTCCGTTATTTTTCTCGTAATTATATATTTGGTGGATTTTTAATTATTATAAACGTGACCGTGAATAAGACAAAATGTTAAATCGGGAAGTACAACGCCAAATAATTGATTTGCTGAAGAAGGGCGAGTCTATAAGAAAAATAGCTAAAAAATTCGAAGTGAGCCACATGGCTGTGCAAAGGCTGCGGAAAAATGTACCAGACGCTGTTCCCAGTAACAAAGGAGGCCGGCCAAGGAAGATAAGCGACCGCGATGCCCGCCATCTGGCAAATTTGGTAACAAGCAGCAAGGCGGTCACTCCCAAAGAAGCACTAAAGATGCTGGATATTGATGCCAGTCAGTGGACAGCCAGGCGCAGCCTGTCAAAACTGGGGCTAAAGGCAGCGGAGAAGAAAACCAAGCCAATGCTGACAAAAAGACATGTGCGGTTGAGGCGGGATTTTGTTGCGGCTCACCAAAGCTGGACAGTTGAAGATTGGGATCAGGTACGTCTTTATAAATGGATTATAAAAGACCTTTTTTCATAAATTTTCAAAACGATTGCAGGTTATGTGGTCTGATGAAACCAAAATCAATCGATTTCAGTCAGATGGTCGGGCCTGGTATTGGGTTAAAGACCCAAATGCAGTCCAGCCACAGCACATCAAGCAGACAGTAAAACATGGTGGTGGCTCCATTATGGTGTGGGGCTGCATTTCCAAAAATGGTATGGGTCCTTTAGTACGAATAGAAGGTATAATGCGGAAAGAGGAATACCTGGCCATATTGCAACAAAATCTGCCGGGTGTAGTGGAAAGTATGGGTCTTGCTGCTGAAAAAGTAATTTTTCAGCAAGACAATGACCCTAAGCACACCGCACATGTTGTACGAAATTGGATGCAACGCCAAAAATTTCGTAACTTGAAGTGGCCTCCACAATCACCGGACATGAACCCAATCGAAAATTTATGGAGTCATGTAAAATCGAAGCTTGCCGAATATTCAAGTCCGCCCAGTGGAGTTAATGAGCTGTGGGAGCGAACACGCGATGTATGGGATGCTATTCCGACTGACTTTGTCTTGAGGTATACACGAAGTATGCCCAATCGTATCCACGAGCTGAAAAAATCCAAAGGATATTGGACATCTTATTAATATTTATTTTATTTATTGTAAAAAATAAAAAATGGGTTGAGTGCAAAACTGTAACATTTGTCTTTATTTGCATTATTGCTTGCTACTAGTGTTGTTGTTGTTGCATTGACACCAAACCGGTTTGAGAGAGAGAGTACATACATGCCAATAAAGTTATGCAAAAAAAATATTTGATTTGTTAAAACATGTCTAAAAAAAAATGTGTTGAAATAGAAAGTATTACATTTTGTTACAGTTTTGCTCTTCAGTGTATATACATATGTATAGGTATTTATCGGCATACATATATGAAAGTAAATATGCCTGCATATGGGCATGAACAGTTCATTCCAGATAAGATTATACTCGCCTTTGGGTAAACGCCAGTCAACCCATTTAGCACGAAATGCACATTACTAGAAGTACATAAAAAATACAGTTAGTAGTAAACACACATACACCGTCTATTCCAGAACAAACCATTTTTTTTTTTATGGATAAAAATAATTTATGATGCCTCTAGGAAATTTTTTGAATTTTATGTACTATTCCAGCAATGCCACAATATGAAAAACGTACAACGTTGGATGTAAACATTAGTTTCATTTCCAAACTCGCCGGAAGTTACCAGTTGTTGCCACGAATTGCCGGATTTTTCCCAACAGCTGTTGCCATACGCGATTCTCTGGTAAATGAGAGAATAAATTTGAAAGTAAATGGGTTATCTATTTGTCAGAATTGCAAGATTCAGCTTCGAAGAATATTTCCTAACAAAATCTGATCGAGTGTCAAAGCAGTAGATGTTCTGTGCTGCCAACGCAACGTAGAAATTTAGTAAACAAAAGGAAAAACGCAGGTGCATTTTAATATTGATAAAAATATAATTCATCATGGAAATTAGAGGTTGTGGCGAGCCAGTGCTTCCTTTACAATATCTCTCCTTAAGTCGCGGTTCATTGCATTGCTCCTTCTAGCATTTATGCATATTATACCTTCTTGGATATCATCAATCCTTCCGCGGAAGACCTCCAGCGTTTTCTACTGCCCATCACATAAGAGTTGAAAATCTTTTTCGTTATCCTGTTGTCCTCCATTCCGAGTAGATGCCCAAACCCTCGTAACCTCTGCGCCTTAGCAAAGCGCATAATGTTTTGACCCGTTATCAGTTGCTCGATTTCGTTGTTATGTCTTATTCAATATATCCCATCAGCCTCCTTTAAAAAATAAATAAATAATTGGCGCGTACACTTCTGTTAGGTGTTTGGCCGAGCTCCTCCTCCTATTTGTGGTGTGCGTCTTGATGTTGTTCCACAAATGGAGGGACCTACAGTTTCAAGCCGACTCCGAACGGCAGATATTTTTATGAGGAGCTTTTTCATGGCAGAAATACACTCGGAGGTTTGCCATTGCCTGCCGAGGGGCGACCGCTATTAAAAAAATGTTTTTATTAATTTTGCTTTCACCGAGATTCGAACCAACGACCTCTCTGTGAATTCTGAATGGTAATCACGCACCAACCCATTCGGCTACGGCGGCCGCCTTTATTGGACTAAAAATTATCCTCAGTATCTTTCGCTCAAAGCGTAGGAGATAGTTATGGTGTAACAAATGCTTGAAATGTTCCTAAAAATTCTGATTAAAAACTTTGAAATGCTGATGAAAATTTGTTGAATTTTTTATGGTTTATGTAGTTTGAAGCTTATTTAAGTTTAAAATTTCAATGAAAATTAGAGAAAAAAATTCTTAAGCTTTGATTTATATAGTTTTTGTAGTGGAATGATCTATATTTCAGGGACTTGTCAATAAGTTCGTATGCTATAGTTGTGAAACGCACTTATAACTCTAGATTTTGGGAAAAGTCGAACAAAATCAAAAATCAAAGTTGACATAGACACTTGGGTCCCCAGTTGAGTGGTTCGAGAGACGATGCGATATTTGAAACGGATTTAGCTGAAATAGGTCGCAAAAAGAAGGAGATTTTTAGTGAAGTGACAAAAATATCAGAAACGAGCGAAATTCAATTATTACCAATTTTTGCCAACAACTTTTTTTTACTGTCATCGGAAAATCAGTGTCAAATAAAGAACTGAGATTGATTTTTCTGTTGGTGAATATTTTAACGAAACACACCAATGGCTTCAAAAAGGAAAGGGGGGTGATGGCAGTTTATGCCATACCCAAGCAATTTCAAAGAGAAAGACTTCATCATAAATCCCTAGAGTTCCAGTGTGGAACATAGGGTGATAGAGAAAGACTTATTGACGGTGAAAGAGCAGATGTGTACTTTCTCTCGCTAGAAAACATAGAAGAAGTGCGTGAGTTCTATAAATAAATGATAAAGAACTGTCTTTGAATGTCATTGAAGTGAAATCAGAGAGCCCTCACATAGCCGAGGAACACATTTTGACTGAGTCTTTAGGTTTTCCTAAGCCCAATTCTCCAGTAAATTGATAATCGATCACTATGTATTCACATGCTCGTTTAATCAGTCCTGCCGTTCAGACGGCAACGGAGCAGCATGAGTGGGACTGTGTTGACTTTCATATATCGGTGTTTTCATAAACAACACGATTCCGCCGTCGACCGAACTTGTTGCGTTAGAAGTAAACTATTTCTCTCCTTTTTGCTCAGAAAACCGTTACCAGCATTCTCAGAAAACCGCCCGATGAGACAATTGCGTATGTACCACCAATGGTACAAGCCGTCCAATGGAACAGGCCTCAATGTACCACTAGTGAAATGTGATTAACCGCTGGCATGACCCCGGTCATAATTCTTTGAAAGACACTGTGAACCGGTTATCGGTGTGGCCAATTGAATTATTGTTGAATTATTTTCACCACGGTTCAATTTGTTCCATATTTATGCAAATAAGCGCCATTTTCGGGAAGCACTATTTCATTATTACCAATACTTTTTGAAAAGCAAAAAGTGCTACTGAATCATGTCGCTTACTTAAGGAGTCATCGAAAATTATGAACGAAAATTGGTTTAAATGGCCCAAAAGTGGTGACTTCAACATTATAAAAAAGCGGTCTGGGAAAACAATTATATTTGAGGACGCGAAGCTGTAAGCAATAATAGATGAAACCGATACTCACTAAAAACAGCTTGCAGAGGGAGACACTGAACATTGCTCTCCAAGGTATTTCTAAACGTTTTAATCTTTTTCGCAGAATTTAGAATTAAAAAAAAAAAAAAGATGAACTTAGCACCGCATCAAATATCATGGATCGAAGCAGTTGACGAATTTATAATCTTTTGCAGAATGATGAAAAAAAATGTCGTGCAATCGATATAAGAAGAAAATGCACAACACCGTGGCGCTTTATTATATTACAATTTAGCGGGTTACAAAACTGTCTGCCCAGAATTTATTTTAATTATTTTTAAAAACTTTGAAATTTTTATGAAAATTTGTTCATTTTTTATAAATCTGGGTCAAAGTCCCAAACTTGAATTCTATAAAAAAATAATTGAAGTTAAAAAATTAATAAAGAATTAATAAAAAAGTAGCCGAAATTTGTTAATTTTGCAACAGAATGGATTGATTAATAAAAAGAATTTATCAAAAAATATACAATAGTTGTGTCTATTTGTAAAAAGTTCGGTTTTTCGCGGAATAGAGGGTGAGCTCACCCACAAATATTTAGAGCTCATAAATCTAACATTAAACTACACTACTCTTTTAACGCACTTATGTGCACTTGTGCACTCTTAAGACTCCGTTTTTCGCCTAATTTCCAATTATACTACCTTTTTCTACTATTTCTGCTCTCTCTGTTACTCCATATGGCACATTTCGGCTTGCGTCTTTCGCCTTTGATCCTTGTGGTCATGGCCAACAAACTATGTACATAGCGAGCTGATTGCACTTGACCACCACTTGGCAGTTGGCTAAAGCGAAAGTGGCTTCTGTGTGTGGTTAAATCAATAAAGTCATAAAAACGCACACGCACACACATGTGCACCTACATCTACATTAATGTACAAGGCAATTTCATGCAATACCAATGGAAAATGCTCACCTAAACGGAAAATTTGTTGAAATTGATATGAAAGTACTGAGGGATTGTGAGTTTTGTGAGCAATTAAAAGGCGCAGCTCATGTTAGGGCTATGTAAGTGGGCATGTACTTTTATATACGTCTGTATGTATTTTTGGAATCATAAACACAGTCGCACAAATAAGGCTCAAAGGGAGATACAACATTTGTAGCCGAAAGCAGTGAAAGAAGTGTTGATAAATATATTATAAATATAAGAATATTATTACCATTTGCAAGCTGCACTCACACATTTATGCATTTATAATATTATATGTATATGTATATATGTATTTATACATACTCATACATGTATGTATGTTATTTATGAGTAAAAAATAATATTATTTCATACACATTTTTTTTATTAATGCATTATTTTCAATTATCATAAATACTAGGGATGCAAATTTTCGGGACTTATTAATCCCGAGATTTTCGGGATTTTATTCTGCATTAATATCAATTTAATTGCGCTCTCACATAATAGTACAAAGGTACCCAGTGATCCCAATTTTCGAGATTTACTGATCCCGAAATTTTCTTATTTTTAAATCTCGAAATCCCAGGTCTGTCCCGAATTTAAAAAGCTTTTCATTTTATTAAAGTTTATTGTGAAAAAGTGTGAAACATGCATATACTCGTATACTCAGTCTCGAGCAGGTTCTGTAATTCACTTCCGAGTGAACTACCATTTAATTTAATTTATTAACAGGAAAACTAAACTTAAAATTCTACAAACTTAAGCGTTCAGTATTTTATAACAAAATTTTTGGTATAGCTTTTATAAAATTGTTTTAAATTACTCATTGAGATCGAATTGGTTTTCGGTGACGGTGTTGGATGCTTTCTTTGATATACAAAAATTTTGAGTAAGCGTCAAATTGAGAAAATACACAACACCGCGCCCAAAACAAATTCTCAAAAATCTGTGTGATTTTTGAGCTACTTGAAACATGGACTTTATTGATTTATAAAACTGCACACTTGAAATTTTTTTAAAAATTCTGAGTAAAAAGTTGGAAATGTTGATAACAATTTATTCAATTTTTACAAAATTTTTACAAATTTTACAAACTCAAAGTCAAAACTTATCAATATGTGGTGCACACCTTGCTTAGACCCTGACTATATATGTTATATGTGCTATTCTCAAAACATGATCTAAATTTATTGCACACAAATCCAGCAGATGAGAAACAACTTTCTGTCTCAACACTTGTTGGCTGAATTTTTGATGAAATTGAAACGCTTTCTACAGGTCTGCCATCACTTCTATAACCACCACCAAAAATATTAATTTCCTTAATCAAAACGGTTGGCATATAGTGACTTTCTATTAACCCTGCTAGAAAAAGCTGTATGAAGTATATCCTTCAGGCTTTAAAAACACAATTCTTCACCAAGTACAAACTCAGCTGTTATATGAAAAGGTGTTTCAAAAGCTTAAAACGGCAACTTAAAACACAACTTTTCTTTCCTCAAAAAAAGGATTTTTAGAATGAAAATTTTACTAAATGCATCTGATGAAAAAAATTATACTGAACAATCCCGAAATTTGAATTTACTAGCTCCGGTATTTTCGCATTTAAAAATGATCGGGATCCCGGAGTTCCGCCCCTTTGGGATTGACAGCCCTAATACATACCTATTTACTCACATTAAGGTAGCTCCACAATAGTTAATCTCGCCAGCCCTTTGACATTTTGCATTACAAGCACTTCTAGGTTGGTTGTACAGCATAGGAGTATGCGAGTATTTTAGTAAACCAGTAGTTAAGTAAGTGCCACAGGTACTTTTTTGATTTTAATTATAAATATACAATATATATTTTTTTTAATGTCATAATTAGTTTCATGTGTGGCTCTATGAAAGCCATTTTTTGTTAAATTTTCGACAAAGTAGTAGCTGACGCAAGTGGGTCCTCAGAATCGTAGCCTGCCACATACGACAATAACTTTTGAAATTAATAAAATTTGTCTATAAAAACATTCATATGCTTCCTTCAAATGTGTATAAAAATATTACACTAAAAGATTTATTTAATTTATATAACCGTGCATATTTATATCTAGGATCAAATCCGCAGTCTAGCGCAAAATTTTAAGACCACCGAGGGTGATGCTAAACATACAGGGTGGCTGATGAATTTTGCTACATTAAGAAACTCAAATAACTTTTTTTTTAGTGTATGGAATTCATTTATTTATTTTTCAAGCTGAAGGTCATTAAATTTTATTAAATGTAGCTTAACTAGTTTTAAAAATAATTGAATTTAAATGCCTCCCATGCTCGTTGACACAAGTGCGGCATCTTAGTAAAAAGTTGTTCATTGCTGCTTTGAGAGTTGCGACAGGAATAGCCGCAATTGTTGCCCGAATGGATTGTTTTAGTTCATCCAAATTTGTTGGCTTTGTTTTATAAACTTCTTGTTTACATAAACCCCCACAAGAAAAAGTCAGGTGCAGTAAGGTCAGGCGACCTGGGGGGCCAACGAAATTCGGAGTTTCTTGAAATCAGTTTATTGGGAAATTTTCGTCGCAACTCTGTCATAACAGTCTGGGCTATGTGAGACGTTACCCCATCTTGTTGAAACCACACAGAGTTGAAAGGAATTCTCTTTCGGCGTAGTTCTGGATAGAAAAATTCTTTCAGCATTTTCAAATAACGGTCTCCAGTAACCGTAACGGTGTGACCATTTTCTTCAAAAAAATAAGGCCCGACAATACAGCGTGAAGAAACCGCACACCACACTGTCACGCGAAGAGGATGCAATTCCGTCTCGTGGAGTATCTGTGGGTTAGAAGTACTCCATATTCGACAATTTTGTTTGTTCACATTGCCGTTTAAATCGAAATGGGCCTCATCAGACATGAAAAGGCAGTTTAACATGTTTTGGTCTTCTTCCACCATTTGCAGGATCTTCTGGCAAAATTCCAAGCGAGTCGGCAAGTCTGCTGCATTCAGTTTGTTAACCATTTGAATTTTGTAGGGAAATAAGTCTAAATCTTTGTGCATTATTGTTTGCAAAGCTTCTTGTTGAAACCCTTGGATTGCTTTGTATAGCTGCAGCTACAGCAGCGATCGTTTCCTCCGTCCGAACTGGTGTGTTTCGATGATAAGGCCTTCTTGCGACTGTTCCTTGCTCAGCAAAATTATTCACCAGTCTCATTATGGTCCATCTGCTCGGGGGATCGCCGCCAAACATCCGCCTGTACTCTCTCTGTACCAAAACTACGGGCTCCAGTGCGTGATAGCGGCGGACTATCCAAATTCTTGTTTGCGTGTCCCAGTTATCCATTTTAATAAATTTTAAAGATCAATCTGCAAATTAAAACAAAAATGGAACAGATAACTTAAAAAGAAAAAAAGTTATTCGATTTTTTTTTGGTAGCGGATGTCAAAGCTTTTATTGACGTGATAAGTTCTTATAATTCGATGTAACCGGCTGGATGCACCAAAAAATGCGGCGTTACCTTGCTCATGCGGCGTTATCTTGCTCATGCGTCGTTACCTTGCTTGAACTGCAAGGGAGAGCGCAGAACGAACGACAAAGAGCACAATCGGCCCCCGCGTTCGGCAACGTTCGACATCTGGCTCTGTCCTACTTGAGTGAGCATATATATGTTTGTATATGTATGTATATGCGCATTTGTATATAAATTCACATACTTGTATTTGCATATGCCTTCTTCCTATGTGCATGGTAATGAACCATTTCTCTGTTGAGAATAGGACGATGATAGGAAAAGAAGGAAATGAAAGGGAGTGTTTCGAGTGTAATGTGTCTTGAAAAAGTCAAATCGGTGATGATGCCTCTTAGTGTTGTTGACTTATTAACGTCTGATGCACAATCGAAATTGAAGATATCTTTCATGAATTTGATAAATGTTTCGTAATTTTTCACGTTTGTGTAAATGTAACTTGATCAAATCCAGATTCCATTCACCTCCTTCTCTATATCCATACAAAATATCTATCAAACAAATAAAATTAAAATTTTCTTTTAAAAAATGCAACCATTCCATGAGTATTTTCTTATGACGTTGTCACGTTAAACTATCGTCAGTAAACCGACTTTACAGACAGCCTCTTTTTTTCTTTAAATTTTTTAAACGAGTATTTATCTCAGAGGATTTTCACGACGAAACGTATTCAGAAGGAGTGGGCAACATCAGATCGTCGGCCGGCTCTCGCCGATTTTGAAGAAATCAGCTGGTTTGTTAACGTAACCGGCGTTATGACAGCGGTTTATTTACGACAGAAGTCACAAAAACTGAAATTGTGCTAGTAATATACGAAGAAGTATACGCAGCCAACGCTCATGTTACCGCGTTGCTGTTTGAATGAAGACTGATGGGATAAGTGTAGGAATACGTGTAAATTGAATTTCGCAGAATTTCGCTGTCGAGTCCCTGATGACGTGACAATCGAAGTTACTCTCACAATTTTGCTTCGGGAGTCCAAACCGTAAAATCTATCATTTATCTTAGAGGAATGCAATTTTAAGAAAACGGAATTACTCTCTCAATAAATAATCTCCTACACACCATCGGAATATTTTAGTACTTTGCTCAGCTTGTCCTGCAAACAATTATTTGAGTTCTTACAAAAAGTTTTAGTAGCCTATCAATTTCATGTTAGTTCCTTTTCCATGCATGTTTTTACGTATTAGTAAAGCATTTGACCACATCAAGTAGGAAATTTCGGGAAAAGAAAACAGTCAGTCTTACGCTAACGAAACAACCCAGTTTCATGTAAAGCCAAGGACTGTTACTGCAGCACAATTCATAAAAATAAATGGCGAATATTTTGTGCAGCTGCATGAACAAAAACAAAGATTTCTACGCAAGTTGTTGGCATAAAAGTTGGCCTAATTGGCCAATCTCTAACATCAGCTTGAGCCATTGTACATATTAGGGGGACTCTATTTGTCTAGCAGAATTGCACAATAACATGAAATCCTCTACCAAATGTGCTCGCATTGCACACCGCAAATATACAATAAAAGAATAACAACAAACGACTGGCAGAGGGTTGCATTTGCCAAGCCACAATTTACAGCATGAAAATATTTGTATGTACATGGTTTTGATGTTGCATACTTTGCGGATACTGCAAATCCTTTTTGCTTGCATTTTGGTGTTGTGTTTTTGTCCTGTATCTCAGACGTTGCGAAATTCGTGCACCGTGCAAAGGGCTTGCAAGACTAAGTAAGACACCCTATTATATCTCTGAAGAAAGGATCATGAAAGTTCTTGAAATAAGTAAAACTTTTATAAAGCAGACCATAAAAATACAACTTAAGTAGATCAGTGAATAGATGATAGAGCAGTATAAGCCAGAATTTACGTATAGCGAAAAAAGATAGCTTTGCTCTAAGCCATGAACTCAGGCATGAATTTGCAGCATGCTCTAGTAAAGAAATTTCCTATGCGCACCTTCAAATGTTTCTCTGCATGGGCTAAAATTTAGTGGTGGAGGCAGAGGAGTAGCTTAATTCTCAACCAAACCAGTCTTGAGGTGCAAACTAAATTTAGCAAACTGGTTCGCTACCGGAAGATGGTTTGGAATATATGGCGAGGTTTTTAAATAATAAGCTAAATATGTGAGGATCAACCTCTGAGGAAAATATGTACACGGACGTGGATTTATCAATTCGATGGAACGGTGCTAAGAGAGTCAAATTCAAAGTTTTGACTTAGTATATTAGGTTTGAATCTCGTGCATGAAATACCAAAACGATAAAAAAAGTTGTTTCTAATAGCGGTCGCTCTTCGGCAGGCATTGACAAACCTCCGAGTACATATCTCCCATGAAAAAACTTCTCTTAAAATGCATCTGCCGTTGGAAACCGGCTTAAAACTATAAGTCCCCTCATTTGTGGAACAACATCAAGACGCAAAATAGAAATAATATATACACAAATAAAAGTATCAATGACCTAGTTTACCTAAGGAAGTTAACAAATTTTATTACAAATAATTAATTAGTATGAAATATTATACAGCTCGAAAAAAAAAATTGTAAAATAAATAAATGCTTACAGTTATTACTTACATTCTATTACTTGGGTCAAGTTTGAATATCAATTTCACTTCCTCTCCACGGAGCCTCTTTTTATTTAAACAGAAAATATAAAAAACAAAACACCCAGCTTAATAGCTTACGTTAGACAGGCATTATAAAAGCCTGCGAGAGAGGTTACGAATACCCGCATACCTACTAAGAATCCTCCAGAGCTACCTAAGCGAGCGTGAACTTCTGTACGATACACCACATGACCAGAAAATGATAGTGGCAACGTCTGGCGCAGCCCAAGGATCTATTTCCGGTCCCGATCCCTGGGATATGGGCTACGACGAGCTTTTGAGCAGAGAAATGCCAGAAGATGCATTCCTCGTAGTATATAGTATGTGGACGATATAATGGCGGACATGTCAGCGCGAGACACCGAGGGCGCCAGGAGGAAGCTGAACCAATTCATGCTAGGGGTACAAATATGGCTTCAGGACCATGGCCTAGGAGTCTTCAAAAATAAGACTGTAGACTGCCTAAGTAAGACTGCCTTTTTCTTCTTAATTGGCGCGATATACGCTTAAAAGATTTTACCCGAGTTTAACAAATGGCGTTTCAATCTCGTGATAATCGGCGCCAGTTGGACACACCAAGTGAATCCAAGTCTTTCTCTATCTTTCCAACGCACAGGAGGCCTTCCTCTTCCTCTGCTACCATCAGCTGGTACCGCATCGGATACTTTCAGAGCCGTAGCGTTTGTTTCCTTTCGCACGATGTGCCTCAGCCAACATAACCGCTGGATCTTTATTCGCTGCGCTATGTCTATGTCGTCGTAAAGCTCATACAGCTCATTGTTCCATCGCCAACGTGCAAAGGTCCAAAAATTCTGCGCAGAGTCTTTCTCTCAAACTCTCCAAGCGTCGCTTCATCGGATATTGTCATCGTCAAAGCTTCTGCGCCATACGTTAGGACGGGCATGATGAGAGCCTTATAAAGTGTTAATTTTGATCGTCGACAGATGACTTCACTACTTAGTCCAAAGTACCGCTTATTGGCAAGAGAGATTCTCCGTTGGATTTCCAGGCTGACATTATTATCGGTGTTAATTCTGGTTCCTAAATAGATGAAGTCTTTTATATATAACCTCGAAATCATAACTGCACTTCCTACTAACAAGAGGTTCTTCGTTTTGCCCTTGTTGACCACCAGACCCATTCGTTTTGCTTCTTTATCCATTTTAGAAAAGGCAGAACTAACAGCGCGACTGCGACATGTCCCTAGTGGTTCAAAAATCACGAAATATCTAAGCATTCAACTTGATTGTAGGCTTACGTTCTGCGCCCCTTACGGCACGCGGTTACCAAAACAGATAAGGTCACGGGAATGCTAAGTAAACTAATGGAAAACATCGGTGCACCAACATGGGTGCCGTTCATAATTGACGCCGAAGTAATGCAGAAAGCAATTCCGGAAAGAGAGCCTCTCCAAAAGTGGAAAAGATATTGTTTTAGTGGCCACACCACTCAACACAGTTGATGACGGTCACTGTAAGTGCGAAGGCATTTTGAACTCTACCTCATCCACCGAAAAACACAACAACAAAAATATTGACACCTATCGAATTCACCACTTTATTAGCAAAACAAGGAGTTCGTGAGAAGAACGACTCAGTCAATGACAGTCACTGCAACAGCATTCCTCGAAAGTTTATGGAAAATGTGTTTTTATTCTCAACTGCCAAAGAAAAAAGTTTCCAATTTGCTTACAAAATGCCAATGAAATCGAGAATTAGTTCAACAAAATCTTGAAAAAAATACATTCCTATTTCCTTCCCAATTGACTTTTAAAACTAATCTTCTTAATGTGAAAATTCAATGCAAACTAATGGATTGAAAAAACTGACAAATTCCCCACACAAAATTTAGCAATTGTCAATGGCAATGGAGAAATTCATCAATAAAAACTTTTGGCCAGCATTGCTCGCTTTTCCAACTCATTGAACAATGGAACAGTAAAAACACAAAGCTGAGGGCATGACCCACACACACATACATACGCAAACGTACAAAGTTAGCCGGATTAAGGACCAGCCAATACACGGGCATGTTTATTTGTATACAAACAAGTACATATACGAGAAAGTATAAGAGTTGAAAAGTTTTCCAATGATTTGGCTACAACTCACCTGTGCCTTGAATAAACTGCAACCAACAATCGGTGACCCAATTTGTTACTGAAATTTCGGGCAACTGGAAATATATAAAAAATAACTACAATAAATAAACTGAGCACTAATAAAAAATAGTAAAATAAAATAAGGTAGAGAAATATAAAATAGAAATATGGCTACTATTTCTCATATGAGGTACTGATGGGGGTAATTTCTCATTTTTTCTTCATGTTTTTGCTTTTTCCACGCTGCAAGACCCGTCCAGATTTTGAACTTCACTAGCGCTGGGTACCATAGAATACGAATAACAGAAGTAAGAGCAAAAAACATAAATAAATATTCCGCAATCACTGCTGCAGCAACTCCCTGGCGCTCACTGCACCCTCAAATGTCACATAAAAATGTCAGAATAAAAGCTATAACAATAAAAACAAAATGGCATACAAAGTAGCGTGGCAAATAAAATTTCCAAAATAAAAGCAATAAATAAGAAAACCAAAGAATCAAAACGAAAATGAAAGCAAATAAAAGTGTGGCAATGCTCGAAAACGAACTACAGCTGAAAGTAGAAAAAATTGAAAGTGAAAGAGATTTGTATTTATTTAAAGGTGTGTGCGACCCATCTACACACCGCTGGCAAAACACACACACACACACACGCATGCACTCGTAAGGGAGTGAAGTTCACTATGGCAATTTGGTTGCTTATTCCTGCCGGTGCTTTAGTCGCTTTGTGTTTGTTGTAGCACCTCTTTGGTGCCATGTTGTGTTGCCAATAAAATTCACTTGTGTGGCAATAAGGCAAAACTCTCACGTACGCGAAGGCGGCATGGGTTTGCTCTAAAATACGGGCGGTAAAGTTAAACAAAAACACACTAACAACAGCAATAAACAGTGGTGCTGGTCAAACATGACCTCAAAGGCGAGTTATTATGAATAAGCAGTCCACACCTACATACGTATGTATTTTAAGGTGATGGGGCAAAAATCTTTCTGAGACAGCAGGAGCAGGAAATTATGACATATGAAACGTTTCGAATTCTTTCTATCATTGGAAGCTGGATTTTTCGGGCACCCTCAGTTGAGTACTTCACTTGAGTACTGCTGACATGCTGAGTCATAATCCACTGATTGTGTGGGGTTGAAGTGCGAATATATGAGACTTTAGTGCTGAAAACGATAACCCATAAACGGCAACCAAGTAAACAGTTTTACAATCAAAACAAAATAGATTTAATAGTTAAGAGTTAATATAGTTAGAGTTAAATAAAAGCAAAAATAGAATGAAACGAAATTAAATTAAGTAAATAAAATAAAGTAAAACTACATTTAATTACATCATATTTAAGTACTTATATAAATATATGAAAGGTGGTTAAATTTCAAGGGCCGATGTTGAATGTGAACCACACCTAAACGTCAAGTTTTTTCTGCATTTCATTTGGCATTTTTCAATTTCAGACTACCTCAATTTGAACTATTGAAAGACACCAATCGAGCAACGCGTTAAAGTTATTCAGGCTTATTATGAAAACGGGCGTTCAAATCAAAATGCAGATCGCGCACTGATGAGGCACATTTTCACCTCAGTGGACTAGTCAATAAGCAGAATTGCCGCATTTGGGCGAATGATAAGATTGACTGTTTGGTGCGGTTTATAGGCCGGCGGCATCATTGGGCCGTATTTTTTCCAAAATGAGGCCGGTCATGCAGTTACTGTGAATTCTGTTCGCTATCGTGAGATGATAACGAACTTTTTATGGCCCGAATTGGAAGATATGGATGTGGACGATATGCGGTTTCAACAGGACGGTGCCACTTGTCACACAACTGACGAAACAATGGCTCTTTTGCGCGAAAAATTTAATGGCCGAATAATCTCACGCCGCGGCGATGGTAATTGGCCGCCCAGATCATGTGATTTGACACCGTTGGACTTCTTTCTTTGGGGTTATTCGAAAGAAAAAGTGTACGCCGATAAGCCAGCAACAATTCAAGAGCTAAAGGATGAGATAATTCGGCACATTAACGGCATAGAACCTCAATTATGCCTCAGCATCATCGAAAATTTGGACCATCGGATGGAGGCGTGCCGCCGAGGCGACTTTTTGGCCAATATTTTGTTATATACGTAATTGATCTATACCAATATTATCATAATAAAGAAAAATGATAATAATTTCTTGAAAGAATTGTATTTTATTCAAAATCAACACCGGCCCTTGAAACTTAACCAACCTTTGCATCTTGATGTTGTTCCACAAATGGAGGGGCCTACAGTTTCAAGCCGGCTCCAAACGGCAAATATTTTTATGAGGAACTTTTTTATGGCAAAAATACACTCGGAGGCTTGCCACTGCCTGCCGAGGGACGACCGCTATTAGAAAAATGTTTTTATTAATTTTGGTGTTTCACCGAGACTCGAACCTATGTTCTCTCTGTGAATTCCGAATGGTAGTCACGCACCAACCCATTCGGCTACGGCGACCGCCGTCTCGTTTAAGCAAATTTAATTGTGTGAAAAATGTAGTATTTTCCAATGACAGTATACAATCGGTATACTCGTACTTAGATAAAATATTTGTAAGTAACTAAGTAGCTTTGTAGTTGCGTTCTAATACAGACAACTGAGCGATAATCTTCTAACAAAAAATTATAATAAAGTGAAATTGAATTGCATTACATCTAATTAAATTAAAAGCAATTATTTTAAATTAAAATAGATCAAAATAGAACACAATCTAGGATCCTAACCACTAGGCCTAACCTCAATCCAACCCAGTTGTATTTTGAGTTTAATAAAGGAACTGGGCTTGAGTGAGGCACTGCGATGAGTAGATGGTTTTGTGGTCGAAGTGCAAACCTCAAAGCAATCTAGTCTAATCAAAAATTTAATATTATATTAAATTGCAAAATAAATAGAGTTTGTATTTATTTACGTACTGAGAATCAGGACCAATCCATTTCATATTCGTTTATAAGAGTTTGAGATCTTTCAGTTCATCTTCTGGCGAATTTTTCATACCAAATTTAAATTAATTCAAGTAGTGAAGCCTTTTGAGCATTTGAAGCACCAAAACTTCTCCAATCAGGGTTTGAAAAAACTATGCGATGTCCGTTTTCAAAAATCTATAAAATGAGGGTAGAAATTTCTCAGAAATATCAAAGTTGGCATGAGGTGTTCCAATTTAAATCTTTAATTCTTTAATTGACAAATATTTAGTAAAATGTAAGAGAAATAAGTAATTTTTAAATTTTCAAGATTCTGCAAAATGCAAGTCTTTAAATTTTTTGTGATAAAATTGTTTTTTTTTTTCTTATTTAATGTTTATGTGACAGAATCTTCACCACATACATCCAAAACTTATTAGGTATTCCAGGCACCTTTCTTTTAGGACGAAATATTTTGTGTTAGCTGAAGTTTCAGATGCCACAACAATATTATTAAATGCGAAAAATTATAAGCACGTTTCATAACTCTGACTAAAGGCGAAATATCTGAAAAACAAATTCCAGTATTTTTTTTTTTGGTTTTAGTTTTTTTGGTGGAATTTATAGAAAATTTCAAAACTGCTGATTTTTATTTAAAAGGTCATGATATTATAGTTAAAAAAAAATTCTATACCAAAAAATCTACAATTTGTCAAACTTCGCGGGATTAAAATTTCGCTCTAGGTTTTTTTTTCATAGTTGGCAGCACTTCTGGGCCAACTTTCATGTGAATGTCATTATCAGTAATATATTTACGCTTGTGTTTACCAAACGACCAAGAGTTGATTTTTCGATTTTTACAATCTCTGATTTGATTCAGCAGAGAAGTGCCATCAAATTTTGTTTGCGGAATGAAATTTCGGCAGCGGAAACGTTTAGCATGTTGCAGAAGGCATTTGGTGATTCGACCATGTCGCAGAAAAATGTTTATAAGTGGTACAAAGACTTCAGAGACGGTCGAGAACGTGCTGATGACTTGGAGCGCTTCGGACGACCATCGACGTCAACAGATGACCAACACGTCAATAAAGTGAAGGAGTTAGTGCTCAAAAATCATCGGTTGACTGTTAAAGACCTTACTGATATGATCGGAATATCAGAAGGATCTGTGAAAACCATTTGGGCCTACGAAAAGTCAAATCTCGTTTGGTACCGAAAACTCTCAATTTCTTGGAAAAAAGTCGTCGCGTTGATGTGTGTGAAACAATGCTTTCAGACTATCAGGACAAGCTCAAATGCAGCATTACGGGAGATGAGACTTGGATTTATGCTTTCGACCCTGAAACAACCGACCAATCAAGCGAATATCGTGCTAAAGGCGAGGCCAGACCGAAAAGAGCACGTCAAAGTCATTCAAAAATAAAGGTCACGATGACAGTTTTTTTCGATTTTCGTGATGTGGTGCACTATGAATTCCTTTCACCTGGCCAAACTGTTAATAAGGAATATTATTTGAGCGTTATGCTTCGTTTACGTGAAGCAATTCGTCTAAAAAGACCAGAACTCTGGGGCAACAACTCTTGGTTTTTGCATCACGATAATGCACTGTCTCACACTGCACTCGTTCTTCGTGACCATTTCGCCAAAAACTCCACGCATATCGTTCCGCAACCACCATATTCGCCTGATTTGGCTCCGTGTGACTTCTGGCTATTCCCAAAACTCAAGAGACCACTCCGGGGAACGCGTTTCGAGTCGATCGAGGAGATAAAAGCTGAATCGAAGAAGGTGCTGATGGATATACCGGAAATGGACTATTTGGCATGTTTCGGGGATTGGAAAAATCGTTGGCATAAGTGTATTTCGTCGAGAGGGGATTATTTTGAAGGGGATGAAATTGATTTACAAGAATAAATAAAGATTTTTCATTTTACAACCAAATTAACCTTACTTTTTGCCCACAGTAGTATATATAATATATCTGACTAAATTTTCAAAACTTTTGTAAATCTTTGCCCCACGAATAACTCTTGATTACATATTATTGAGGATTTTTTTACTTAAAAAAAATGCATGATGTCAACTTCGATATTTCTGAGAATTATTGACCCAAGATATATTGGCTATATCTTTCCCAGATCGACCTATAAGTTCATTACTTAATTTAGTAGTCGCAGCTGCTTTACAATACTGCCTTACTTAAACTGCCCTTATTTTTGTATGCATAAAATATTCCGTTCGCCAGCGAATCGCTAAAAATTTACACATTTGGTTCACTGCGCAAATGCCCTGGGCGCCTTTTGATATGCAACATTTCAATGTTCAATTGCCGGTTATCAAACGCAAATTCTAAAAGTTTGTGTATGTGTGCATGTATGTTAGCCTCAGAGCAGAGTATTTCAACTATTTGCTATTTCGCTACTCAAAGAGGTAAACGAGCACCAGCAATATGAGTTTGCATGTTTTTGTGTAAAGTTTATTTATAACATATGGAATTTTCGCAACTTGCTATGCTATGCACTCAGAAAAAGGCAATTTCCTGCCGCCCCTGCCCCACCTGTACCACCTGAACCACCTTTCCCTACGAACTTGTTATCCGCCCCCCGCCCAGCAAAAGCACATAAGCTTACCTTCGATGGCCGCCAATAAATTCTTGTTCAAGGACATTGTAGAAGCTACGGAGGCAGCAGCAGGCGCACGTGTAGCCATGGCAGCAACACACTCGTAACCAACAAAAAGTAGTAGTACTACTACAATAAATACTACATACATACATACAATGCATAAATCTTTGTTATACAAGCAGCGACAAGCAAAGGGAAATGAAAAACGAAATCGTTAAAAATAAAAATGTATTTTATGCTGCATTTTGCTGGTCATGTCTGCCACAGTCGATACAAGCAAATACTCAGATACATAAATAAACGCATTAAAAGTTAAAGGTACACATACAAGCATGTGCCTGCATATATATATTTATAAATATTTTTGTGATTATGGTGACGACAATTTGGTTCGCCGTTTCAACAACGCCAGCACACCTTCACACCTTTGGGCTGACCTCCGACGCAAGCTCTGGATGCTTGGCTAGTCGGTCGATTGGTCGATCGGTGGTTTACTATAATTTGCTACTGGTAGCAAGCTGTTCGCGCTGCAGCTTGGCAATTTCGCTTTTCATTTAAGAAAACTTTTACAAGCTCGTAAATAAACTTGTAAAAATTTGCGCAACAAATAACTAACGCATAAATAAAGTGCCGCACAAAATCACACGCCGGAGTCAGTTGGCCGTTTAGTGTAAAATGCAACGTTGGGTAATTTTCACAATTTTCTCAACAAACCCAGGCGGCGTTATTGAATATCTTAAAATTGTGTATGGAAAAATTTCTACAAATGAAAACGAGTTGCTAACTTTATTTTCTCACACCTTTCTCTACGAGCTTCTAAATTTCACACATAATTACAAAATACATACACACATTCATATAAATTTAACAGTATATGTTTACATGACATTCGTGTATAAATAAATACATTTAAGTTTTTTTATTAATTTACTTTCTGTTTACTAAACTTGTCATTTCCTTTTTTCTCATGCTCGCTTATATTTGCAGATTGGACTTCAGTCGCAATTTCACGCATTGCAATGCATCCCTGCTGGTCAATGACACGCTCGCCATGTCCGGTGATCAACCTACTTGGCTGAAATTATTACCGCCGCGCATGCATACACCGGAGGTGATCCTCAACACGTGGTTGCATTTGGGCGGGGCTCCTCAGGCACCGATTGGTCTCATTATTGAACTGCCACCAGCACAGAGTGGCACCGGATTCACTGGCTGTTTGCATTCGCTGCGAATAAATGAGGAAACGCGCGAGATATTTGGGTAAGTAATGAATTAGTTGTCATACTAAATATGCCTCCTTTTTTGAATGGTGCGGTAACCCGAGAACTAGCACCTAAAAGAAATATCAAATGATGACAAGTTGTTTGCCACTTGGTCGATAGAACGCAAAGAAAGCCTTGTTCTTCCTCTACCAACACCAGTAGATAACAAAACGAATTCTATCAGAGTTGAAGCATTTGCATCCATTCACGTTACATGACCTAGCCATTTATTCATATTGATGTGAAGCGCAGTTAGCTTTTCGCTCCATCATCTGCAGAATTCACTCTCGTCTACGCATAAAGGTCCCTACATTTTTTATGGAATCTTAATCTGTAGCATTAAAAAGGCCGCACCATCAGTTGTTGTTATCGTCCAACCTTCTGCGCCACATAAGGAAACGGAATTTATGATTGGTTTATAAAGTCAGATTTTTATTCGTCGATAGAAGACTCTACTTTTCTATTGCCTCCGCAGCTCAAAGTAGCACTTTTTAGCAAGAAATGAAAATGCTACTTACGGAGAATGTTACTAAAAAAAGTACTCTACTACTTCAATTTTAAAACCATCGGCAAAATTTGGATGCCATGAAGCGAATGTGATTTGATAGCAGGAGAGGTGATTCGAGGCGTTCCCACAACAGTCAGTTCTACGTTATCAGAACGACTTGGGTTTATATCCAGCCCGTATATGCATGGGGCATGTATATGCTGATACAACAACAACAACAGTATGGCAGGATCTTAAGGCATATTTCTCTACCCAGTCTTTTGACTTCTTTACAGTTTAGAAAAAGGAGAACTTACGGTGCGATTGTTAAAGCCGATTTTGTTTTTATAGTCGTTATATGCGAATAGGTTCATGCTTGACTACCCGGTTTCGAAACCCACTGTTGGCATACAGGTATATACACATAAGACAAAAACAATTCTTTCTAATAGCGGTCATTCCTCGAAAGGCAGTAGCAAACCTCCGAGAATATTTCCGCCATAAAAAAAGTTCCTCCTGAAAAACCTCGGAGCGGGCCTAAAACTGTAGGTCCCTCCATTCTTCGCCACACACCTAGCAAAGGGTATAAACGTCAATTATGGTATATATTTGTAATTATATGCGTGATCCTTTAAAAAAAATATATCTGATTTATTAAGTTCTACAGCTCACATAGACTTTCCCGGCATCAGACTAGAGAAGTTCTATAAAACTTCATTTGATATACATAAATTGCGTACCCTCTCTAATACTGACTGATTTGATGATAATGCTTTCTATAGCCATATTAGCTTTGCGATTCTGCAAATTCTGATGTTGCGACATTTAAGCGGCTGTCGAATTGGTAAACAAAGTTTCATTTATCGATTATTTTTTCTCGTTAATATCTGGACTAAATTCTAAAAGGTTAGTTTACAATTACTGCCGCTCAAGCCAATGACTCACTTGAGTCAGAGATGGTAGCCCATTGTATTGTAATACCATAGTTTGCCTGACTACTTCACCTTGAATCATCCATTGAATGTATCTCATCAGCGATTTTAAATCGATATCGGCCAGCTCATTGAGAGTGGCTACGAATGAAATGCATCTAGTTCCCGAAGTCAGAGTTTGGTAGTTTTTTTTACATTTCGCTACTTCGGCAACTTCTTCAAAAAATTACATCTTTACTTTCGACAAGTATATACTTACATAGGTTTTTCTATTACTCATTGGCCTGTAAGCACTTCGTTGACAATATATATAATATATATGTTCTCCTCTATTTACGTACCTCGCGTTTATTTCCGGCTCAGTTTCGTTCACGTCTACTTTGAGATGTGGCAACATTGTTCCACCTTCTACAAGCTTTCTTAATTCCTTTCTTGCACAAAGTTCACTCGTTCTCTCCCAAAAATAATCTTCTTGATCGAGCTTAGCCTTATCTGCCATGTAGTTTCCTTCTATTTATATGCCCATGACCCTAGACGCAAGTGAGGTGGAGTCTATTTTGCTTATCTATCTTCTCCATATATTGTCAATAGTGCAGCTTACGTTTAGATTTTAAGACGACTGAACCCAGGGTTCTAACTGCCACCCCGCTGTTACGGAATACATATAAATATATGACTAGTTAGAGATGCGGTTTTGATCTATTCCTCAGCCTAGACGATGGCTGATACTTGAGCGTGAATAACGCTGATCGGGCAAGGGAAAATAAAGACTTGTAAGTGGCATACGCAAGAAAACATATTCTGTCAAGTTTAGAGTGATCGGTATATCTCTAACCGTAAAATTACTAGCTGTTCATCCAGTCCGTCTTAGTCGACTCTTTTCTGGGTGTGAATTTTGCATGGAAAACGGCGTGGTGCCAGAAAAATTGTGTTAGAATATTCAGACTTAAGAATTTTCAGACCAAGCATAGACTAAAATTGAAATAAATCATAGTCGCTCACTCAAATTTCAGGTATTCGGCTACTCAAAACTAATTAGTAATCTCGAATATTCAAATATACTAAGTAATAAAAATCGTGAACCCAATTTTTCATTGGCTAATTTCTTTATCTCACGGTTCCTTTATCTTATGGCTTAAACGGCATTTCTCTTAAGGATATGAATAGCATCAATATTTTAGATGGTCCCACAAAGTACGACAACGGCTCAAATCTCAGCCCAAATGCTGAAAAATCACATTGCCAAACCATTTGATGGATGTTTTTAAGGGTTACGTACGCGTAAAGGAGAGTTCAAAAAGATATAGGGTGTTCTTTTTTTAGTAGAACAGAATAAAATTCGTTGACATATTTTTTTCCTTT
The DNA here is from genome assembly GCF_028408465.1 of Anastrepha ludens. NCBI lineage: Eukaryota > Metazoa > Arthropoda > Insecta > Diptera > Tephritidae > Anastrepha > Anastrepha ludens. The sequence continues at coordinate 76,375,647 of NC_071501.1, forward strand.
TTCTTATCTTGTCAAGTTTTGATCGCCTTTAGGTATTTATGTTGATCGCATTTCTTTATTAATATCCATTAAATGCCCACTACGACTACTTTGGCAACACAGAATACGCATATCGAAATTTTCCATTATTATTTGGCATGTATATCATTTATAACGCGTACGATTTCGTACTTCTCCTCTAGAATTGTCCCGGGCTTATTGATTTAGATCCTACTTTTTACGTAGCCGCAAAAAAAGAAGTCCAGTCCAGAAGTCAATACCAAATCTTAAAATAAGTGCAGCTATTTGAACTCATTGTTCCATGAGATAATAAATCATGCGCTGTATGGCATTGGTACTGTTTTGTTGAAGTCACATATTCTCCAAGTCCATGTCATCTAATTCAGCCCATTAAAAAAGTGAGTTATACCACGATATCGTTCACCGTTCCCCAAACACCGTTGCCGACATTATTTTTGAAAAAGTACGGCCCGAGGACTTTGTCTGTCTCGAAAGTGTCACCAAACATTGCCTCGCTATGAGTGCATAGTTTTGTCTTGAATGGCATGAGTTTAAGTGAATATGTGCTCCATCGCTCAATGCGCAATAGGCGAAATGCACTTATTGCAGGACGACAATTTCCATGACGTATCGGCCTAGTATCGCTCTTTGACTAGGTTTGTCAAAGCCTGTAGGTAGTTAGGTAGGCGAAATAGTTGAAGTAACATTCTAGCACTCCCCAAAAAGCACTAAAGCGCCGTTTTGATACCATTATGAGACCTCCAAGAGGCAGAGATCTACGGCCAACCAGAGCACTTGATGTAATGGAGAATATTGATGGGATTAAGGTTGCCGCACTGCCCCAGGCTATCGAAGAAAGGAGCATAAAGTAATCTTAACCGTCTAGCTGCCAAACCCGAACATTTACAGAGAAAGTGCTCAACAGTCTTCTTCTCTGGATGGTCCCCACAGCTTCTGCAATGAGGGCTAAATGGCAAACATTGGTTTTTCGTGCGCGAGCCGATCCTCCAATGACCGATAAACACAGCTACGAGTTTGGAAATTGAATGGCTTGGAATGTCCAGAACTTTCTGAGTACAAAGTGTGTTGTATAGTACTAGGGCCACAGGATTTTCAAACTACAGTCAGGACCTTTAACAACAGTCAGGGGCAACCCGATGACCCAAAGCCTATAGTGCGAGTTGTCTGAAAAAAAAAGTTATTCTTTTTTAAATATTAGCACATCAAAAATAGTTGCAGTTAAAGATGTGCATCCCCCTGGAATCACCCCATAGCACAGCGCGCAATCTTACTGCAAGCAAATGTCATCCAAGTTAAAGTCTCAAATTTCAACCCACAGAAAGTAGATAATCGTGGCACTGCACTCTTCGTTGATCGAAATGGTATTTTCATCTACACATTCGGGAAAGCAACATTACGGAATATCATTCTCTGTAGACTCCTCGACAATCAGGTAAAAGGTCTTCTGATGCACAGATGCTACGAGTACTTTCAGAAAAATTGGTTTTGCTATCAAAACAGATGGGCTTTCAACTCCTTCAACAGCTTGAACACGAATAGTTCTAGGCTTTTATGCTAAATTCTTTGCAGACTGGTGCTTCAAATGTTGAGTTATTGAATTCGCTGTGGAGTCGATGTCCCTGCATTGTGTTTCACACTCTCACCCACAGCTGCCGCATTTTCTTTGTTGCGATGAGAGCTTCGAATTTTGTTCGCTAAAAAGCTAATCTTACGTACTATTTGCACAAACTTGCGTCGTACCTTTACAAATAATTTCCTGTCCGTCGACTATGAAATAAACTAACGACAAGTACTTATTTCAGCCGGAGTTGACAAGTTTCGTAGCTGCTACTCGAGGTCTTTCAAGCGCGCTGAACTTACAATTTCCGAGCTTTTGCGCGCAAGTTTTTCCTCTTTGTAATTTCCTAAAAGTAGTATGATTAAAACCAAAATAAAAAAAACAAAAAAAACGAATACCGACATTGTCAAGCATCAATGAATAACAAAGAATTTTCGTCGATAACTTTTCGAGCGACAAAGCGTACAAAAATGCGGCGTTTAACATTATTCTCATACATAAATACGAGTAAGTGCACCAGCAGTAGCGTCAGTAATACGAGCACAAAAACAACAAACACGAAAAAGTTCAGTTACTTAGTTAAGCATATCTCGTAATTAATTTGTAAAGTTGGGTGGCAAAAGTTTTCGATGGCTAAACTCATTGGTAGACTCGACTGCTGCATTCAGAAATTAATTTAACTTTTCAAAAATGTCAATTGTGTGCCACTTGACCTCGGTTCGAGAGGAGGAGGTAGTGGGAGAGAGAAAGTGAGGGAGAGCGACAGAATGGCAGTTATAGCAGCGACAAGTAGATGTAAAATAGTGATGCCATTTAAGCGAGCTGACGCAGCGCTATAACGCTCGGGTGCAATTCATTGTGCATAGCATAAGTGTGAGTATAGTGTACGTGAATGTGTGCGTTTTCGAGTGCGCTAATTTAAATGTCAATATTAACAGCAATGCCAGTGCATTAATATTTCAATAGCATATTCCCTCCCCTCCCACTCCTATTGCTCATTTGCGCTCATTTTAGCGCTGATGCTAGTGCTGTAACTGACCCAAAGACCCATTAACTAACCCACTGACGGCTATTGAGGATGACTGCACTGCGTGTGCTCTATTGCGCGTCACGTGCACCATCACAATGGATATCAAGCACGCTGGCCGAAATACGTTGCGCATTATTGCACTTCACCCCTAAGCTGCAGCCACTCCTTGTCAGCAGCACTGCCTTCATATTTTCAGTTTCCGCGCACTTTGCGCCAAAGAAACGCTTCCATTTCCGTTTCGTTTCCGTTTGTCGTGAAATTGTCATCCACAGCGCGTTCACGAGCCCCCGTCCGTTGGTTAGCGACCCACCGCTTTTATACTTCTCCAATGCTTGCTTGCTATTGTTGTTGTCTTGTTTTTTTTCTTCTTTTGCTGTACAGGGTTGCATATTTTATTCCAAGTGCATTCAAAGCGACCAGAACTGAATCGTTTAGTCCATTGTTCAAATACTTGAATGCTGTTGAATTCGCATGGCCGATGGGCTGTCGTCGCTGCCGTTGTCACAACAGACCGTTGAAAGCGCTTGTGCTCCACTTGCTGGTGCTGTGTAATCAAATGAGGGTGAACGACTCGAAAGCTAGGAAAGGTACAAAAGGTGCATCTTGTCACATCTATTCAACGAGTAACATGAATAAAAATACGAGCGAAATACTTGAAGTGTATTTTACGGATTTTACGGATTCTCGCTTTTATCTGCATACAAAGACTTTCAGTGATTTTCAGGAAATCTCCTTTGTATATAGAAAAATTAAAATTTTGAGTGCATAAATTTAGCTCAAAAATCTTTAAGAGTCACAGAGCATGTCTTCCGCATTGAATTCTGGTACTATTATTGCCTCCTTCATATTTCTATCAAATATAATCCACTTACCCTTCACAATTTTCTCCCATCTGTTGCTGCGTAATTCGTTGGCATTCCTGCCGAGACTTAAAAGGTCTTTTAGTAGGCATTTTCGTCTGCTAACCGGCAGGCAAAGTCTTTCTTAGTGGACTTGAAAATTCTTGAAGAGGGCAATCAAAAAGGGCGGAATACCCTTCTCGACATAAGCTGACAGGAGTTGAAGCGAGGTACGACAACGAGTGCAGGTTACGTGCAACTTTAGAATTGATTTATTGAGTGGCTTGAGTGCATATAATAAGAAGAAAACTTAAAAAATCAAAAATCTCTTGACACGAAATCCCTAACTCGGATTATGGACCTACAAGCTGTTACGATATACTCGCTTAAATCTGAATACCACTGCATATGGTAGGTGTAGGTGAAATGGTTGAATTACTAATTTGGCACTCCCAAAGTATCACTAAAGCGCCGTTTCGATACCATTTTAAGACCTCCAACGCGCAAATATCTATAGCCCACCGGAAATGTTGATGTAATCCACTGCCCCAGGCCGCCGAAGAAAGGAGCACAAAATAACCCATATCGTCTAGCTGGCAAACCCGGGCATTTACAGAGAAAGTGCTCAACAGTCTCTTTCTTCTGAAAAGTCCCCACAGCTTCTGCATTTATTTTTTATTTTTTTATTATCCATTTATATATTGCGATCTGTTTAACAACATTTAACAATATTTATACTTAAAACCAAGATGCTCTACGATACATGCATGGAAAGAATCAAGTGGGACAACCTTTCCTGAATTTTTGCTTTTTAGCACATAAGATCTATTGTTGTCTTATATTGTGTGATCAGGCATGCCTTTTGATTTCTTCAGCTATTGTGGAAACTTTGAGATCACGATGAATTTGGGCATTTGTGATATAGTATAGGAGCATTTGCGATCATTCTGAGAGTTTTCGATTGGAATCTTTGGAGTATGGCGATGTTTAAATTAGCTGCGGTGCCCCAGAGTTCTATGTCATATGTCCATACTAGTTTTAGGATAGCTGAGTACAGTGAGACGTTATTTTCAAAGGATACATGGGAATTGCGATTTAACAACCAATAAAGACTTCAAAGTTTGATTCCTAGTGCCTTGCGTTTAGTAAAAATATGGGTTTGCCGTGCGAGCTTGCAGTCAAGATGCATTTCGAGATATTTCGTGGCATTACTTTGGGGTATGATTGTGTTATTAAGTGTAACGGATGGGCAAGTTTTTTGCTTGAATGTAAAGGTAACTTGAACAGATTTTGCCTCATTTGATTTTATTTTCCAATTTTTGAGCCATTGAGTTATTTCATCAATCCTTTTTGGATTTTAAGAGAAGTCACATTAGGGCCGGAATCAATTGCGAGCAAGGCGGTGTCATCTGCAAAAGTTCCGACGATAGTTTCCTGAGTATCTGGAAGCAAGTATTGAGTGAGTGTAAAGCAAGTATTGCAAATATTGCACCAGCGATACTTACGCAGAGCTGAGATTGTTCTTCTCTTTGTTTTACAAAAAAGTGAAAAAAAGTGTAGGATTTTATAAAAACAATAACAATACTTTATTTTACAAAGTAAGCCGTCATACCAGACACAGTCGAAGGCTTGAGATGTATCAAGAAATGCAGCTGTGCAATACTTCTTCTGTTCAAGTGTGTAATGAAAATTAAATGGTAAACCTAGCTTTTCTGTGTAATACAGCTACTACTGCATATGCTGACGTATCAATTTCTAGGATAGGTTCTGATCGGAACTCAACTTCCAAGCAACAACTAAGTGCCAGTTTGATGCCATAGATCACAGACGGTCTTGAGACTAATGTTAAGGCTACGATCATACAGATGCTGTACAGATTTAGATTCGAAAACACAGAGGGTCCCTCTGATTCCTTTGTGAAAATGGGTACCTAAACGCACAAGGTAGGGTAGCTGCAAAGAGACGAATGCCCATTAAGACGATCAACAAGCCGCTCAACATCGAATATGGGCTTTGCTGTCAGAATGGATATTCTCCACTCTCATAGTAAAACGTTTATCTATTTTTCAGCAAGGCACCAATCGTCATCCAGGATTCGATTGGCGAATGATTAGCTTAGAAAAATTTGGGAACCGAAAATTAAAGAAGAGTAGCTAGATTACCTCAATTTTGGTGTGACCTCGTTTGCAGTGATGCGGCAAACTATCCTTTTCCAATATTACGAGCCCTTCGGCTCTGGGGCTTACTCTTATGGAAAATAGTTTGATGCAATTAGCATCGTTGTAATATTAACGCACAATTTAATTAGGAATTTGAGAGGCGCTAAGATTTACTAGAAAAAAATTAAAACGCGAAACTTGCCATGTACTACAGACTAGGCTTATATTAAACGCAACTGACCTAAACAGTGAGGATGTCCGTAAGCGTAGATTCTTCGGAAAGAGTTGCTGTCGAATATTCAAAATGTGCTTGCAAAAGTGAATAAAATTAAACAAATTTGCCAGCATAGTAAGACCCAAGGACAGGTTTTAAAAAGGACACTGGTAGTATCCAACCGAAATTACGGATTTATGATTACCAAATAAACAAAATCTTAATGCTGAGCTAATTTTAAAACACTTACTAAATTTCTGTTTATGTTTGTATCGTTAAATTCTCAAGTGATTATATATCTTCCGGATAGCTTAATAAACTTTAAATGGGCTGTAAAATTGGACTGTACCCAAACCTTTCAAAAGTGATTTCCCAGAAACCTGAAGCGTATTCTACTGCTCGATCTAGATTTTTCCCAATCGCAAGACCAAGAACCCCAGCGTTGCTTCTATGCTTGGACCAAGCTCCCCAAATTCATCAAACCCTGTCTCAGAGAACGATCCTGAAGAACATTCTTCTCCTCGCTCTAGCCTTCCTCTCAACATCGAAAACAAACAAATTCACCAAGCCATGTCTCAAATATTATGGGAAATAACTATGGGAAAACACAGCCAGGGACAGTACAGATTGACGTCGAACCGGGTGTAGAGTCCTTCGATATTTTTGAAGACATTTCGAATTGATCGTTATTAACTCAATGGCCGTAATCGCAGTTTCACTTTGAACAAAGTTGTCGAGTTTTGAAAGAGCGAGGCATATTATGCTTGAAAGCTTTGACGTCATATCAATTGCGTAGATCTCGAATTGAAAAATCCTGCCAAAAGCTGAAAGTATGTGAGCTTTTCTCACTGAATATTGCTGCTTCTTGAAAATGGAGAGGTAGGTAATTAGACTATGCTTCGCTAAATTTTGTGGTATTTATCTTCCGACTTTAACACAAACGGTGGACTCTAAAGTTTCGAGCCACCTCCGAATGGCAAGTATTATTTTATGATAATCAATGTTCATGCCAGAAATAATAAACTCTCCGATCGAACTGCGAAGGCTGTTAGTGTTTAATGGCCGCGGTGTGAATCAGACCCAGGAACTGTCAAGTGGCTGATCACGTTTGAAGAGTCCTTAGTGTTGCGACACAGTTATCGCACGGGATCATACCGCACCAGATATAATTCAGACTTTGTATTTTCACCGACCCTTAAATGAATAATCTTTGTTTTTAGTGACGCTTTGGACGGCTTTGGTATCACCGAATGCGGCTCGCTCGCCTGCCTGTCGAGTCCGTGTCGCAATGGCGCTGCATGCATCAAAATCGAAACCAATGAAGTGGACGAAAATGGTGAGAAGGCAGAAAAGTGGAAGTGTAAATGTCCCACAGGTTATATGGGTCCAACCTGTGAGATATCTGTCTGCGAGGATAATCCGTGTCAGTATGGCGGCACTTGTGTACAATTCCCAGGCAGCGGCTACCTTTGTCTGTGTCCGTTGGGTAAACATGGACACTACTGCGAGCACAGTAAGTATACAACTAAGCGCACTAATACAATCACACGTACTCTCACATCTTGTTAGTGTTGTTAGTCGAGTAAGCGTGCTCATCCATGTAACTTGCTACACTTTGTCAATTTTTCAATGTTCGTGCATCCAAGCATTTGGTAATGTTGTACTCTCGTCCATATGTACTCGTACTCGTAGGTATATGCAAAAGTACATCTTGGAAAGAAGTCGACTAATCAAAATTGAATTACCCCAATATCCGTGCAACCTTTTCCTTAAACAATTCCAATTTCCAAAAACAAGATTTTCCTCCCCACACGGTTTCCCCGGCTACAATTAAAAATCTTACAGATCTCGAGGTCGCCCTACCATCGTTTTCGGGCAGCGTCAATGGTCTCTCTTCGTTTGTCGCCTACACCGTACCCATTCCACTCGAATACTCGATCGAGTTGAGCTTCAAAATACTACCGCAGACGATGTCACAAATATCACTACTCGCCTTCCTAGGACAGACAGGTTATCATGACGAGAAGAGCGATCATCTGGCGATCAGTTTCATACAGGGTTACATAATGCTCACTTGGAATTTGGGCGGTGGACCGCGTCGCATATTTACACAGAAACCAATCGATTTTAGATTGGATGCGCCACGCGTACCCTATGAGATCAAAGTTGGCCGCATTGGACGACAGGCTTGGCTCTCTGTGGATGGTAAATTCAATATCACAGGCCGTTCGCCGGGTAGTGTAAATCGTATGGATGTTATGCCGATTCTTTACTTGGGAGGGCATGAAATAGCGAATTTCAACACATTGCCACACGATCTGCCGCTGCACTCAGGCTTCCAGGGTTGTATTTACGATGTGAATTTGAAAGCGGGACAGGTGACGGTGCCGCTGCAAGAGACACGTGGTGTGCGCGGACGCGGTGTGGGACAATGCGGTACCAGGGAGTGCCACCGACATGCTTGTCAACATGATGGCGCGTGCTTGCAACATGGTGCAACTTTCACGTAAGTACTTTAAAACGTTTGGTTTGAGTGCGAGTTAATAGACGTATTCTACTTTTTAGCTGTATTTGCCAGGAGGGCTGGTACGGACCTCTTTGCGCGCAGCCAATCAACCCATGCGACTCATTCAACAATAAATGCGCGGAGGGTTCAACGTGTGTACCGCTCGTGAATGGTTACGAGTGCGATTGTCCAGTGGGCAGAACTGGCAAAAATTGTGATGAAGGTAAAATGTCATGAAACATTCAAAATTCTTTCCTATACCAAATCATTTTCTTTACTCTCGCGTAGATATTCGTTCGCTAAGCGATGTCTCACTTACCGGACGTCGCTCGTATTTGTCTGTACGCTGGCCCTACCTCTATGATAGCTCTGATAAGCTGGGCTCCAAACGTTCACAAATCATCAGCTATCGAAACTTCACGAAGAAACTAATGCCACCGAAACCCATCGCCTCTTCGAATCAGCACTTCGTTATGAAGCTGCTCAACGAAGTGGAAAAACAACGCAATTTCTCACCTGTACCTCTCATGGGCTCGAAGACGTTCGAGGAGCATCATCGCGTACAATTCTTCTTCATCGAGTTCCAATTGCGCCCACTTTCCGAACGTGGTCTTCTACTTTACTTCGGCACACTGAACAACAATCTGGATAAGAAAGTCGGTTTCGTTTCACTCTCGCTACAAGGAGGCGTTGTAGAATTCCGCATATCGGGCCCCAATAGCCACGTGACGGTAGTGCGAAGCGTGCGTATGCTCGCAATTGGCGAATGGCATAAGATTAAAATGGCGCAACGTGGACGCTGGCTAACGCTGTGGGTCGAGGGTAGTGCATCGTCTGCGCTGGCACCTTCTGCTGAGGTGCTTGTGGAGCCCGATTCACTGCTTTATATTGGCGGACTGAAAGACTTATCAAAACTGCCACACAATGCTATTTCTGGCTTCCCTATACCATTCCGTGGCTGCGTACGCGGCCTGGTGGTGAGTGGTACGCGTATTGTGCTGAACGAAACTAATATTATTGGTTAGTAGTTGCGAATGTGTATGGAGCATTGCACCGAGTGTAAAATATGATTTTATTTTATTTTCAGATTCACGAAACATTCGCGACTGTGATGGCACTGCGTGTGGCGGTGATTCTTGTGAAGCGGGTGGCCACTGTTGGCTCGATGAAAAGCTGCAGCCTCATTGCATTTGTCCCGAGTATGCGAAGGGCGATCGATGTGAATATTCAGAGAGTTGTAAACTGATACCTTGCAAGAATAATGGACGCTGTTTGCGTAGCGGACGTTGTTCGTGCCCCAATGGCTGGGGTGGATTCTATTGTGAAATCGGTAAGTGCAAAGCGGGGGCGTTATTTAAATCAAATGGTATAAAGACAAAAAATCATTAAGTTCTACATCAATTTGAACAATAATCAATAATATAGATTATAATACCTGGCAAAATTGTTTTTCCAAATTGCATTAAATTATTTTTTTTTTACTCGAGTACGGACTTGATACATTTTCCACCAAATCAATGTCTAGAGTTTATGTTGTCCAACATGTAATGATGACTTCAGTTCAGGCCATTTTAGGAAACCCATTGATAAAGATCTTAGATCTCCTTACACGAAACACCAAATGATGGAATAGGTATTTTCTAATAGCGGTCGCCCTCAGCAGACAATGGCAAACCTCCGAGTGTATTTCTGCCATGAAAAAGCTCCTCATAAAAATCATTAGCCGTCAGAGGAAACTGTCAGAGTTTGAGTAGTAAATCTGCTGAATGTATTGAGGAGAAAATCCTAAATCCCCGGCGAAACTAAGCATTTCTTCATCTCACACTTTCAATGCCAACCGAAGTGCAATCAGACATCAGTCACATAGACACGGTTCTTGTCCATATTTGACTCCATTTTCATATTTGCTGTAGTCCGCCACCTCATGCTCCTCACATTCATCACCTTCGAACTTTTTTACTCTTTCGAAGAAGATGTTACTCAGCTCAGTTTATGGCCAATCGCCGCATTACTTATCATAATTTATAATTTATGTATAATTTAAACACTAAGTTTTAGTGCCACACTGTGTAAAAATAAAAATTTGCACTTTAAAGCCGGAATATCTGGAAAATCAGACGAGATACAGCAGAGTTCAGATTCGGATGAAATACATCAAAAACCTTCTGTTCTTGGTTCAAAATTTGTGTCGACCTCTGTAATTTAAACAACGCATCGTATTCCGAATCCAGCATAAAACCAGAAGGTAGAGCTTTTCCGAAGTAGAGGCCCACTTGTGACTACAAATCCTAGTGACAGGCTCAATAAACTTGTGAAGGTATAAGTATCACTAAAGGTCGATCTCTGTTAGGCATAATATTAAATTCTAAAAGTATTTGGTAACAACATCTCATAATTTTTTTGAACATGCCCAAATACTCCATTAAAATGTTTGTTCTGTGGTATCTGAGTTAATGCGTATCTCCACGACTAAAGTTTCATTGTAGGGTAGGAAACTTTGGGCAACTAACTATTTTGGCGAGTAAAGGTGAACACTCTTACTATGTTTGCTAATACCAGCGGTGATTCCAAATCCCGAAATTCCGGGATATTTTTAATATAATCCCGGAATTACAGGATTCAATCGGGATATAACTTTCCTATTTGTAATTCATTAAAAACTCACTAAAGCTTTCTTTTTTGGTTTTTTTGTTTTTGCCAAAACTAGAATTATTTTCATGCTCCATGCTGCGATTTAAAAAAATTACTGAAGTATAGAGATGATTACGTTTTCAATACTACTGATTTAGTTCAATAATGGTTAAAGCAGAAATTAGCTCTTACATTAATATATTTTTTAACCATATTTACATGAATTTAGGTTTAGGAACGTCAATTATTTACAAAGTTGAAAAAAGCACCAACACGTTTCTAAAAAATCAGAATGTATAGTTTATAAGAATAAAAAATAAAAAATTCCAAGTTTTTTAACTGTAATCTAAATTTTCTGCAAATTAAAAGTTGCAAGAAAAACTTGCTCGCGTCGTAAAATTCTTTACTTCAGAGTAACTTTGGCCTAAAACAAATTGTATGCCAAATCTTTCATATACTTTCATACTTGAAAAACAAAAGAAATAAATACAAATTAAGAAATCGTTTCGAGATTCATATCAACTAATGGCGATATTTTTGATACTGAAAAATTACGTTATTGCGGGATTATAAATAACAGAATCCCGGGATTGTCTAGACAAGTCTCTACATCTTTACGCAAAACACACGCCAAAGTACAAGGGCTGATAGACACTATGCCACACATTATTTCTACTGTATTGAGTAATGCACGCAAATACATCACTAAGAAGTACCATAGTTATATGCTCTAGAAAACTATAAAGAGATTCCAGAATGGTAAAAATTTTGCAGATTTATATTCAAGCTGCTTGCGACACTTTGTCGAAAGAAATTCGAAAAATTCAATGAGGTCATGAATAGCTCAACCGTCAATTAATCTACCTCCATGGCTTCATAGTTTTTCAGACGCATTGATGCTATGTGTACTGCGTCAAAAGCACGCTATGTGACTGATATTCCATAGTCAATGACCGAGGCTTTAACTTTATCATGGTTTGATCTATGGAATCATAGTCATAATCAATCATAATCATAATTTAGCTGAGTTGAGAAGTCGTTTTTGAATCCTTACAATGCCTTGGGTGTCAGTCTCTTATATAATGGTATATACGATTGGCGTTAACACCAATTTTAGGTGTTTGGTCGAGCTGCTCCTCCTATTTATGGCGTGGGTCTTAATGTTGCTTCACAAATGAAGGGACCTGCAGTTTTATGCCGCCACCGAGAGACGGCTTTTCATACCTAAAATATACTCGCAGACTTGCCAAAATCTGTCGAGGAGCGAGCGCTATTACAAACAACTTTTTCTCTAAATTTTCAATTAGTGTTTCATTCCCGGGGTTCCAAACTTGTACACTTCCGAATGGTTGTCACGCACCAACCCATTCGACTACGGCGGCGGTCGCCGTCTCTTAGTCGACGTCATAACTTTTACAGATATTTTTGGTATTCCCGTCGATACTTACCGCATTTCTTAGTGAATGTGCTGGCCATCTTTACAACTGGCCACCATCTCAATTTCCTTAAACTCTGGTAATTAAGTTTGTGTCTTATTTCAGAAAATAGCGAACTTTCGTTCTGTTTTATGACAGCATTTCATTTTTATCCATTCTCTTTGTGTTATTGTTTACCTCAGGCGCTTGAAAACGCAGAACTCTATGTGAATTAAATCAGAGCAAACAATTAATCGCCCAATTAGATCAAAAACAAATATAAGCGACTAGATTATTCTTCTACTTTCAAGTGATTGTAAAATTATTTATATTCAAGAGTATGCGACGGGCAGCATAAAATGTAAGCGGGCCAGAAAATTTAAGTAGTTGAAGGACAAATTAAACAAATTTTTTTTTGGACTCGTTCAATTCTACTAGCATAAACGCATAATTGAGGCATACTGAAATTTTAAACTAACTAAGGAATTAAACAAGACTTTCCGCATGTAGAGGTCTTTAATATCTTTAGAATATCTGGGCAATTTTTTTTATGGCAGTTACCTTGTTCATTGTCTCGGTATAAAACAAATTCAAGCATTCGTTGTATGGAAGGAAATGCATGCCAAGAAGAAAAATCATCAAAAATCAACGCAAGTTTTTAACCGCTTTAGACTGGCACAATATGATACCAAAATTGAATGAACTACAAAACAGCACACCCTGAATTTTTCTAAACATTCTGACTAAGCATACAAAAAATTAAAGAAAAAATACTTAAGTAAATAGTCAAAATGTTGCTATATGTTCCGCTGTTATAATTGTGAACACAGGTGTATATATTCAAATAAAATATAAGTAGTAATTAGTTGCTGTTCAATTGAGTTTAGATTTTTCCCCAATGATTGATTTCAGTGAAAACTGAAACGTCCCTGATTTTATGGCTGCAATTAAAATAGTGTGAAAACAATTAAAAGTCGGCTGCTCGATTGACATTCAGAGAAGGCATGGCACATGTAGCTAATTACACAAGTGGGGCCTTGACTTTCAAGTTCGATTTCGATGAATCAGCCCTGCAAGTGAGCCATTAAATAAAGGCAGCAAGGCACGAAATATAAATAAAAGTAGTTGAAATCAATTTTTTCTAGCAACACAGAAAACCACACATACACACATATGTGTGAACACACACACATACATAACTATGATTAACAGAAAATTAGTAAATCGCTGTGAACGGGTGCATGTTTAGAGCTATAGAGTAAGATAGAGAGGAATAAGAATACGTTATAAGTCATTCATTAGGAGTCTTTTTTTTTTTTTGTAGTGAGCAAAATAGAGAGATGATAAAAACTTTCGCAAGTAATTTGCATGGCCAAAGGCAATTTAGTACATGTGAAATAAATCTACGAAGTAAATATACGCACGAAAATAGCCGCTGGGGGTTCTTCTGTTTATTTCTCTCCATTTTTACAGCTATAATTTTTTCTGGTTTTTGTGTAAATTATTAATTTTTTGTACGAAAATGTGTCAAGCAAACTCACTCAAAGTAACGGTAAATGCGCGTCAAAAGCTGGACATTCGCATGATTCGCCGCAAGTGTAACGGGTGTTTTTTTAAATCGGTTAGAACTTTCAATAGGAATATCTATCAAAGTAGTTGGTAGAGTAGTTGCAAAGTGAACTCAGGAGTTGATAAAGCAAGCTTTCGACATTCTATTCGGTTTTGGAACTCTAGCTAATTACTATATACCCGACCAACGTTTATAAAACGTGTAAATATATTTCAAAAATTCATTTTAACAAACTTATAAACCAATTCTTAAACACAACGGTGCGCATAATCATCCAACTGAGTAGCTTATAGGCAATAGGCTGAATCGGTTTATGTCTCTTATTAATACTTTGTGTACCGGAGCCTCAAACTGTATCCCTTTTTACTAGTACATAGATTGAAAATTTTTAGGAAATACCAATTCAAAAAATAAGTGTACGATTCTGTGTCAAGTGATTCAAGTGTTTTAGACATTGGCGTAAATTCTTCTGAAAATTGGCTAATTTTTGGCCTCGAGTATAATAAGAAATAAACTGAACAAATTTAAAAACAAATAATAATTTTGAGATATAGTCAATGTTGACTACTTTGGTATTGAAAAATGCTAAGTTTACCATTTTCCTTCGCTGCTCAAATCGAATGTCTCTTTATTGCAAGAATGAAAGATTTACGAGGTTTGCTCTTTAAATATGGGGAAATATAAAATTATGAGGAGAACTTCAGCTGCGACGTCGCTACGGCAGATTCGGTTGCCGAATTTTGAAGGATCCTTTTACATGTATTCACAGACTCATCCAATCAGTCGTTGGTCAGATGGCAACGAAGTGTCATTGGTTGATTTTTTCCGTATATCACCAACACAATCTCATTGTTTTTGTAAACACATCCCAAGTGACGTTAGCCCATCAGTTGTTTCTGTCAAATTCGCTCAGAGCCGAATAAAGGTATGTTAAAGACCACACCTCTAAAAATTGTTGTCTAAAAATTATTGTTCAGTGGCGTTTTTCCTCACCGAACGGTTCTACATGTGCTACTTGGCTAACGGGCTATATATATGTACGTCTTAAGGTCTAACTACAGCAAGTCTTAAGGTCCAGTTGCATCAAAATTTTAACGACTAATTATTTAGGTGTAGGTATGTGCGTGTAAGTGCATGCCTAACATCTACATTATGAAGTTTTTAAAGTTAAATATATTCAGTTATTTTTGACATTTTTTTTTTAATTTTTTATACTTTTTAAAAAATATTTTTTGGAAAAAAAATTTCTGCCAAAAAAACAAAATTTTTCTAGAAAAAAAACAAAATTTTTCTAGAAAAAAAACCAAATTTTTTTAACAAAAAATCAAATTTTTTTCCGAAAACTCTTTTTGTGTTTTTGCTCAAAAAATATTTTTAGCGAAAAAAAAAATTTTTCCAAAAAATATTTCTTGAATGTCCAAAAATATTTTTCCAAAAAACAAAAAATATTCTTTAAATCTTCAAAAAAAAAAATTTTTTTCATAATTTTTTTTCTTATTTTTTCATTAATACATGAGACTAAGCTCAGTAATCTTTGATCACTTCATTTCGAATTATGTTCAAATTCATACAGCGAACCAGTGAAAGATGCCGGGTATCTACTTACTAATAATTCAATGAATGAACTGCAAATAAATTTTTTCAAGTAAAATAATCATAAATGATGAGCCACATGTCTAGCTTAGTGGGTATGTGTAGGTATAAAAGTATCACGTGTGGTATAAACAAATTCTCACGCGACCCTCGATACCACATTTTTTACCAAAAAAGGCACATTTTTGTGTGGTTTAAAAGAGCTAATGGCCAGGGCACTGAATTTCGTATAATTCGGAAGCTACTTTGCAAGAAGTTGCTGATCGAGCTACCTATGCACTCGACACTGACTACTCAGATTCATTATCATTCTAGTAGTTGCGCAAAACAGACAGTAGTCTCTTATTATGCAAAGCAAATTTTACTTTTCGAGAAGGAATTAAACGAGTCAACCGCTGATGTTTCGAAGAAGCCGCAAAGTTCTAGAATCCACTCGAATTTTTTACGAAACTCTGAGGAAAAAGGTAGTGAAGGCAATGTTTATTGTAAGTAAATGCAAATGGAAGACAGAGCACTTTATCTTTATTTGGTTTTCTTTTACCAAAAATAAATATTATTTTTAATTTGTATTAAATGTATTTACATAATATTCTTTTTGCAATAATTAAATATTTTTTAAAAAATTATTGTTTTTATTATTATTTCACTACACGATATTCGATTTATATTTGCTATAATTTTTATAAAAATTATTATTTTTACCATTACTATTATTATTATCGACCAGCACAGCAATGAGGTTCTGAAGATTAGGAGTAATCTTTCTCATCAGCTTCCATCTCATTCCGGTCAAATATCGATTCCAAACGAGGGGGAGTTCTCTGGAGAAACCATTGCTGCGACGGCAGCTTTGACGATGTCTTAGGCATTTTAAACCTCCTGATCCACAAAAAAAAAATATCTACAAATGAATAATCGCAAAAATTGAATTTGTTGTTTAAATGCTAAAGGACCTCCTCGAATTTATATATAAAAAAATATTATTATTACTATTGTTTTTATTATTATTATTTAATTTGTTTCGTTAGAAATAAAATTCAATTGAATGAAAAATCCAGTATTTTTTTCTCCAAATCCATTATTTTTTTTCTTCGCCCAAATGCTTTAAAACTGTTTTATAGTTGACTGGGCGATGCTACGACTATTGACATGCCGTCCAACTTTGATTATTTCTGTGATTTTATCGATGTTTTCGATATTATCGGCATTTTCTTTAATATAAAAAATGCCTGACCGGTAGCGACGAAACCAATATTCCTCGTAAGCTGTTACAGTATCGGCACCATAAACACCATTCACAATTTCAGCTGCCTCGCTTGGGCTTACATTTTCGCCTTTATCAAAGAAAAACTGTAAAATGTACCGTATCTTTTCTTTGTTAACACCCTGTAACTTTCAACTGAATGGACGAAACAAAAAATAGCAGAAGAATTTTTTAGTGTAAAATTCCACCACCTTGACAACGAAGGTAAACTTTAAATTTGTTTATCAATACTTTACAAGATATTGATCACAACAGCTATCTACAGAGCAAAAAATGGGATTCTATTTCCCCAAGCAAATATTTTTATTAAATGTATTATACAGTGTTGGAAAAAAATTTTATAGGCATCCCTTTGTTTCTGTGTTTGGTAGCATAATTTTATAATTTGTTTTCGTTCTATTTTATGGAAATCAACTGTAAACTACATAATTTTATCGAACCAAACTTAATTTCATTATTTTTCAAGGCGCAAGTTCCACTCCATCCCTCGAGATACGGGAAAGTGACTAAAAAAATGAACTTCAACTAAATACTAAACTTGCGAATTGTAAATCTAATCATTTGAAGTATACTTTGAAAAACCCTTCTATTTATTATTGTATGTCACCGTATAATTATTTCCAAGCTGAAAGACAAATTGTAGCTTTTTTGTCTTTCTGAAAAAACAATTTGCTGTTATTAATTTTTCGTCCATCAGTAACCACTAACCCCAGTATCTAAAACTTATTATTCAAATGTTAATGAATTATCTCAGTATACAATAATTTTGGTAAATCAACTTTTATGCCGTTTAGTTTAAATAAAAGATAGGAAATCTAAGCATCCTATATTGTTCCTATAATTTTTTCCCATACTGTACATTCAACTTCCATATGAATGATTGATTTAAGCTATACTTTTCCCGTTTTAATGTAAATTTTTTTCTTTTTTTTATTGTATTATTTTAGTAAAAACAAACTTAATAAAAATATTTTATTGGATAAAGCATAGAAAAAAATTATAATTTCACAAGGCTCTGGTGAACTTATATTCAGCACTGTTCAAGCAAAAAGAACGAGAGTGAGCAGTTGAGCTATATGTTTGCCTATGCGGTGTGACTAAGATGCTAGAGGAATAATTTTTACTTCAATTTTAGCATAGGGCTCTTAAGGACCCAATTAGAGGTATCATAGCCAA
Organism: Anastrepha ludens; assembly: GCF_028408465.1. Taxonomy (NCBI): domain Eukaryota; kingdom Metazoa; phylum Arthropoda; class Insecta; order Diptera; family Tephritidae; genus Anastrepha; species Anastrepha ludens. The sequence continues at coordinate 76,393,623 of NC_071501.1, forward strand.
AGCCATAACCCTATCCATAGTTGTAAATCATATGCCAATTAGTCGTGGCATAACCACAAACAGGTAACATTGAAGTAGAAGTAGCAACAACAAAATTTCCACTAAGCCAATAAATTTATTGCCTTTCACTCTTAATTTTTTAACACAAATATCAAAATAAATTTGTGAAATATTTTAGAGAGCTGTTTACAAGGCACATTCATAAAAGGTGGTTGCACTAGACCAACAACACTGTTTTGTAAGGTTGATTGTCAAACCAAAGAATTTGCAAAGTAGAAAACAAAGAATTAATTTGCCTGGTTGCATTCTGAGCTGACAGCCACATGCAAACGGCGAAAGAAAAACAAAAATCAGCTGATTTACCAACACCACCTTTAAAAGATTCACCTTGGCTATTTATATTCATGGCGAAAAAGTAAAATTCATTAGGTGCCATACGGTTATGACTCTAAACATGACGTTATGGTCTGACACCAATAATCATTTGATCAAAACAGTTGATTGCTAAGGTTATGGTTGTGGCTATGATATGGCAGCACTAATTGGTCTATAAGAAACTGGTATAAACTCTGTTCTAAGTGCCGTGAAACGTTTTTCAGCTCCGTCCGTCAGATATACAATAAAAGTACTGGCACTCTACCTGCAGGGTAATAAAGCCGAAATGTTTCAATTAAAAAATTTTCATTAAAAAAAAACTTCTTTGCTTCTAAGAGACACCCGTTATAAAATACACAAATTTGAAATAAAAACGCTCGAGCGTATTTCAGGCCACATAGAACGAGTTTTAATTTCAAACAAAATTACACACAAGCGTCAGAACATAAATAAGCAGCAAGAAAAAATAAATCCGAAAAAGATGAATTATAACCGAAAATCAAGCCAAGCGACAGCCGCAACTAATTTACGGCTAACAGCAACAACAACAACAACAATAGAAACAAATAAGAAAAATAACCTTGACAACAACAGCTGCTCGAAGTCAGCAAGTCAGCTATAATTGCCACTGCAGCCGCTGATGAAATATCAGTTTGTAAGTTAGACGAACTGTGGCTAATGTTTGCTGTGGCTGTTATTCTCGTTATTGTTGTATTCTATGTCATATTCAAGCGCAACACTACTAAACTTCTATTTTCAAGCCCAGTACTACTTGCGCATTGCGGTGACTAATTAAATTCCATCAAACCCTTGCGTACCTTTCGATGCACGTGAATAAAAGCACAACAATAATAACAATAAGGAGAAATATAGAAGTGGAGGAAGAGGAAGAGGAAGAAAAAAAAAGAATAAAGTTGTATATTAAAACAATAGAACTTGGTTTGTTGGCACTTTGTTGGGCAATCACCGCTCTACAATTAAAGCCAAGCGAAAAAGGCCAATAAAAGAAATAAAGAAGCCAAGAAATGTAGAAACAAAGACTTGGACGTTCCAGCAAAGCGGCGAGGTAAGGAAGATGAAGATTTGATTGCGCGTCGAAACGAGATCAGGGCTGTGCAAAAGTACAAATGTAGGAAAAAAAAAACGTTTGTATAAGCGAAAAAGCACACTTTCATACAGTAAACTAAACATATCCTGTAGGAAAATTTAAGCAAAAGGTGCATGCAGTTACACAGTAAAATCTTAATTTTGCGCTTTTTGGGAGTCAATCCCTCTGAATCAAACTTTTTAAAAATTGCATCAATTTTACCCTTTTAAAAATTCATGCAAAATTTGGTCACATTTACTCGTAATATTCAAAACTTTAGTCTTAGATTTTTGCATTATTTTTTTAAAGGTGCCTGCATATTTTTACGTGTTTGAAAAAAAAATTGTTGTTAATTATTTTTACCCCATCAGTAGAACCTGATCCCTTGAGAAATAATAAATTGGATATTTGTTTTTCTGGCAAGTGTTTTAGACAAACTTTTATGTGACTTAAAGCGAAGAAGGGAAACTTGCACAATAAGAAAATGTAAACGAAATTTATGGATTTTTTTTAATACAGAATTTTGATTTTCTACTTTCTTTGAAAGCATAAAACTTCTTAAATGTCGTGTCAAAATTTCAAGGAAATCAGAGAAAAACTCAGGGAGATGTGAGACTTTAAGCGAAGTAGTCTAGTTAGGGAAGCTTGAAACGTAGGAAACCTTGAACGGATTTTTGTGGACTTATTTTTCAAATATGAAGTTTTGGTTTTTTACTTTTTTCGAAAGCATAAGACTTCCTAAATCCTGTGTTGAAATTTGAACGAAATCAGTGAAAAAACTATCGAGATATGCGGCTTTACCGAAGTAGTCTAATTAGGGAAACTTGAAGCTTAGGAAACTCTAAACGAATTTTATGGAGATATTTTTTTAATACAATATTTTATAGTTTCAATTATCTCCTTCATTTTTATTTTGTTCGTGTTTGAATGAAAATAAATTCAATTTTAAAAAATTACTTTTTAAAAATTTGTTAGTCAAAGTAAAAAAAGTAGTCAGGTGGTGACTTAAAAATATATACGTCAAGCTGAACTCATACAAGGTGATAGCAGTAGTATAAAAATAAAATTTATATTTACTTCGCCTTGATATTCAGAACCTACTCGTTTAATTTTTAATTGTTAATTTACCTAATTTAAAAGTGACATTTTGACAGTACAAAATTAGCGCAATTTTAATCACCCATCCAAAGATTTATAATTTTTGCAAATGGTGTCGCACGTAAATCGCTTTCGTTCATCATAGTTGACATTTGTGAGCTAGACAGCTCCGGTATATAAACAGATAAGCAATGGAGCGCACAAAGGTCAAAATGATTCACTCAAATCCTTTTTTCTTTTGTGTTTCATAAAAAACTTATTCAGAAACCAAATTGGCCAAAAGAAAGATTTCCATCACTCAAAACTCTTCTTTTTTTATTTAATAAAAAAATTATTAAAAACAAAAAAATCATAAGATGATTTATTTTGCGCCACCTTGTAAGATTTCGTATTAGTATTTAGACCCTCTTCTGGGTACCAGGCCACAGGAACATCGCAGGAAACTGCAAGGCGGATGAACTTGCAAGAACCGGTACAAAGCTCGATCTCGAACCGGATAAGGCGCTGATACCCATGCCCATAGCCACTTGTAAATTACTTATAGACAGGGAAACCATCAAAAAGGTAAATACAATCTGGCAAAACCTCACAACATGCGAACTAAGCAGACAGACATGGCCGAACTGGAACAGCGGTCGATCGAAGATCTTGCTAAGATTCAACAGAGAATCTATAAGAAAAATGATAGGTGTTTTAACTGGTCATTGTTTAATAGGCAGCCACGCTAGAAGGTTAGGACTCCCTTACTTCGATTTCTGTAGAAGCTGTCTTAATACAGAAGAAGAAGAAACAGTCAGACACCTTTTATGTGAGTGTGAAAGCCTAGCTATGAGAAGGCTGCGCACTCTCGATACAGCATTTCTAACCGATGTAGCGGACATAGCCCATCTAAAACTAACGAAGCTCTGCTCGTTTATTAAAGCAACCGGATGGTTTAAAAAGGAACACGTAGAGTAAGGATAAGCTCCAGTGGTATCACAATGGACCTGCCGAAGGTCTAAGTGTGTCTTACGACAACCACCCTACCTACATACCTACCTACCTACCTTAGACCCTCTGGGTTTCAATTCCTTGTTTTGTTACTAAGAACTGCTAGTATTTCGAAAATTGCCATTAAATGATGCCTTTTTATATACTTATAAAATGCCACGCTTACATATACGCGAGCCAAATAATTGGATAGTGACACTTTTTCCTAGAGTGATTTCGAAGCAGTGCAATCGCCAGCATAACTCTCTGGTAATTCTCAACGTACTTATGAAATGTATTATAGGAGCTGAAAATCTAAGATGCCCTTAAATGGAATGGAATTGTGGATGAACGGAAATTTTCCAAGCACTCAGGCAATATTGGCCTGGCGAAAGCCGAACAGTGGCAGAAAAAATGCTGTGCTCAGTGGATCGTCGGTGATACCTAGGAAATCATGTATCTTCCCCATGGGTTAGTCCTCATAGGGCTTGTAGCGCAACCCTTCTCTATCTGAGAAAGAATTTTTCTCCCACCTGTGAAACCTTGGTTATTTTCCGATGTCACCGCACCAAAGGCTCTAACAATGGCAAATCTTGCTGTATTTGACTCTTCACGTCAGTACTCACACTAAAATTGTACTGCATATGTAAGTAGTGTGTCAGGACACTTGTAATTTCAGAATCCATAGATATGGTAAATAAATCAAAAAATTGGCTCCAGTCCAATTGGGCGTACCAAAGAATCGCAATTGAGCACCAGAGCATCCAGGTGCCCACATAAGTTAGCTGATTCCTCCTCGCAAAGAAGCTAAGCATAAACTAACATTCTTAAACTATTTTTGAAGAGGTGCCAGCGGTTTCTTATGCTTTCTAAGCTGTTTGGTTGTCACCGCAGATGCTAATTTTATGACCTCGTCACCTTTCACAAAATTTTCAGTGTGCCTTTGCTATTGCAAAGGCTTCCGAATGGCTGTACTCTACTACTTTAAACTAAATCATGTCAGAAAAATTTCCAAGCAGGTCCTCGTGTTCTCACTGCTAGTTTTCTATCCTCTTCTCTCCACATTCTCATCTACCAATTTAGTTTTACTGTGGGACGGAATCTTTGCGTGAGCCGAATATACTGAAGTTTTCTCAAAAAAGATCGAGGCTGCTTTCTCCATGGAAGTGTTATAAATAGTCTAACTTTAATGCCAAGTATAACTGGAATGAACCCGATCTGTACTAGAAGCAGAGGGCGCCCAAAAAACTACGTGGAGGCGTACAGTGAATGAAACATCCAAATCGTTTAGCGAATTACGGTACATGGCTCATAACAGAGAGGGCTGGAAATGCTTTGTCGACAGGCTAAGTTCCTAATCTTATAATGTAAATCATATGTAATTAGAACACGCTTTCGCTTCGCAAAGTGAACTGGCGAGCGATGCACAGTGATAATGTCAGGAAAGGAAGCTCTACTTTGGGAGTAGCTCTTCAGCTCAGCTCACGTTTTTCCTTTGGATCTCCGAACTCTCGTTGAATGTTAACTTACAGAATTCTGCAGTTACTATTTCAAAAAAAATTCAGATAGTAAGCGTTGAAGTGTTAAATCCCACAGTTTCATGTAAGGAACTGTAAAAAGGCTATTTAACTCACTTAAATTCAATCAATTTGAAACTATGTAAATCAATTTCCTGATAGGTAGCTATATATTCATATGTATGTGAGCGAATCGACTATAATAAGAAACAATTTAAGGAAATAAATAAATCAGATTTTAATTACACCTGTCGCCAGCATTTGATGACTTTCTCGTACATATTTACACACAAATATACACATAATTTACTCAAAAGATTTAATTAAAAAATATGATTTCCAAACGAAACTATAACCGTTACAATTATTTTCTTTTCTTATTTCTTTCCATGTCTCATTTACTTTGCTTCCTGCTACGTGTGCTTTCAATTTTCAACGCGCTCTTCTAGCCATGAGTAAGCCCACTACGCCAAGCTTCCGTGGAAATAGTTACCTGATCTTGCCTCCGCCCCGCATACCAATGAAAGACAAACGTCGCGGCCCATCAATGTACGTCCGACCACGCGAAGCCATTCAAGTTTCGCTAAATTTCTCCACAATCGAACCTGATGGCCTACTGCTGTGGAGCGAGCATGATCGTAATAAATTTTTGGGTTTAGGCTTGGAAAATGGTCATTTGAAAATGGCTAGCAATTTGTTGGATTCAAGTAATGATACAGTGCAGATGCCGTCGACTGGTTTCATTGCGGATGGCAGTTGGCATTTGGCAAAGGTCATGATGGATCGCAATCGTTTGGAGTTGCAGTTGGACGGCGAAGTGATATTCTCTGAAAAGGTTTTGGATGCGGTGGGCACGGGCACGGCACTGTCCACCACGGAGCGTACGATGTTAACGACGCGTCGCTCGTTTGCGACGCGACGGGGTAAAGAGCCATCAATTACCTACGAAGATGTGTTCTATTTGGGTAAGTGTGAATGTATTTAGAAACTGTCCATCAAGAGAATTCAACAGTGAAATTTGACATAAATCGAAACTAGAAAATTTCAAGAAAAAAATTAAATAGCAGCACTACTAAAAGTGGATGCTTCTTTTTAATTGAACGGCGGCCGCCGTTGCCGAATGGGTTGGTGCATGACTACCCTTCGAGAGTGCGAAGGTTCGAATCTCCGTGCATGGACATCAAGTAATAGAAAAGGTTGTTTCTTCTAACAGTCGCCCCTCGGCAGGCAATGGCAAACCTCCGAGTGCATTTCCGCCATGAAAGAGCTCCTCATAAAATCATTAGCCGTTCGAAGTCGACTTAGAACTGTAGGTTTATGCATTTGTGGAACAACATGAAGACGCATACCACAAATAGGAGGTGGAGCTCGGCCAATTATCTAACGGAAGTATACGCGCCAATTATTAATTCCAATTCGCCAATTCGTTGGTTTTGATGGTTGATTGGTTGATTTTTGAAGTATTGCATTCAAATCTGAACTCAAAATAGTACTTGTTGCGAGATATTTCGGATTTTTTGACTACATTTACAAGGTTTTCAATTTAAGGTTTTTAATATAATATATTAAAAAAATCTTTATTTGTATCTGAGTTGTTGTCTTTTGAATCTTCGGTATTAGGCTATTTTAAAGTGACACACAAATAACAAATATCTCAGGATGTTACATAACCTCAAATGTAGCCAAAAATGCTGTTTGGTTTCGGAACGTCGCAAACATCACAAATGCGACATAACGTGCCGGAGCTATTCTGAGGGCAATTTCGGATTAAGCGCATCTAGAAGCTCAGAAAAGTTGTACTCTAACTACCGATAATCATCATTTTTGCAGACAGTGAGATTTTGACATTTTGTGTTCCCCAAATTAAAAAAAGTATTCGTCAAAACAAAAAAGGACTATTATTCAGTAAAATTTTATGGGCCTGTGTTACAGACAAGCAACAGTCACTCGTGTGGCACAAAATTTGTCCATGCCTAACTTAAGTGTCTGTTTGACGGCAGAAAAACCAGTTTAACCTGTATTTGTCAAGAAACTTATTTCTTATATTCCCAGTTTTAATTAGTCCCTTTGATGAAGGACTTACTAAAGCACACCATAGACCACAAAATATCAATAACTATATATTAATACTAATATTCTTGGTTCCCAGGGTATGAGGATGTCCCATTCATCAACGAATTGTGAGATATCAAAGATGGTAAAGATGGCTGGCTGTCCAACACAATGTTGTTAAGCTTTAGACGGTGTACTACTCGTAAATGTGCCTCATTTAAAGACTTAAAGTGTCAACTTTTAAATTCCTTTAAAATAATATTGAGATACAAAGGTAAGACGCAGTATGGTCAGTTTTTCATTCCCACGGATCCTGCGGTACGCAAGTTTATGTAAACATTTAGTGACACTAATCTGCTTTTTAAATTTTACCAGAAAGTTCGGCGGCTTACAGAAGGTTTCAAGACCGGGGCGTTTTCCTGTAAGAACAAAGACGGCGATCTGGTGACTGACGTACAGAGCAATCTTAAATTATGGAGGGAACACTTCTCGAACCTGTTAAACGGTGACAGCTGCGCATGTCATAGAGAATGTGAAGATCCCGATACCCCAATCGTTGACGACGGAATTGTCGTTCCGTTACCCGACCATGACGAGGTGAGAATAGCAATATCACGGCTAAAAAACAACAAAGCCGCGGGCGCCGACGGACTGCCGGCTGAGCTATTCAAACATGGCGGCGAGGAGCTGATAAGGTGCATGCATCAGCTCCTATGCAAAATATGGTCGGATGAAAGCATGCCTGCCGATTGGAATTTAAGTGTGCTCTGCCCAATCCATAAGAAGGGCGATCCTGCAATTTGTGCCAATTACCGCGGGATCAGTCTTCTAAATATCGCCTATAAGGTTCTAGCGAGCGTATTGTGTGAAAGGCTGAAGCCCACCGTCAACCAACTGATTGGACCTTATCAGTGTGGCTTCAGACCTGGAAAGTCCACCATTGACCAAATATTCTCAATACGCCAAATCTTGGAAAAGACCCATGAAAGGAGAATCGACACACACCACCTTTTCGTCGACTTCAAAGCTGCATTCGACAGTACGGAAAGGAGTTACTTGTATGCCGCGATGTCTGAATTTGGTATCCCCGCAAAACTAATACGGCTATGTAAGATGACGTTGCTCAACACCAGCAGCGCCGTCAGAATTGGGAAGGACCTCTCCGAGCCGTTTGATACCAAACGAGGTTTCAGACAGGGTGACTCGCTGTCGTGTGACTTCTTTAACCTGATGTTGGAGAGCATCGTACGAGCCGCAGAACTTAATCGCTCAGGCACAATTTTTTATAAGAGCGTACAATTGCTGGCGTATGCCGATGATATTGACATCATCGGCCTTAACAACCGCGCTGTTAGTTCTGCCTTCTCCAAACTGGATAAAGAGGCGAAGCGAATGGGTTTGGTGGTGAACGAGGACAAAACGAAGTACCTCCTGTCTTCAAACAAACAGTCGGCGCACTCGCGTATCGGCACCCACGTCACTGTTGACAGTTATAATTTTGAGGTTGTAAAAGACTTCGTGTATTTAGGAACCAGCATTAACACCGATAACAATGTCAGCCTTGAAATCCAACGTAGAATCTCTCTTGCCAACAAGTGCTACTTTGGACTAAGTAGGCAATTGAGCAGTAAAGTCCTCTCTCGACGAACAAAACTAACACTCTACAAGACTCTCATCATGCCCGTCCTAACGTATGGCGCAGAAGCTTGGACGATGACAACATCCGATGAAGCGACGCTTGGAGTGTTCGAGAGAAAGATTCTGCGTAAGATTTTTGGACCTTTGCACGTTGGCAATGGCGAATATCGTAGACGATGGAACGATGAGCTGTATGAGCTTTACGACGACATAGACATAGCGCAGCGAATAAAGATCCAGCGGCTTCGTTGGCTGGGTCATGTCGTCCGAATGGATACAAACGCTCCGGCTTTGAAAGTATTCGATGCGGTACCAGCTGGTGGTAGCAGAGGAAGAGGAAGGCCTCCTCTGCGTTGGAAAGATCAGGTGGAGAAGGACTTGGCTTCACTTGGTGTGTCCAATTGGCGCCGGTTAGCACGAGAGAGAAACGACTGGCGCGCTTTGTTAATCTCGGCCAAAATCGCGTAAGCGGTTATCGCGCCAATTAAGAAGAAGAGAATCTGCTAATGATTCCTAACGGCGAGAATTTGGCTGGAATGATTTAACTCAAAGCGCTCGATAAGACAATGTTCAGAAAATAAATCCCACGATAGTTGGCGCAGATTGCAGTATCAGCCTTCTTATGTATTGCGCAATCAATCAACCTTATGCGGTTTCAGAGCTGATAAATCAAGTGTTGATTAATTATTTTAAATATGACGACTGTCGTAAAAGAAGCTGCGATAACTGAATTGAGTATTGGATCAAAACTAATAGACTAAGTAACACGACGCTGACCAATACGAGCAGCTCCGTCAGAACTTGGAAAGATCTCTCCCAGCCGTTTCACACCAAACATGGTTTCCCACAAAGAGACTCCCTATTGTGTCACTTTCGAGAAGCGGAACTCAATAACTCAGACACTATTTTTCATAAAAGCATACAATTCCTAGCGTATGCCAATAATGGTGATATCATCGGTCTAAGAAATCTGCCTTTTCTAAGCCGAACAAAGAAGTGAAATGGATGGGTTTGGTGGATGAGGGTATGGGTTATAATTATGAAGTAATATGAGACGTCGTTTATTTGAGAATTAGGATTAACCAACAACAAATCCAACGTAGTATCTATATTGCCAAAAGTTCTAATTTGGGCTGAGAAATATAACACAGGTCTGCAAAAAAATGGGTTCGGAATGTTCTATAAAAGTGTAGTGTCATTTTCGAAGTAATTTTTTGCGTAGAATCCGAATCCGGGGTTTAAATTGCTCTATCACGTCAGGATTTTGAGATATCCTAACTTAAAAGTGCAAACAACGCTGTTTTTGCCCATTTTTGAGGTTATGTAACTACGAAGATTTTGCTCTTCATAAAAAAGTAGACGTTGAGTTTGCTCAAATACCTTATTTTTTCACTGAGATATCGCATTTTGAAGTCTCCATGTTTGTTTTTTGTGCGACTATGTAATCGACTGTATCACGTCTCATGTTATCTCAATGGATTTTCGAATATCGAAAAATTCACAAACTTGGAAACTTCAAAAAATTTTCGAAAATGCTAAAATCCACTTATCTCGAAAAAAGGATCAGCTAGGATTTTAATTCAAGCGGATTTTTAATGTACTATTAATGGACAACAAATCGTCGCTTTCAGTTTTTATTGGCATTTTAGGTCAACCTGTTTCTACTTCAGGCGAAGTGCGTAGGGTAGATGATTACGAGACTTAGCGGGCATTGAAGTGTTCAAGAAAACGATTATGCGATGTATGAGCTTTATGGCCACATAGAGATAGTGCAATGAAGGTGGTTAGGTCATATGAATGGTTGCATAGGATCCAGCCCTGAGAGTATTTGATACGGTAACTGCTAAAGGTAGCAGAAAAAGAAAGGTCCTCGTTGGAAAGATCAAATGGAAAAGGACTTAAAAAGGGCATTCCATCAAATGGAAACAGTTTGAATCCATGTGATCTGTTCAACTTGAACAAAAATGGCTTAGGTGGGTTCTGTGACGATCAAAATAAAAAAGAAGGTGTAACTCCATTCAGAAACTTTGGCCTCAACAAATAAAACATCACACGCAACCGTAAGAATGAGAGTCCCCCATCAAGATCTCAGTTCATTAGCTTATGAAGTGGTTTTGACTTGTCAATTGAAGATCCTTTTCACCTGGGCCGCAGGGTTAATAAACAAGGTTCTCGCACCAGCAGATCCGGAATATGCCTCCGCAAAGGGAGAAACCGTAATGCGGGTTTAAGGTTTTGACACCACTGGCATTTTCTTTCAAAAATGCTGCTGGGAATGATATTTGTGTGTGCAGTGAGCACTACAGGGTCATAATTTCAGACCTTTTGTGGGCTGGCATTGACGGCATGAGCTTGGACAATGTTTAAGTTAATCGTGCATGATATTCTCCGCCCTTGTAAATAAACAACATCTCTCAAAGGGCTCATGAATTGATAAATTCAAAGCGTATACTGCGCGCATACGAGATCTGTACTTACAGAGACATCGGAAAGGGAGATACTGGAAATTCGTTTTTGATGTTTCATTCGCGTTCACACGGGAAAAATTATTTTCGGCAGCATTCGTTGCTTTTGACGTTCACTTCTTTAAGTTGGACAATACGAATAAGAAGGGCAATCTGTAATCTGTGTCGCCAGTACGAGAAACGAAACCCCCTTCCCCGTCCATCCTTCTTCCATGAACAAAATGTTTTCCATGCAACTGTTTCCCTGTGTAAATGGGGACTATGCCTTGCATTACGCTCATCTCCAGAAGAACTGTACTCTTTCGAATCGCAATGATCAATACGTTTCAAGGCAATAATTTCCAATCAAGGCAATAATTTCCAATCAATGATATCACTCAACAACAGACTAATTTTTAATTGGATTTTGGTAAAAAAGATTGTTTATATATTTTTTAGAGTTCCTTATTTTAGATTACCCTTAATATGCATATATCGGGTGTTTTTTTAGCTGCTTGAGAACTATCGATATCGATAACTATGGTGTGATAGCTGAGAATAGCAAACAATGTTGACATTTATGTTCAGTAAGGTTTAGTTGGTTGGTTGGTTGGTTAGAGGGGTGATTCATCCAGAATCCAACTAGCGCTTCCGCACCATTTTGTTGCCACATCCTCGTTACCAAATTGTTTAACAGTTATTTGCAGCAGGACTATATCCAGTCTGTGCGGTTTAGGAACCTTATTAGGTTGTTGACGTCTAAGCCAGACAGTTGCTCGAGACTCTCGAACAGCGGTTTGCCCAGAGTTAACATTCTGTCCTTCCATAGGGCAGGGCATTCACAGAGGAAATGGAAGATTGTTTCCTTTTTCTGCGGTTGTTTACAACTATAACAGTATGTGTTGTGAGGGATGCTCATTTTGGCGGCTTGTTCTCCGATAGACCAGAAGCCAGTTATGACTGCCGTAAGTCTACAGGTGTCCCGTCGTTTCATGTTTATTAATGTTGACAATTGCTTGAGGTTGTAAGTGGGCCATAACGTTCTGCTGATTTTGCATTTCGTCTGGTCTCTCCATCTACAATCTGCAATTCGAAGGTATTTTAGGGAAATTGCATTGCAGTGAATACTGGTACTGCAAGAGCGCTATTCATGGCAGATCCCCCTCTTGCCAGTTCATCTGCTTTTTCGTTAACTTCTATGTTCCGGTGTCCCAGGACCCAAATTAAGGTTACTCTATGGTTTTCACTCAAGTTGGTGGGGCTATTCCTACTTTGCTCCACCACTTTAGAGGTTGTTATAGTCGCGTCCAGCGCCTGGGTTGCAGCTTGGCTATCCGAAAGAATAGCGATGTTGCCCTTAAAAGAGAAATCTGCGATTAGTAACCTACAGGCTTCCCCAATTGCTAGTACTTCCGCTTGGAAGACGCTGCTGGTATTAGGGAGACGCACAGATTTTTCAATTCCAAGTCTATGAGGATATATACCAGCCCCAACACCACAATCCATTTTACTGCCATCTGTAAAGACTGTGGTATCGAAGTTGTTTAGAGAGAATCCCTTATTCCATTCTTTTTTAGATGGAAAGAGTGTGGCAAAATTCCTATTGAACGTTACCATCGGGACGATGTAGTCAGTCCTCACCGATGTTTGATTTGAAAAAACAAAAATAAATAAATAAATCTGGTCGCGGAACTCATAGAGCACTGGCGGTATCTTCGGCCTTTATTCCTTTCTAAATGAGGAAGAAACCGCCGTTATGGTGAATGGCCAGCCATGCTGACTGAATTTTTGGTACCAAAAACATCGACAACATTTGCTTCCAACAAGACGGCGCAACTTGCCATAACAACAAATTTATTGAAACATTCGAGCCTCCATTGACGTCATACGGTCTGATTTATTGGAAAAAGTTGTCAAAAATTGGACTGAACGATTGAACTACGTAACTCTTAGCCACCGCGGACATATGCCGGATTTCATATACAAAAAAATTCATATCAACAATATTTCTATATTTTATATTATCATTTTAAATGCTCCAGCTCTTAAAAAAATACCCTATACATATTAATCAATATTAGTACTCAAGTGTTATTGACTTTTTTTGCAACTTCTTGTCGGATAAATTTATCTGTCAACCATCAAATCTATTGCTGCAGAAATATGTGCCTAGAAACAAATCCATCAAATCTGCTACTCTTTTGTTCAGATACATTCACCATTAACAAATAAAACAATAATCGCCGCTGCCAACACAAATGAGGCTAACTAACTCTTACCTCTTCGAGCGCAGGTGACAAAAATTCCGACACGCGCAATGCAACTTTAACTTTACGAGACAGCGAAATATTCGAAAAGTTAGAAAGTTGCCATTAATATTCAAATCTTCTTTGTTTGATGATTCGCTTGGCGATTTAAGTGTTTATTCACGTAAAACTCTCAGTGATGTTGTTAACAGCCTTTCAATGCAATTTTTTATGCGTTTTTCGTCTGCGCCTTTCCCACCTGTGTTGGCTTTGTTTATTTATTTGTCACAAAAATGCCTATAAACCGGCGTTCGATCGGTCGATCAACGACTTTACTAAGCAAAACAAAAACAAACAAAAAATCAATCAACAGCAGCCGCTTGGCGAAATTCCCATTGCAAATAACACACCGTTCGGCGACCCACAACACAGGCAGGCGGATTCGCACATTCACTTGCCTTGCACTTTTTACTCCCTTCACTACACTACACCACACGCCGCTGCTGCGTTTGCCTGCACCGCAATCACTTTAGCAATCCGCATAAACCACTTTTTTAATTTTGCTTTGTTGTTGTTGCTCTAGGTATTGCATTTCACTAAGTCAGGTTTTAATTAGGGCCACTTGCTTTTTATTATAACTTTTTTTATATATGTATATCTTTTTTAAATTTATTTTTCACTTAATTTGCTCACTTTTTGCGAAGCTATATAACTTTTTAATTATCATTATTATTATTTTTTTGTTGTTGTTCTGCCTTAATGGTGTCTGCACAAAGTTCATTCATTTGCAACGCGGCCTAACTGGGCTCATCACCACCAGCAAGCAATTACAATTTCTTCATCACACCAGACCAAACGTGCGACACTGCGTTACTACCACACTGCGACACCAACCGCACTAACGTACTAACCCAACCAACTTTGGCCAACTTTGCGATCTGCACTGTTTCTTGAACTTTTCATTCTACGTTTTCATGTTTTCTTTGTTAGCACTTCCACCGCAAGCCGCTCACGATCGCCTACCGCACACACATCTCGCACTCTCTGCTTGGCAAATAAAGTGGCGATTGTTTGTGAGCGCGTCGATGGTGTACTCGTCGAATTAAGCGTTCGTTTGCGTTGTTTTTCATTCTTTTGTTAACGCTTTTTTATAATCGCCATAGCAAATGTAACTTTGCACACACACATATACATACATATGTAGGCACATATAAGTCTGCTTATAATCTCAGCATACATACATACAAGCACATGCATGCACACTTTAGCCAGAGTCTGTAAACAAAATGCTCTCAAATAAATTCTTTCACTTCTTTGCCAATTTGCAAGCTGTCTAACTTAATACCCGTCCATCTTGTGCTCCATGCTAGTCATATTTTCAATTGTCAACTTTATCCCACCTTTGGTACGTGTAAATCCCATAGTTTACTTTTTTGTTGATTTTTGTTCGCGCTATTCTACATACACATGGCATGACACAGAATTCGTGGCAAAAGGTGAGCGACTCACAACAGTCGTCTACTCACACACGTCCATACTTGAACTGGCGTATGCATGAGAACATACATAGATACCTACAGACAGGTATTCTGGAAAGTAAACATATCGACATAAATATATATTTTAGCGCTCTCGCAGACTCAGTCTGTCGGTCAGAGGCAAACAGCTGTGCGGCGATCAGTTGTTTAAACAGGTAACATTCAACTATGTATTTACTGTGGCTCAAACTCGAATATTGTTGAATTGTTGAAAAATCAATACTGCATCATTTTGGGTTGGTGTCTTGGATAAGTTGTACTCGCACGTGAAGACGAGGGTTGCCTTTTATATTTTCGCTCAATATTGAAAACACAGTAAAATAATAATGAAAATGGCTTTATTGTTCTTCAAAATATTCTGCTTGGAAGTCAGTGCACTTTTGCATTCTCTTGAACCAATTTTCAAAGCACTTTTGTTACGTAAAAGTAGAAACCTCTAAATCGAGCTGTTTAATAGCTTCGATAGCTTCTTCGAGCCTTGGAAAACGTTGACCTCGATGTTTATTTTTGATGTTCGGGAACAAAATGTAATAATTAAGAGCCAAATCAGGGTTGTAAGGTGAATTCATGGGTATTCTATTGTATATTTTTAGTGGTCAAAGACTCTCAAACAACTATCTTGTGTGAGAAGATACCTGAGAGCCTGCATTGCTTGGTGAAGGCTAATTCGGTTCGATTCGGTTGATTTTTTTTTAATTATACGGAAGCTTCTGGCAAGCAAATGGTTACGTACAACTCAGAATTTACTATTTTAAGTATGGTATCTCTACTGGCGGCCACCGTAGCCGAATGGGTTGGTGCGTGATTACCATTCGGAATTCACAGACAAAACGTCGGTTCGAATCTCGGTGAAAACACCAAAATGAAGGAAAACATTTTTCTAATAGCGGTCGCCCCTCGACAGGCAATGGCAAACCTCCAAGTGTATTTCTGCCATGAAAAAGCTCCTCATAAAAATATCTGCCGTTCGGAGTCGGCTTGAAACTGTAGGTCCCTCCATTTGTGGAACAACATTAAGATGCACACCACAAATAGGAGGAGGAGCTCGGCCAAACACCCAAAAAGGGTGTACGCGCCAATTATATATATATACTATATATATATATATATATATATCTACTGGTACATTCGCGATCAAATTTTTCAAAAAAATTGGCGACCATTTGCTTTGAAGTGCTTCTTCCTCGAACATCTTTTATTAAAGCACGTCTGGGAACACCCATACCTTCAGTCGATGTTTTGTTTCCAGCTCACACACATAGATCCAAGCCAGGTTGGTTTCTATCTTTAATAAATTGTAATATTTTAGTACGAGAGGACCAAATATTAAAATAATTATATTTTGAATAATAGAATATTATTAATATAAGTAAACTATTTTGGCAGATTAGTGCAATAAATTTAGAATTTATTTATGTAGATTACACTACAAATAGTACTTGATTTTCATTACCTATTAAGATATCACATACGTGCTTTGAACGACTACAGCTTAAGGGGTTATATAAGTTGTGAGCCCGAAAAAATGGACTATTATCATACTTTTTTTTTAAATATGTTTTACAACTTTTATTCAAATGAGGCATATATCATACTGAAGGGTAACACTCGAAGAAAACATTTTGGTGTTTTTATTTTAAAAAATGTTATTATTTATTGTTGATATCGCCCCTCCCCCGAAACGCCGTTTTTTAGAAGAGGCTTGCGGTGATCACGGTAGCGCATGAGCAGCTCAACTGAAATCAAAAAAATTATGTGATTATTGTAGAAAAATGTTTTTTAGTGAATCTGACCGGTTTATTTACCCAAAAAAAAATTTTCTCGATATGAAAACTGCTTTGCATAAAAAAAAACGATTTTTGAGGGGTTGGAATTAAAAAAAAAAATTAATTCCAGCGAACTATGCAAATATTTATAAAAAGTGAACCGATCAGATTCACGAGGTTGTAACTTCGAATAATTAAAAAAAAGTTTATGCAAATCGGTGAAAAGGTTTTTGATAAATAATGATCACCACGACGTTAATTTTCAAAAAACACGACTTCGAGATAATCGCATCCAAAGTTTTGCGTGCACTTCATTTATGGATAAGGTCGCGCGCTTCCACGGTCTGTAACTTTCGTTCTAGTGCTCCGATTTTTATGATTTTTTGAATTTATATTCTTAAGATGATGTACTTTTGGAATATGCCACAAAAAATTTTCGTTTTTTAGTCCAACACAAGGAATATAACCCCTTAATTTTATCAACATATCTTTGCACCAATCGACACGAGACCTTTTTTTGGATAATTGTCAAATTATACGGTATGCCACGAGAACAAATCTTCATGCAATATTGAATGTCTGCTTATCCCACTAATGCCCAAGCATGCCTCTATACGTACATGACGTTCTTGCGTTATCAGTTGATGCGCAGCGTCCATTGTTTCTAACACAACAACGGTTTTTGGACGGCCTTCGAATTCATTATGCAAGGATCGACGTTGTATTTTGTATAATTGTACAAGCGTTTCACAGTGGTTAAGTGTGGTGCTTAATCGCCAAAAGTCGAAATAAGTTGATCAATGTACTCGATAATCCACGTTGAAAATCGTAAGAAATCATTGCGCGAAAATTTGCATCTTTTATGCGAGATGAATTTTTTAACTCACTGAAAAAAGAACTAATAAAACTCCTAAGTGAAAACATATCGCGTTTTGTGACTTTATGTTAAAAAATATAAAAGTTTTTTATAAAAAACATCGAATTACAGTTCATCGCATGTTGATAATATTGCAATATAAAACTCAACTCCTGTAATCCAAAACGTTACGTAAAACTTAGTACGTTTTCAGTTAACTGTTTGATTATTAGTTTAGTCGCCTTCAAAGTAATACCCCAACGGCAAAAAAAACCTTATATTTCTTATATTTCATTTTCCCAAATAGCCGGGGAACTCGATTTTCGACTTTCAGCTCATGGAATAATTCGTGTTGGATCTCTTCTATGGGATCGAAATAATATGAAATGATACTAAGTTAGCGTCAGTAAGTTAAATTCATTTTTGAGAATCTATTCCAGTTAAGCATTTAAAAGTGTTAAAAAAGCGCATCAAAAAAGGTATAATATAAGTTAATTAAAAAAATAACGTACTATATTGCCGTATTCAATTGCCAACATGCCATAACTTCGGTTCGAAACGGTCTCCTCGAAGTGGTCTATTCGTTTATGAACAGCAAGGAGTCAAACGGAGCCAAATCAGGTGTATACGGTCGTTGTGGAGCTACAACTGCTTAAAGTATTGCTCGATTACTGGCTGTCCGCAAACAGGTTTGTCACGCTATTTTCAATAATAACAAATCTTAGCAAGAGAGAAAACACAGAGGCTCCTTATTGTTGCAGTTTTCTCAAATATTTTATAGCAATTTGCTTTGCACTTAATTTTTCCCAAAAATGGAAGAAAGGCAACAGTGTTCAACGAAGATTGCCCGTTTAGGTTTGAGAATGGATAAAAACTCGGTTCTACCAAATTTCCAATTAACTTTAAAATAAAGTTAGAAAGAATTACTTGATAATGCAATGATTCCTTTGTATCTTAAGTTCAATACTTCGTGTAGCACACCTTTCGCTACACTGAAGTGCATTTATTCCTGATGTCATATTGTTGATTGAGCTTTGACAATTATCTGCTCTGTTTTGCCGTAGTTTATATAGAACGTGAGAAATATTCTCGTTTGTTGGCAAAGGTTTCTTAAGCACGCCCCATACGTACTTTATAGAGTTCAGCTCCGAGTGCCACAGTTCGAGTCAAGTATCTTTTATTGAAACCACGTGTATTTGTGGTCCTGAGGCACAAGCATATCTACCTGTTCTAAAGTGGAATGTCATAACTGCGAAACCTCCCAAAGATTTTGTGGTTAAAATTTTTTTGTTTGCAGGTATTTTTGCCTCAATTCTGTAGCATTTGGCGATTCCATTACAATTAATACAACATCACAGCTGCAGCGATCCAACTCGAAACTTCACAGCAATTCATTCAGAGCATTCCAGATAAATACTCAGCTATACTGTGCCACACCCACTGACACTCATCTGAAATAAATCTATTAAAAACCGGCCAGGATATCGAAACCTTATTTCAATCCCTTATATCATTTTCTCGCAGTTTCGGACAGTTTTACTGCACTTCTCTAAAATAAGGTTATTATTTTCTATAAGATGCTAAAATACAGGAAAAAAGGAATGTGCAGTGCCATCGAAATTAATTTAGGGTGGCCTGGGAGAGCCCAAAACCACTCTTAAAATGTAGGTGTATATTTTATGTGTTTTAGTACCTGACTGACAGTTATTCTTGTTGTAACACCATAAACATTCCCAATAATGTTTTAGAAGTGCTGCTGAAAAGAACAGTTGTAGGATGGATGTAAATCTGGTCGTTTCTGTAACGTCAGACTGTCGTCGTGGGAACTGATTATCAATATAGTACAGTAGTAGATGCTAGTGCAACGACGAGTCGAAATCAGGATAGAAAAGCTGGAATTACTTAACGCAGCCAGAAGACCTAGGGAGACTAGTTAGGGGTTTGGCTAAAAAAACATGAGTTAGCAAGACTCCTCACCTGTTCACAACGCAAACGTGGCTTGACTATCCAACAACCTCGCCTGCCACTCGCTGTCAGATTTATGACCACCTTCAAGCCTGGAATGCAGTGCCCACAACTTCTACGTTTGAGACGTAGTTGAAGCAAACGTTAACGTAAAACCCCATTACACTAAGGATGCTCTGAAGACCACCATCAAAGAAACGATAAACGCAAAAGAAAAATTTACGCATTCCAGTTATTTTTGACTACATATCCAATAAAATATATTAACATTTGCTAGCGCCCCGGCTGGGCGCAAAATTCTAAAACAAATAGATTCCATTGGGATCGATTCCTGGCTTTAAGCTCTGTTTGCGGCCGTGTCAGCGAATCATCAGCTGTCGTGCATTTATCGTACAGGCTTCGCCTCCAATATCCTTTGGATCGACCTCTACGGCGTGAGTCTTGTTGATTTCAGTCTAAGGGCATTCTGATAGTGTCAATCTGCATCTCCAAACCCCACGTTCGTGTGGGTACCCTTTGATACTATATTACTCGCGGGTTTAAATTCTAGTTTTTATATTTGTAGCACGAAAAACTTGGAAAACATTTATAAGTTACAAGTCTAAGGAAGATCTGGTGAGCTCCTCGGGTAAGATGGCCAGATACCCAACGTGAGACCGCTTCTAACCTAGAGAGCATACGCCTTTTGCAGCCAGCCGCTCGATCCCAGACAAACAAGACAAACTTCGGGAAGCCTTTAATTGTACAGGGCCCGGCACTCAAAGATACACGAGCATCAACTGTCTGTTAGTTGGCTAAATGACAGTCCAGAGTATTGTTTACAAGCGCGCGGAAGCATTTTGCCGAAAGTAAACGCAAAAAAAAATCAAACTTAATAGTATGATTGCATTATATTTGGCTGGAAAATCACAACCAGCGATTGTTCGTGAGCTCGAGCAACTTATAGTAAATAAAGTTTTTGTTTATCGCACCATTACTCCATTGATACTGGTGGCATCGGGAAACGTCATGGAGGTGGTCATCAAAAGGCTGCAACGTCACGTGAAATGATTCAAAAATTGAAGATGCGACTTGAGCGAAATCCCCAACGAAGTGCCAATAAAATGGCGAAAGAACTGAAATTATCTGACCTGTAGGATACGCCGGATGCTGAAAAATTATCTCAAAGTCAAGCCTTACAAGATCCAAAAGGCGCATAATCTCACACCAAAGCAGCAATAAGTCAGACTTGAGAAAGCAAAGGAGTTGCTTCGCTTGGCCGAAAGCGGTCAATTTTCGAACATTGTGTTTTCTGAGGAGAAAATTTTTTCAAATTGAGCAATTCGTAAACTCCCAAAACGATAGGGTTTATTTGACCGACCGTTCATACGAGAATTTGAGTCATCGATTGGCCACCAGGAGGCAACACCCACCACATTTAATGATTTTGGCCGCTGTAACCGCAGATAGACGCTCTCCAATCGTTTTTATCGAGCCTGACGTCAACGTCAATGCGAAATATTAATGGGAATGTGTCCTGGAGGTTGCTTTCAAGCCATATGCAGACAAGCATTTCAGTGGCAGACCATAGACGTTTCAGCAGGACTCGGCACCGTCTCACAAAGCTCAAGTGTACCAAAGATGGCTAAAAAACAACGTTCCATACTTCATAACGTCCACACAATGGCTCTCAAATTCACCAGACGCGAATCCGATGGATTATTCCCTTTGGACTATTTTGTAGAGCAACGTCCGAACTAAAAGATTCACCAGTCTCGAGGCGCTGAAAAAAGTCATTGTCCGCGAGTGGATCAAAATACATGCAAGTCACATTCGGGCAGCTTGCGTTTCGTTTCTGGACCGTCTCGAGGCCATAGACAGGGCAAAAAGTGGTCATAACGAGCAAAAGTAAATTGAGTCTTAAATTTTTATTATTTTCACACATTTTTTACTTTGAATTGAATAAAACTAATTTTCCAAACTAAATTGATGGCCTTTTTAATTGGTTACACTTTGAGTGCCGGACCCTGTATATGTCAAAGTCAAAAAATTAGATCCACAGACCTGTTTTTTTTACAATATATTTTTTGTGGCTGTGATATTTCTATTCAGCTTTCACCCGGCGCTATACCTAGGCACATATTTTCCATAACTTGACGGAGGATGAACGATATTAGCTGATATGAAATGTGAAATAAAATTTATACTTAATTGTGTTCGAAGATGGAAATATACATTTTTTTCCATTTTCTACCCCTTCTGGAAACGAAAATAAATCTAACTAAACGAACAAATTTACTTCTTCTTACTTCTTCCTACTTTTCTTCCTCTCCCCTCTACAGGTGGCTTCCCCAACCAAGAGCTGGTGAGTGAACGCACACTCGGCCGTTTCAACGAACCATTCAAAGGCTGTTTGCAGGATATACAATTCGGCGCTGAACCCAATGCGGTCATTACTGACTTTTCGCCATACAAAGGTGAGAATATTGGCTCATGTGATCTGCATGGAGACGAACCGATGGTTGTTGTATAGGAACGGAAAGAGCAATGGTAGTCAAAAAAAGAAACAACAAAATAACGATCTCCGATAATAACTAAGCTTAGCAACAAACGGCGAGAATAATAACAACAACACGGTAAAGCAAATTGGACGCCATTTTATATTTGGAGATTTTAAGTTGAGTGGAGAAATAAGGGAAAACTGATGTTGCAGTTTAAAAAGAACAAAAACAGAACATGGTCTTACAAAATTATACTACAACAAAAGACGAAAGCAAATAAACAATAAAACAAAAGTAATAAAAGTGAGTTAAAAAAAAATTAAAATAAAAAACTAAAAAAATAATATTTAAAAATATAAGAAAATTAAAAAATAATTTTGTAAATTTTATAAAAACAAAGCGAAGCGATGAAATTGAAATGAAATTTTAAACCTTTTAGATTGTAAAAACAAGCAAGCAGACATATTTGGAAATTAAATTTAGTAGACGAGGCATCATAATACAATACATACATATATAGGAGTAGAAGAAAAAGAAGAAAAAATTAGTTACACAGTAAAAAAAATTTTACAAAACGAGTTGCTATAGACTTTCCTCTCTCATACATGCATATATTTAGTGATATACAAACATACATGTGTACTCGTGGTTAATCAACAGACGATTGTTGAATAAAAAAACGAAAAAAAACAAAAGTTGCAAAAGTGGAAGCAGGACGCTAAGAAGTAGCAGAAATATTTTGAAGATAAAAAATAATAATTATATTTATATAAAAATAAAACTGAAAATGAAAAAGAAAATAAAAGTACTGCTAATTGGTTAAATAGTTATGCGTATTTTTTCGCTAAACGAATTGTTTGATATTAAATTTTATGTTGTTGAATTTGTGCCTATTGTATTTAAACTCATAGTTATGTGTAATTTGTGCCGACTCTTTTAAATTTATTTAATAATGACATTGTGCGAGTTCAAAAATTTGCTCAAAGATTTCGATTTGGTGGGCGATCTGACCTAATTGCGAACTTCTAAATCCACTGGCGTTCTCAATTTTGTTAGATTTGATGCAGATTTCGAGAGAATAATAAATATTTGAATTTTTTCTTGGGGCTGCTGAGAACTCATTTACGTTATAATTTTAATTGGCCGTACATTTTAAATTTAAATTAAATTTCTTCTTTTTTTATCAAATTTATTTCAATTTGAAATTTTATTTATTTATTTTTGTAAATAACTCCACAATTTTAAAGCTATTCTACTAAAAGTTTACACAGTACTGCTCTTTTTTTCTAACATAACCTCAGTTATTTCTGGAAATCATTTAAATTAAATCACTTTAACATTCCATATAATATAAGATTATTTTTAAATGAGCTCTCAGCAACCCTAAGGAATTTTCAAATAGCGTTATCTCGAAAACTGTAGTCAATCTGACAAAACGGAGAACACCATTGAATTCATAAAGCCGCAAATAAGAACGATCGACTATCAAATCAAAACCTTTGCCCCACAAATAGTTTAAAATCACACCACAGTGTTATTACATACATATATAACTACATGCATATGTGTATGTAGTGTAGAGAATTTCGAAACGCTCACCACTCGTGAACCGATCAACTGCCCCCTCTTCTGCCATTAAATTTATAAGTGTTATTGCTATTGAATTAGTCCGAACATTGCATTTGTTTTAGCTTTCTTAGTATATCTATTCTATCTACATACACACACATACATACATATCTCCTTAAATCAATTTGCTGCCGCCCCTTTTTTTAAACTACTAGTAAATTTACTTACTCGCTACTCTTGCATCCACAAAATCTAATATGAAGCCATTTTGTTGCCTTGTAGTAGTTTTTATTGAATTTAATCAAGCAAATATTAAAAAAAGACAAAAAAAACAACAAAAAACTAAATCAAAAATATTTAGCATAGAAATGCGTCACATGCTGCTGACTCCAATTTAATTAGCCTATTCTATTCCGCAAAATGTTTACTTATTAACTATTTATTATAAATAATTATACATGCATACATACATACTTATGATCGAGTACTCACCACACACGAGTATTGAGAGAAAAGTAAATAAACAATAAAACAGTAAACCAAAATTCAGCAAAATTATAACTACCATAAAGAAGTTTAATAGATTGCATTGAAAAAAAAATTTTTTAAAGCGAAAATTGTATTTGAAAAATGCAAAAGATTGATAAGAGTACATAAACACATACAAACATGTGTACGTTTACATATATAGAAATAAATACAGAAGTAAAAACGTTGCATATAAAAACTTATACAACTTAAAAAAAGGAACTCGAATTGAAATACTAGTAAGAAATTGAAAATAACTAATAATTATAAATACAAAACAAAAAATACAAATCGATACGTTGGCAGTTGTAAACATATGTTTGATTACGAACAACAAACAAAAAATTGTTCTTCTATTAAAGAAAACCAAAACCAAAAAAACACAACTATTCAATTAATAAAAATTGTAATCACAAAAGTTTATTTCGGAAGGGAACTTCATAGAATTATTATTTAAATAAAACGGTTAATAAAAAATTTCCAAAAATCATTCCTTATAATTTTTTCTTTAATGGCAAAGTTTGGTGAAAGTGGATGAAAATGGTAAGTTTTTATTATATGGCACTTATCACTTTTTCGGTGAGTTTTTGTATTATTGGACCCTGTACTCGAAGTGTAACCAATTAAAAAGGCCATAAATTTAGTTTAGGAAATTACTTTTATTCAATTCAAAGTAAGAAATGTGTGAAAATAATGCAAAATAAAGACACAATTTACTTTTGCTCTATACGACCATCTTTTGCCTTGACTATGGCCTTGAGACGGTCCAGAAACGAATCGCAAGCTGCCTGAATGTGACTTGCAGGTATTTTGGCCTACTCGTGGACAATGGCTTTTCGAGACTGGTGAATATTTTAGTTCGAGCCTTCCGCTTCAAAATGGCCCAAAGAGAATAGTCTAAAGGATTCGCGTCTGGTGAATTTGAAAGCCATTGTGTGGTCGTTATGAAGTTCGAAACGTTGTTTTATAGCCATTCTAGATTCACTCCAACTTTTTGAGACAATACCTTGGTGCCAGGCTCGATGAAAACGAATGGAGAGCACCCATCTGCGGTTATAGCGGCCCAAGCTATTACCTGTGGCGGGTGTTGCCTCCTGGTGGCCAATCGATGACTCAGATTCTCGGATGAACGGTCGGTCAAATAAACCCTATCGTTTTGGGAGTTTACGAATTACTCAATTTGACAACTTTTCTCGTCAGAAAACAGAATGTTCGGAAATTGACCGCTTTCGGCCAAGCGAAGCAACTCCTTCACTCTCTCAAGTCTGACTTGTTGCTGCTTTGGAGTGAGATCATGCGCCTTTTGGATCTTGTAAGACTTGACTTGACGATGATGTAATTTTTCATTATGCGACGTATGCTACGGTCAGATATTTTCAGTTCTTTCGCCATTTGATTGGCACTTCGTCGAGGATTTCGCTCAAGTCGCTTCTTCACTTTTTAAACCATTTCACGTGACGTTGCAGTCTTTTGATGACCAACTCTTAGCTACTTTTCATTCTAGGCTAGCGATATAAGAAAGTTACGTATAAGAAAGAAATGGTTATTAGAATATTTTCTCCTGCACCAGATGGAGTTTTCATAAAAGAAAGAAATGTGTTAAGGGAATGGTATGCGGGAAATTTCTGGCTTTCTTTTCATGAACTAAATCTTGATCACCGCGGCAGTGGCTCAAATTGGAAATTATTTTTTTTTTCTGGGCTCCAATGCCACAGAGGGTTAGTTTTCCACAAAAACATTATTTTGTAGATACCCAAGTCAAACTGCGAATTAGATCAGTCCAAGATAATGATATTTCTACTTTCGGGTCACCTATGTTTTGTACATTTTGAATATGAGCCGAATCGGAGGGTTTTCCAATAAGAGGTGTTATTTTGGTATTCAAAGAAAAATGCTATTTTTTAATATAAATGATCGGATGTTTATTTCATTATATAGAGAAAGGTATGCCGTTAATAGTGGAAAATAACATCAAATGACTGCCACGACCACGCTTACAGAGCAATATCCTTTTCATGAAATTTTCCATAAACGACTTGCAAAGTGACTGCCCTATGTCCTCGATAGCCGCACGAGTTCCATCTTTGAGGCCCTAAATCGGCCCTAGACTGTTGACGTAGGCCTTCTCTTTCACGTAGCCCCAAAGAAAAAAGTCACAAGGTGTTAAATCACAAGATCTCGGTGGCCAATTGTGATCACCTCTTCGAGAGATAACACGGTCCGGAAACTTTTCCCGTAAAAGATCAATGGTTTCGTTGCTTGTGTGCCACGTAGCGCCATCTTGTTGAAAATAAACGTTGTCCAGATCAATACCATCAAATTCCGGCCATAAAAAATCGTTAATCATCTCTCGATAGCACAATCCATTCACCTGTAACACCTGGTGCAAAAAAAGTGAGAATCAAGACATCTAAATCTCATCCCGGTGAGATCAGAACAGCTGAGAAGACGCAGAGATGATTTCACCACAGCTACTGTAGAAAAGACTCAAAGATATACCAAGTCTCATCTTGTAGATACCTAACGGACAAATAAAATGGGTGTGGTATTGGAGCAGGTATATATTCTCATAGACTTAGAATTGAAAAATCTGTACGTCAACATTGATTAACATGAAACGACGAGACGGAGACTCACGGCAGTCATAACCGGCTTTTGGTCTGTCGGAGAACAAGCAGCCAAAATGGGCATCCCTCACAACTGTTTCAGTTGCAAACTTTCATTCTCTCACTCTGATCTTAGTCGTACAGTTGTCAGGTTATATTATTAATGATGTCATTATATTTGTGTGTGTTTCTCGCTGCCACTGTTAGTTCGCCGATTATTTTGAGACCTGTCCGCTCCTTGATGTTGTCTAGCCACGTCATTTTCTTTCTACCAATTCCTCTTTGTCCTTCAATTTTTCCTTGTATTAGCAGTTTTAAAAGATCGTATTTGTCACCTCCTGTTATGTGTCCGAAATAAACGACTTTTCTTCTTTCTATGTCCGTTAGCATGTTCCTAAAGGTTTGCATTCTATTTAGCACTACGTCATTTGATATTTTGTCATTCCAGCTTATTCTCCTCAATTTTCTATAGCACCACATTTCGAAAGATTCTAGTCGGTGTATGCTTAAGAGTGTTGACCATACATAACATTTTAAAAATCTTGTCTTTAACCCAATTCGTATGTACCGGCGTGTCAGTATCTTTTTAATCTTCATGATCTCTAACCATTTCTATTCTACCTCTTATTTCATGTTCATTGTCCCATTGGTCATTCAGTCATTCTCCCAGATACCTGAAACTCTTTACTCTCTATTATTTTGCCCCCTATGGTTAGTCTCGCATAGGAATAGTCTCTGCCGCTTTTATTTGCAATAATAAATTTAGTTTCATCAATATTTATATTTAGCCCTAAGCCTTTGCGTTGTTTTTCCACTTTGTTTATAATAGTTTGTAGATCCTGGAAATTGTTTGTTAATAACGTTTCATCGTCTGCGTAGCGAATGTTATTAATATATATTCCATTAACTTGAATACCTATTTCTGCGTCATTTATTGCTTCTTCAAATATTTTTTCTGCGTGCACGTTAAATAATAGTGGCGATAGTATGCAACCTTGTCTCACTCCTTTGTAGATTTCTGTCTATCTTGTGGTGCTGTCTCCGAATCTAATTTCTGCAGTCTGATTCCAATATAAGTTTTGTATATACCTATTTGCCGTCATATTTGTTTGTGTCCAAATCTTTCATTATTTTAATTAGCATGTTATGTTGTATTTTGTCAAAGGCTTTCTCGTAGCCTATGAAACATATGCAGATATCTTGATTGGAGTCCTGGGATTTTTGTTTAAGCATTTGAAGGCTAAATATTGCTTCTCTGGTACCAAACCGGTTGCAAACAACCGGAGAAAAACGAAACGATTTTCCATTTCCCACAAGTTTCGACTTGACTTTAGCAGAATTTCAAAAAAAAAAATATTTATTGTAAAAGTTATCGCTGTTTATGTGGAGCCCGTTTCTCCAGAAGTCCCTTGCGCTGATCAACACAAATCCTTCGAGATTCATCTAAAATCAATCGCACAAAAGAAATTCGTTTTATTAATACAATAGATAATCTTGGGCCTGATCGAAGCTTTTTTTCAAAATTAACAATATGACGGCCTCAGGAAATATTTTTCAAATTTTCGAGAAAAAAACCGACAATTAATTATTAAAACAAAATCGAAATTAAAAAAAATCCTTCAATCAGGCACGAGTTTTTTGTGTTTTTCAAAAGCAGTATAAATTGTATTGAAATCTACCAAACGGGTTTTAAGTTATAGTGATCACCAGTTCAAAAAACATAGTTTTGAGAAAAACGCATTTAAAGTTTTGCCATCGATTTATTTAGAGTTATACGAATTATTTAATTACTTGCACTGCGTAATCTATTCCTGGGCCATATAATAGTTCTTCAGCCGTCATAGCAGCTTCCAAAATATCGATTTGCTGTTGCCTACGTAGCATTCCACCTTCTCGAGTGTTACCGTTAGCACGCTTATCTGCCACTTTCATACGTACAGCATCCAGCTACTTGTTCTCGAACGCTCCGGGGCGCCCTTTGGCAATTGTTGAATAACTCGAAAAGTATTTGTCTGATACGCTTCAAATTTTCACACAATATTTTTAAGATATTATAGGTTAGGTTAGGTTGTGGTGGCAGTCGGTCCGTATGACTAACTCACTTAGACCTCACAGGTCCGTTGTGATACCACTGTGCGACACGGGAACCTTGTTGATTTACTTTCGTGAAACCATTTTGAGGCTCTTATGAAGCGCAGGATTGGTCTAATCCCCGCGCCAGATAGTTCTGTAAGAGAATTGAAAAAGTGTTTACTAGACAACCTGCTCTGATTTTAGCTAAGGCTGGACAATTGCAAAGGAAGTGCTCTACTGTTTCTTCCTCCTCCCCATCCCTGCAGCTTCTACAATATTCGTGGGAGAATACTCCTAGTCTCGAGGAATGCCTTCCAAATAGCCAGTGGCCGGTGACACAAGCCACGACCTTCGAGACATCTTCTCTTGAGAGGCTAAGCAATTCCTTTGTTCTTTTCTTGTTTATTTGCGGCCATAGTAGCCTGGCTGTTGCGCATGTATCTTCTTCTTCCCATGTCCTATTTGCCTCTTGGATAATGTTTTTTACTATTAATTTACTCGTGGCCAAAGGTACTCCAATAGTACTTTTATCACTGAGCATTTGAAGAACAGTACCTTTTCTGGCTAGCTCATCAGCTTTACAGTTTCCCTCAATATCTCTGTGTCCCGGAACACAAATAAACTGACCTTGAATACGACGCTAATATCATTTAGGGCTGCTCGGCATTCCTGTGCAACCTTTGATCTTAGTATAGCCGCATTCATTGAATAGCCGCTTGGCTATCCGAGAATATGTTTATAGTTGTTTTTGTTACGGCATGCAAATTTAGGTATGTAGCCACTTCTTTTATAGCTAGAATCTCTGCCTGATAGACGCTGCAGTAGTCTGGTAGTCGGACGGATAGTTCCAGTCCTAATTCTTTCGAAAATACTCCATATTGGGATTTACATTTTTAACTTCGGTCACAACTTTCTTCCACAATACAATTTTTTTCCTTCTACCCGATTTAAACTCGTCCTCCATATTCAACCGTACTCTCAGCAATAACTGTGTCTCCGCATTACTGAGATTTTCACTAAAAATTTAAAAATAATAATTTGTACAATTATTATTAACATAATTTAACTAAATTTCAATATAAAAATTAAAATAAAAGAGTTTTGCACTTACTTTTCATCAGACATCGTAGTTAAATGCAGTAAACAATTTTTTGATAGAAATTATGAGTGACAACTGATAGAATTGTTGTCTTTTTGAACGCTTGATTATTGCAGTGCTGCCATATTGGCATTTCTGAACGTTCTGTTTGCTATGCAATTGTAGTTTGCGCGTCATGTTGCATTTACGGACACAGCCTTTATCGTCTAGCTTAGAGCCATCTGTATAAAAATTTAATTCCCCCCCTTCTCCATGGCCTCGGTGTTTGCCACTCCCTTCTTGGCGGTATACTTGTCTTGAAGAGCTTGTCGAAGGTAAGTCTAGGAGTAGAATAGGCTATTTCTTGTTTGTGACTGTTCAGTGTGCAAAATACAGGCGTGGCCAAACCGCCGTTCTTTCAATAGCGCCATACTTTTGAGTCTAAGCGCCGAGGCGGCGGCCACGTTTTTCCCTACGAGATTTAGTGCAGGCAAATTGATTTAAGATATTATACTTTACAAAAAGTACATTTTTTTGAAAATTCTGACTACCCCTCACCCCTTAAACAAATTGGTGGCGAAGATGTGACAACAAAATGACGCGGAAGCGCTAGTTGGATTCTGGATGAATCGCCACTTTAACCAACCAACCAGCCAACGAAACCAGTCTGCTGAGCATTGGGAGCTACTCCGCCACATACACATACTCGTATGTACATACGTTTTTACCCTCGATTTTATTATTATGTTTTTGCCAAATATTTAAACACATTTCTTTTTATTATTATTAATATAATACATATGTTTCTGAATTTTCATATACACCTTATGATTCATTTAATATTCATTTCCTCGGAATTTTTCTTTATTATTGTTTCATACATACAACATAATAGTAAATTTATTTATGTATAATTGGAAAATATTATTCGTAATTTTATTTTCGATTGAAAAATAAATTTATGTAATTTTTATATGCATACATATACAAATTTCAAACAATAATAATATTACAATAGTTTATCAATAAAAGTGAAATGAGAAATAAATTACTCAATTACTTTAATTATATGTATAAACAGCATACTTTCGTCTTCATCACACCGCACAAACGTCGCGTTCTAATAGTAAATGTTCTTGCGAATATACTCGTACATACACTAACCGAAAGTGAATTTCAAATTGGAATTGCTAATAAGAGATTTGCTTGACACATGAAAATTGACTTAGCCAAAAACAAAATAAGTTTACAAAAATGCTACCACCTTTACGCCGACCGATGACGAGCAACCAACTATCTATACATGTATGTGTGTTATGATGACCAATTGAGCCCAGGGAAACAATCACTACCTTCAAGGTGCCCTTTTGCATTCTCACACGCCAACATGGCTACATACTTCGATACAATAGCAATAACGCGAGTGATTAAAAATGTTCGAACGCCGCCGTCTGGAATTTGAATTTGTAACGTTGTAAACCTTGTAAACGTGATCTCAGCAAAATTCAACGGACCATTATTTATGTAGTTACTCATTAAACTACACAATACATATGTATGTACATATGTAGTTTATGTATTCCTCATTAGATTGTATGTATTTGTTTTTTTTTCTGAAAAAGTTTACGCTTTGAACTTTCATTTAGTATGTATGTATATATTATTACTTTATTTTCTGAATTTGTGTTTATTTTTGTTATTAATGGTTTTTCTTTCTCCTTTTTTGTTTTTGTAGAGTAACTAGCGCATACGTAAAACGCTGAATGCATTCAAGTGTCGTTGTGGGTATGGGCAAAGTAGAATCTGTTGACAGAATATAGGCAGGTAGGTGTATTGGATAGTGGTAGTATGTTAAGTAGTACGTTGCTGCTGCTAATTTGGAGATGAGGGAGCTGGAGCTGGAGCTGGAAAGGGGAGCGTTTGTTCGTTTGTGATTCTTTCTTGTTTGTTTTTCTGTTTCGATTTTTTAATGTGACTTTATTTTAATCTATTTTCATAGCATTACCATCATTATCATAATTTTTCATAATTTAAATTTTATATTTAATATTATTATTGGTTGCTTTCCCACTCAACATCATAATCATCATCATCAACATCCTTTTTTTTGTTTCTGCTTGCTATTTTTTTTTTTTCTTTAAATTGTAATTTAAATATTTATTTTTTTATTTATAATTATCAGCATAATTTTTTCAAATCTCTCGTTGGAAATTTTATTTTCTGCAAGTAGATAAAAAGGTGTTTGGATTAATGTGGTACATATTAGGAGTGAAGTTAAGTGAAAAGCATCAGCACACACTAACCTACAAAAGGACATCACTTGCAGCAATTGTTTGTCTGTCGGGTATTTTCATTTTCATTCAGCCTTCTGCCAGCAGGAGCGCCTTGATTATGTGCTCCGTCGTTTTTAGGTAATTTCTTAGCTGTGTGGAAAAGAAAAAAAGAAAAGAAGAAGATTGTAGAATAGAATAATAGAATAAAGTCTGTGTATCTAAATATGTAAAAATCAATCTATATATATAAAAATGAAATGATGTTCATTTGTACACAATTTTTTGGGCCGAAACGAGGCCAATTTTATTCGTTCTTTTCTTCATATTATAGGAATCCACTAGGGGAAGGTTTTTAGCAAAAAAAATTTTTTTTTAAATATTTTCTTAATATAAAAAAAGAAAAAATCAAAATATTGTACAAAACAAAACTTGCTCGATTCTTAGATTATAGTAAGTTTCGAATCGACATTCATTTTATGTGTAGAACTTTTTTTGAATTTTTCGTTATTGTGAAACGATTTGTGTCGTGTTGTAATTAAAGAGTCGAATACAGAAATTTCAAATGATTAGAATGAAAATAATGTTTCAATTCAATTGAGCAATGCTTTCCTTGACCAATTCTATATGGAAATGAATGCGTTTGCAAACGACGTTTTCGGCTATGAACAAATGTTGGAATTGAATGAAAAAGGAAAGAAACGCGAAATGATAAAAAAAATTCTTGGAAAATTTAAAATGAATGGTGCTTCATTGGAAAAATTCAAAGGTTATGAGAACATACACAAGATAAAGTTAGAATTTGAATTTTTAGATTCATTTTGTTTATTTCTCATTTTTTCAGAAGTATACCACACAACAACTCATTCTAACTCTGATTTTGAAATCCTGTTGGAATTGGAGATCGATAATTTTGTCACTATAATGGTCAATGGAAATTTGCGTGTATCAGACCCTGCATATTATTTACCATATCAACTTTTTATGGAACATCTGGACCAAATGAACACAAAAAAATAATTTAGTTTTGTTTTGATTTTTTGCAACATTTTGGTTTTCAGTTAATACAATAAAAACAATACTGTTTTTTCGTGAACACAAGTGAACACAAAATTCTAAATTTATTACGTTGTTTGTTTAGTATTCTTTTAGAAAAAAAGTAAATTTTTTGGTTTTGAGGAAATTTGTTTATTGTTGCTATTTGTGAAAGCGTAGATATTTGTAAGTATTTGACTATAATCCTAAAAGTTAATGGAATACCACTATGACACATAGACAACATTTTTTCAAAGGGGTGTTTTTCAAAAATTATACAATAAAAAAAATTGTTTTCAAAAATTTTGAAGAAATAAAGTAAAATAAAAAATTTCGAAAGCATGAAATTTTTTCAAAACCAAATTTTCCTCAAAAAGATAAAAGAAATTTCTTCGAAGAGGTGTTTTTCTAAAATTACAAAAAAAAACAAAAATTTCAAAAATTTTAAACAAATAAAATAAAATAAAACTTTTTCAAGGGTATGAAATTTTTTCAAAACAAAATTTTCTGAAAACCAAACAAAATTTAAAAAAAAAATGGTGTTTTCAAAGCATTTCATATTCCACTATTAATAGAAAATACATTTTTTCGAGGGGTGTTTTTCAAAGCGGAAAAAAATCTTTTTTAACAAATCAATTTAAACTTTTACAAAAGTATGAAATTTTTTCAAGAACAAAATTTTCTCAAAAACGTTAAATTAAAAAAAAAATAGTTTTTTCAAAATATTTAATTTTCAGCAATTAACTGAGAAGAAATTTGTTAGAGCGAAGTGTTTTTCAAAACTTAAAAAAACACTTTTTAACCAAAAAAAATAAACCTTTTTTCAAAAACAACAGGAATGATAACATTGCCTAACAATTTCTGCACTTTTGCACAGTCTAAAGAGGCATTGACACCGAGTGTATTTCCAAACATAGTTCAACATTACAAAAACCATGATTGGTTCAGCGAAAGAGCAATTTTAGCTAGGAAAAATAAGGACGTCAATGATATAAATTCAGCTATTTTAGATCAAATACCTGGTGACATAGTTGCGTATAAGTCAATGGACACTATTACTGATCAAGATGATGTCGTAAATTATCCAACTGAATTCTTAAACTCACTCGATTTGCCAGGTCTACCACCTCATAATTTACGATTAAAAATTGGAGCACCGATTATTATGCTGCGCAACATTAATGTGCCACGACTTTGCAACGGTACCAGACTCGCTGTGAAGAAGCTAATGGGTAACATTATCGAAGCAACAATTTTGAAAGGGAAGTACAAAGGAGAAGACGTTTTGATACCCAGAATTCCACTGATTCAACGGATTTACCATTCGATTTCAAACGTTTGCAGTTCCCTATTCGCCTTGCCTTCGCTATGACAATTAATAAGGCGCAAGGACAGTCTCTACAAATGTGCGGTATTAATTTAGAATACCCAATTTTTTCTCATGGACAATTGTATGTAGCTTGCTCACGAGTACGCAAACCATCGTCATTATTCATTTACGCGAAAGATGGAAAACCCAAAAACGTT
Organism: Anastrepha ludens; assembly: GCF_028408465.1. Lineage (NCBI taxonomy): Eukaryota > Metazoa > Arthropoda > Insecta > Diptera > Tephritidae > Anastrepha > Anastrepha ludens. The sequence goes on from NC_071501.1 coordinate 76,428,340, forward strand.
GTCTACCCAAAAGTGTTACAATAAAGTTCGCATGAAATTGTATCAAAGAATTTGCTTTGTTTCGTATTAATTTTATTCTCTTTCAGCAAATCATTGAATTTTTCGCCTAGCGAAGCGGGCGAGGGTACGCTAGTAAAATATAATAAAGAATATTTGATTAATTTTAGGCTACGCTAGGCTACGAAGGAAAAGCGAGGCACAACGAATGTACGACATATTTTTTTTTTTATATTGAAATTTTTTTACATTCATATTTTGGTACCTTTTCTTCACGTCATCTTTGACATTTTTCAAGTAGACAAATGCACAATTTTACTCGCTAGAACAACGCGTTAAAATTATTGAAACTTATGATCGAAATGGTCGATCTTTAAGAGCAGCTGATTTTTTTGGTGGAAATAATCATCCGAAAGAGACGATAGTTCAAAGGTTGTTGAAATTCAAGAAATCTCTTCTATCTCATCTATCTCTCGAGGGTAGAAAAAGGAGAGACATAGCAAAAACTGAACGTTCTGTTGAGAATACTGCTGCTGTAGCGTAAAGTGTTGCTGAACAACCTACAACATCGATATCTCGACGCTCTCAATAAATAAGCATTCAATTGATGGATTTTACTTGTAGACGTGCCCATGGTGGACATTTAAATGATGTATTAGGTTGGGGAATAAGTTTGTATCGTTTTTATATTTTCTTTCACTTTACACGATTTGTTTGCTGTTTGGCAAAGGGTAAGGGTCATTCATTCGATAGAACTATTTTGTGCTCTAAAAAACTATGTATATTAATTGTAGTTTTGAGTTATTTAATTTTTTATTAATTTTGAGGCTTAGAAGTGGAACACCCAGGAGGCAAAAATCAACATTTTCGTTGGCGTCAAAAAGCTGCCGAAGCAGCGCGGGACATTTGCGACGTGTACTCGTATAGAGAAGGTGTCATAGGCGAGTCTATAGCACGGATTTGGTTTGCAAAGTTCAAAAATGGCGATTTTGACGTCGATGACACGTCCCACACGCAGCGGAAGGCCTTCTGAATTCGAATTCTTTAGCCAAGGCAAATCATGATATGTGTTTGATGGGACTGGAAGTGCCTGGTGCACCGGGAAATGCTCGAAAAGTAAGTCACGGTCAACAAGGGGCTCTACATTGCCCAGCTACACCGCGTGAATTAGGCTATTCGAGTGAAAAGACCGAATCGACATGGTTAAATCATACTCCTTCACGACAACGCCAATCTCCATGTTGCAAAAGTCGTCAAAGCCGCACTCCAAGAGCTCAAATGGGAGGTCCTTCAGCATCCGCCGTATTCACCGGACCTTGCACTCTGCCTGGATCAAATAAATTAGTTTGTTTACATTTATTACTGTTATTAAGCTTACATTTATGCGAGGAATTTACCGTTTTTTTCCGATGGTTTTTTTGGGACACAAAAATAGCACATTTTAACTTGTGCAGCGGGGAGTAAAACTTTAATATTGTTTCAGCGATTTTTAGTATAATTTTTTGTTTCTTAAATAAAATTTTAAAGTAATTACTAAAAATGGAACGTGGAAAAGATTGCACGCCGGAGAAAAAAGCTCTTATATACCGTATGAGTCAAAACGGAAAAAGCTATGCAGAAATAGCTGAAAAGATGATGTGCCATCGGAAAATGGTTTATAAACCTCTTAATTTAGTAAGAAAGATTCAAAAAAAACGGAAAGAAAACCAAAGACGCGAAAAACTGATGTTAATGTAGATAGAGCTATAATACGCAAGAGCAAAGCAGATCCTTTTAAGTCGGCACGGCAAATAATGCTTCAAATAAACCAAAAATATGGTATACAGGTGTCCAGAAAGCTTGTAGGAAGGCGATTAACAAAGCCCAGCTGTTTGGCCGCATAAGCAGGAAAAAACCACTCCTCTCAAATAGACATATCAAACACTCACTTGCCTTTGAAAAGCCGACAAAGACAAATCTATTCAGTTTTGGAAAAATGTATTTTGGACTGACGAAACCAGAATAAATAGGATGGGACCAAATGGGACAACTATTGTACGTCGTCCAAAAAATCAAGCGCTAAATCCTAGGTTCACAAAAAAGACGATTAAACACGGCGGCGGAAGCATCATGGTTTGGAGAGCTTTTTATTGGCATGGTGTTGGCCCGATTGTTCGCGGTGTTGGTAAAATTGATAGATTTCAGTACCTGGATAAACTCCAGAATAAAATGGAGCCATTTGTGTTTGAGTTTATGCCATTAAATTGGACATTTATGCAGGACAATGATCCAAAACATACTGCAAAGGCAGTGAAGCAATGGCTCAGAAGAGAAAAAATTAAGCTACTGGATTGGCCGGCGCAGGACCCTGATCTCAATCCAATAGAAAATTTGTGGAATGACGTTAAGGTCAAAATCGCTAACAAAAATTTTGATGATTTGTGGGCTGCAGTTGAGGAGGCCTGGTACTCAGGTACACAAGCTTGTAGAAAGCATGGGGCGTTGGCTTAAAGAAGTAATCAAAAACGGTGGATATAGTACCAAATACTAATCTGGTAAAACAATATTATTACTTAACTATCTGATTTGTTTACTATTTTTGTTTTTATTTGGAATTTTTTAGCATTGCTATTTAGGTGTCCAGGAGGTTTCGTGAGTTATCAACGTTCTCGTAAATTAAATCAGAACTGAAATTCTTTTTGACCATTTTTTTGTTTTTAAGTGGAAGTAAATAAGTTTTTTGTTTTTTATGTTGCTTTTTACAGAATAAAAAATAATTATTTAAAAACATATTCAACTCTTTGCTTTCAAAGTCTAAATGTGCTATTTATATGACCATGGCTGTATATAGTAGTATTAAAATTTAGTTTCTAATTATTTAATTATTAAACATATTTTTTTGTACTCTAATTAAAAAGTTTGATAAAAATTTGTTAAATTTTTGTAAATTTTGTGCAAAGTTTGAAATTCGGATTAATACGGTTTCTGTTCTAAAAGAAACTATATTTTTATAAAAAAAAATATATAAAAAAAATATATTTTTATAAAAAAACTATATTTTTATAAAAAAAACTATATTTTTATAAAAAAAACTATATTTTTATAAAAAAAACTATATTTTTATAGAAAAACAACAATTGAAAAAAAATATACAATATATATGTACATAAAAAGTCAAAAGTTGTCATGCTTGGGAGCTTTTGAACTTCGCCTTTATCCTTATTTATGTGAACTGAATTCTGTGAACTGTTTGATATCTTCATGAAGTGAGTTTTCGAAAAATGTTTTTCAAAATATAACTTTTAAGTAGGATATCAAATTAAGGCCACATATTTTGAAAATTGAACAAGAAATCCGATATTTATTTGAAAAGACCTACAACTACACTCAAATAAATTCTCGCCCCCTGAAGTTAGTCCTTTAGATGAAATGTTCAGTTTTCGAGAATTTTTTGGTTTAGTTATTGGTTATTGTTGTTGAAGCAGTTCACAATACCCTGCCAAGTGCAGTGGAGTCATCGACCGACAAGAGACAGTCGGTTCTACTTTACCGAAACGACCCAGTCCAGCCAAGGACTGTCACTTCAGCAGCATTCCCCGTATATGTATGGAGAATGTTTATGCTGCTACAACAAAAGCAGCATCGTCCTCTATCTCTTCTAGCAATAGGCCCAGGAAGCAGACAATTTCGACAGGGCGGGATCAGAAGTGTGTTGAATCGGTGGGTGGAGTTATTGGTGCACACTTTTACTTTGAAAAAAAAAAAAAACTTTCAAATAAAAAAATTCAATGTCCTTTATTTGACTTGACCTCAATATGACAAAATTAAGAATAAGAGTTTTTGGTGAGGCGCCCTTTATTCGACATAATAATAAATATCTCTTTAGAAAACTAAAAGTTCTATTGAAGAAATTCGATTGATCTCATCGAATTCTAAATTTGAAGTCTATGATAGAGATACAGGGTTTGATTGAAAAGTAATGAGCCTTCCCGCGCGGAGCGTCTGCCAAGCGATCAACCGAATCGGCTGGTGGGGGAAAATGATCGTTGGATCTTCCCCTTCCACTAGAAATCGGTCCCAGTTCGCTGGCAACAGCGGTGCAGTCAACATCGCTCCGCGCGTGAAAGCTGTTTTAAAAGTGTGTTAGGATTTTGCAGTGGCGAAAATGCAGCTGATCATCTTTTTCGACTCTCGAGGCATCGTCCACAAGGAGTTTGTACCTGTAAACGCGGCATTTTACAAAGAAGTGCTACATCGGCTGAAAAACGGCGTTGCCCGGGTTCGGCCCGACCTCGTCCACAATTGGACCCTTCATCACGACAATGCGCCGGCGCACACCGCCTTCCTCTGCACCTTACCAATATGGGGGTTCCTACAGCCCAGACCTGTCCCCTCCGGAATTCTTCTTGCTCCCGCGCCTGAAAAGAAAACTGAAGGGGATGCGTTTCGACTTCATCGAGGCGATCCAAAAAACTGTGACAGCCGAATTGAACGCGATTCCGGCGTATGAGTTTAAAAAATGTTTCCTGTAGTGGAAGGACCGCTACCAGCGGTGTATTGACGCTCAAGGTTCCTATTTTGAAAAATATTAGTTGTATAAGCCAAAAGGTTTAATAAAACTGCTTAAAAAAAAAATAAGGCTCATTACTTTTCAATCAAACCCTGTAAAAGACATAAAAAAACATGGTAATAAAGAGTGAGCCATCGGCTTGCAAACTTCGGTTTCAGCTAGGCAAAACGTCTGAAAATCGGCCTTTCGTGAGCTAATATAGAAAAACCAGTCAACCAGTTATGGTAATCTTAGACGGACTACAACTACAACGACGCTCTTTGCTGTAACAGAACATATTTCTCTCCAGCCAAGAGCGGGCACTAACAATTAACTATTTTCGTCTTAACTAACCATATTCACAATGAAATTTATTATTCATTCTACCAATTCTTATTACATTAATAAAATATATTGTACTTATTTCTAACATTTGAGTATTACTTACCAATTGCTAAGAAGATATCATTCACATTCATTCCCGTTTTTGCCGAGGTTTCCATGAAGAGTAGTCCGTTCTCTTCGGCATATTGCTTTGCTTCTTCGTATTCTACAACACGTATATTTGATAAGTCCGCTTTATTGCCAGCCAAGGCAATAACGATGTTTGGTGATGCCTAAAATTTAATGTTGAGGAAATTTTATTAAGTAAATTCGAACATTTTCAGGCACTTTAATACTAGTCGAAAGGAAAAAGAAGCATTAAAGCAAAACTAACTATTCGATTTGGCAAATAAAGGACATAAACGATAATTAGTAAAACCTTAGTATTCATTTTTGTAATTTTGTTATCTGGCCTAAATAGCAAAAGAAGAAACCCAAAGTTATTTTAGTCTATGTCAATGCACTACCACATCAAGAGTCTCCTAAATGGAAATATAATGTACCATCAGTCTATGCGCACAGACAAGTCAGCGGAGAAACTTCTGCAATGAACGCTTTCCATCCAAGTGATAGTCAACCCATTAAGGCTGTATAATCCCTGAGGTAAACTTCTCACTAGTTAAGGATGGGATAGAGCTCTCTAGAGGCGTATAATCGCATCCAGCTCGTGGTCACGAGCCATAGAACATAGAGGGAAACGACCAGAGGGGCTGCGGCTTCAAAACTAATAAAAAAACGTTGAATATGCGTTTGTAACACAAGAATGAAGTACATTAAATTTAATTGTGACCAGTTTTCAAATAAATACACGTCAAATTAAAATGCAGGGATGAATTAAATCTAATAAACAAGGGACGAGTGTGGGATGAAGCTATATAAAGGACTTTTTTCTTTTTCCGGAACGACCCGGATTTATATCCGGCCAAGGACTGTCACTTCGGCAGCATTCCCCATGTTTATGCTGCTACAACAACAACTTTTTTCTTTGTGGTTGGAACAGTTCGTCAAGCCGTTTATCGTTTATCTTATCTACCGGTAGACCCAGGGAACGATGGGTTGGGTCTAAAGGGAGAGGGGTGTGAGTTGAATGAGTTGAAGAGGTATGTGAACAGGTAATTAGTATCGTGCGGGATACCTTCACATGCCGGACCTATCTACATATATTGAGTACGTCGAGGTCGATTCTGGATAGGTAGGAGTTTAACCTGCTACACTATGCCGGACGTAATTGGGTAAAAGTTACGGGAGTCTAACAAGGCACCTCAAGCTCTTTGTCCGCGATGGATGGTGGTTGGACTCCGATGACGGCATTCGGGTGTCGAGCGTTTAGGAAGGTGGTAAAAGACTTCCGATGAATGTCGTTTAATGTTTGCTATAAAAACTGTCTGATCTCGTCAGTATAGGCGAAAATATGTATTCTGACTCGACCATGTGGTGGCTCAGCCTCGATCAAATGCCTGCAGAGGGTTCCTGTGGTAGGAGCACAGCAAGAACTGCTTCCTGAAAGCATAGTTGGGTCGTTGGAAAGATGTTGCAGGGAAGGCATGGGGAATAAATAGTTCGGTCCTTGCCTTGTCTAGTGCGGCTTTTTTCCTTGTAGGCTTTTTTCTAAAAGCCATTTATTTTGAACGCAGGTATGCATTTCATCTTAGTATACTTTTGACAAAAATGCTAATTTGACGTTAACAGATTTTTCCCAATAAATTCTGAACTATCGTGGACAAATTTTAGAATTTCATTCATCTTTTCTGATATTCCTTCAAGTGATATTAATAGTTTAAATATCCCAATAAAAACTCAGCAAGTGAGCGAATTTTTTTTCTATAAAAAAAAACTCCCTTAGTAAATGAGCACTATGTTTGTTAAAAAGGTCGCTTTCATACAATACAACAACAATGAATGTGTGTACCCATTATTTTTGTAAGTGGCTTAAACATTCATTGAATTTTAAGGTCAATGGCCAATTTGTCAATGTGGCTAATAAAGTGCAAATATGTAAATTTAAAAATAAAAATATCACAACGCTTTCATATCACATTTGGCACACGATCATTAACCGCAATGTAAAATCATGTGAATAAAATAATATACAAACGCGTCATTCATATTTAATCCAGCAGAAAACAATCAACCAAACATCGAAAAATGTCATTCAATTATTTGCGGAAACTCACTTGTTTATGCAGTTCCTTGACCCAGGTTTTTGCACGCTGAAAACTGTCTTGATTTTGTATGTCGTACACTACGATGGCGGCTTGTGCACCACGGTAGTACATAGGAGCTAGACTGTGATATCTATATTTGAGAGAAGAGAGTTGATTCATTAAAAACTGCAAGTCTACTGTAGCACATTAACGACTCACCGTTCTTGTCCGGCCGTATCCCAAATTTCAAACTTTACAACCGTATCCTCTATGCAGATGGTTTGTGTTAGAAAAGCAGCGCCTATCGTACTCTCTTGGTATTCGTGGAATTGCCCTTTGACGAAACGTAGCACAAGCGATGATTTGCCCACCGCCGATTCGCCCAATAGCACCAATTTGAATTGGCAATTCTTATTTTGCTGTGTACCGTTGGGACGCTGAGCTGTGCTGCCGCTGGCATTTGCCCCGCTACGTGCAGTTGTGGCCATCTTGTTGCTGTTGTTGTTGTGGTTGTATTTGAATAATTTTCTCCTTTCCTTTCTGACAGATTTCTATGCGATCACTTCCCACGCCGCTGCAGTTACAAATGATAAGGTTCTTACTTTATAGCTTGCGCCTAAAATTTATTGGTTTTGATGATTCGTTTTTTTTAATTATTTATTTTTTCCAATAGCTATAGTATTTGTTCGATTGGTGCGAATGTTGGTTGTAATTTTTTTGTAGCTAAATTTGCAGCTGCAGTGCGCTCAAACCTTAACGCAAAAGGGACGGCCGGTATTATCAAATGTTTGCTGATTTCTTTGCTGAAAAAAAAAGATGATCAAAAATATGTCCTCGTTTTTTTTTTTTAATATATGCAAATATATTTTTATAATTTCTTTTTATTTTCGATGTCGATACCATTAAGTGGCCTTTAAGATCAAGCCTGTTGTTGTTGTAAAACTATCCATGTATGAGTATTTTTGGGGAATGATGCTGAAGTGACTGCTGAAGGAACCTCCAACTTTCCCCCACTTAAATTCGCGGCGACGCTATTCACCACCCGGACGAGGAAGATCAAACTACAACTGAAGATCAAAGTGGATGGCACCCCAATACCGACTGTCAATAACCCCCCAAGTTACTGTAACATCCAGTTTTCGACAGTTTGCTATATTTCACGGCGCATACAACCACAATTGCCACTAAAGTCCAAAATCGCAAAAGGCGCATCAAAGACAAATAAATATTGCTGGCGGCATTTAAGACAACGGACCGGCCGATCACGCAGCGGATGACGCTTCAAACCTGCCACGGGATATATCCTGAGGCCTCCTTTATTTACAATGTCACAGCAAAGCTACTCTGCTCCCATTTAAGAGCATAATTGGATGCTCATCAAGCAATTTCTGCTTGGGTGTGCCCTAGGAATCCCCCCTTCGGGCACTTGCTGGAGGTAATCTTCACGTCAATTTGAGGCGTTCGCGATATTGTAGTAGCAATACCCGCCTCCGTTTGGACCCATTCCGTCCAAACGGCACATTTTTTTAGCCTACCGTTAGATGAGATTTACGACGACGGCCGATAACTTCAAGCTACTTCAACAACAACAACAACAATAACGAGGTATCCGATCTATGCACTTAATAGTGTTTTCTTCAACAACACAGACTTGTTGAGAAGGATATTTCGAAATATTCCAGTGATCCGTTACCGGCCGATCAATTCAAAGCGAATAAACCGAAATTTATTTTTTAAGATAAGTTAATTGAATTAATTTTTTATAAAAATATTTTTTGAACCCTAAACTTCAAAGCAATATTATCTCACATAATTTGTGAGGAATTCTTCTTCAAAACAATAACTTTAAATAGAAAACTGACGTCATAGTGATTCACATAAATGTACCTATGTAGGTATTAAAAATGCTTATTAATTGTAAGTTGTCAGTGATTATTAGCACTAAGTATTTTTTTTTTATAATTTACAAATGTATGCATAAACAATAATGTATCTGCAATTTTTTTGCTTGGCATTACTGATAAGATATTCCACACATATGTTTCTATGTACAAAAGCAAGGCATATATTTGTCCAAGTCAACAATACTAAGCTAAACGCAAAGAAAACAACGAAAATATATCGAAAAAATCGTTATTCGAGCAAACGCAACAAATGCGTGTTGGAATCGTTTCGTCACTTGGTAATGGAGAATATTCAGCAACAAGTACGCCCAACTAAAAACAAAACAAACTCAAACGACATACTAACAGTTAACAAAAATCGCAGGAATGCTGCAAACGAATAATATAAAGGAAAAGAGAAAAATGGAAATACAGCGCACTATGCATTCGTTATTCTTTTTAAATACGACTATATTTAACGACATTTCACTTCCGCTAGTAGCAATGCTTATGCACAATGTGACAATCAGAAATACATATGCATCTAACCATACATACAAGCTACATTCATGCACAGAAACATTTATATGTATGTAATAATAGCGGCTAGACATACATACATACATAGTATGTAGTGGGTAGACCCCAGTCGTCGCTTGTCAATTGCCGGTTACTCACGTTGTCGTCGCCGCACTTTACCCAAAAATTAATAACTTTCGCGCTGCATCCGCTTAGGTCACAACAGCAGCAGCGCCAGCAGCTGGCAACTGACAAGTGCTATATACATTGTTGCTAGTTGAAATTTCTTTTCTACACTTTGATTTTTACTGTCGTCTAATCTGTCTATCTCCACTCACTTTTACTGACCCCTTTCTTACTCGCTCGCGATTAGTACGGCTTCCACAAACGATGGCGGTAATGACTACGACGTTACGGCACTCGTTGTTTGAGCTGGGTTATTATGACTGCTGGACACTTTACATTTCTCTATATGTATGTATGCACATGCTCTCCTCCCACTTTTCAGTTATTTTGCCTGTTTTCCTCTCGACGATTGCGATAATCAGAACACTGACATTGACACATGCAACAACGAGTGCAACAAATACGATGACGATGCGTTTTCGACTTTGAGCGTTGGGAAAAGAGGGAGAATTGTTGGAAACTGAGTGTTTTTACAAGATGAAAGATCTATTAAAACCTACTAAAATCTAACATGTGGAAATGATGAATGAGATAAGAAAGAGAGAGAGAGTTCCACGTACAATAACACCTCGGAGAGTTGTGAGTAAACTCAGCCATTAGATTACAAGTCTATTGAAATCTAATAAAACTTGGAAGTAGTTGCTATACATAAGAGCTAACTACGAAGTGGCTGTTTCAACTGACCCGACTCGAATGCATTCTAATCTTTAGAGAGGTTGTTGATTATTGTTGTTTTTGTGGTATTTAATTCACGATTTATTGCATTTGGTCTTGTAAACTGTAAATATTGTAAAAATATGTATGGTGTAAATTACAAAAACAAGGCGGTTGCAATTTTAATTACAGCACTTTTCGAAATTTGCAAAACAAAAAATTCTCGTAAGCCGGCGTTGTAGAATTGCATTTGCTTTATCGTGATGGCAGTAAAACGATATGTCAATATTGAATTAAAGTAATAGTCCCAAACAGTTAGCACATATATTACTTGTTTATATTTAGCCAACAATAAAGAACAAGAAAAATTGTATGTCGTTAACTACATGCTGTCTTTAAGAAAGAAGCTAAATTTAAGCAATGTACCAAGGCGCATTCATTAAAGGTGGTGGCACTTGACCAACAGCAATGTTCTGCATGTTTGATTGTCAAAGCAAAGGATTGGGAAACTAGAAAACAAACTAGCTGACAGCCACATGGGCATGGTGAAAGAAAAATAATAAATCAGCTGATTTACCAATACCACCTTTAATAAATTCGCCTTGCAAAGTACTCTCTTAGATAGCTCTTAAGCTAAAACTACAATCTTCAGCATCTTAACTGAAAACAACAGTGAGTGAATTAATGAAAAAGTTAGAACACTGGAATAACAGTCCTTGCCCGGGCATGGGCTCTCATTCCGATACGTAGAACCGACGTGGAAAACACTTGATATTCGCAGTACATAACTGTTATGGCAAATGTAAAAACAAGTCAACCAATTAGTCCAAAATTTGTCGGAACGTATTGCTAAGGGTTTGATATTTGTTGTAGCTGCAAACCTTCTTAAGGTCGTTAAAATTTTAATTGAAGTCAGCGGGCTCAAGTAATGATAAATACCAGAAATTTAAACAGGCTTGTACCAGAAGAAAAAGTGTATTAGGCTAGTTGGTTTAAAGACCAGTACATGTAAAGATGTAGTTAGTGCCATTAAGTCTGGTTTTTTGGGATCTAATCATATATGCAGGAGTTGAACCCGCTACAATATCCTATGCCGCAAAGAAATAGGCTCTTCGACTGTAAATCTCGTTTAAGCCCCCATTAGCCCATGGAGTTCAAACATAACTGCCCGCATTTTTCAACTTCATCAATACGAAAGAACTGTAGCACACTGTCGTAAAAGATTTGTGTAGTCAGCATTCTCATGGCAGCCGGTTCTACGTTACCTCGGGTTTTTTCCGACCAAGGGCTGCCGCCCCAGTAAACTAGCCCTGTCTAGTGAACCGTTTAGATGAGTTAGACGAAGACGACCGGTGATATACACTACACTGGCAGGGCTTGAATTACTGCTACAAAACAACAACAACATCTGTGAAGTCAGCATCTTAATACATTTATAACTTCACGTCCGTCCCTACTGCAATTAAGCGCAAATCGCAAAGGCACATGGATACGACATGAATTTAAAGCAGACGGGGAATGAGTGAAAAATGCAATATACAATTTTTTTTTTATAGAAATTAATGCCTACGAGTAAGTAAACAAGGTTTGCAGAATATAATACATTGTAATGTGTAATTGTGCATAAGAGGTAGTGCCACAAACCAACCACCACCACTAAGAGAACTACTGCTTTGCAAGCAAACTTAATTAAACAATAACTTAATAAACACGCAAATGAATGCAAAGAAAACGCTGAGGAACACAGAAAGCAAACCAGTATAGTATCAAAAATAAGAATGTAAAGAAAATTGCAAAGAATAATTCCAGCTACAGTATGTAGTATTCTAAATTATGCATAAAAAGGGGAGCAAATCAGGTGTGTCCATCAGCAAATAATTACAAATAAGTAAACACACTCGCAAATGCTTATGATTCGTAAAATACTTATAAACATGTACGACGTCAAGAAATACGGGCGTTTAAATATTATAAACAAATGCCTTGGCATTGAAGAAGGCAAAGGTAATATCATGTTTTTTTTTTAAACACCCCACAATAATAGATGTACTTTCAGTGTTTCTGAGACATAGAAAAGCGTGCGAAATTTATTAACAATTAAAACATATTTTAAGCATTTCTTTACGAAACAACATTTTGGTTCAAAAGCTTTTAGTTTGGTGCTGTTGAACGCTTAGGCTTGCAATTGTATTTATCTATGCTCTACAGCTCACGCGGACTATTACTACAGGGGCAATTTACCTACTATGAGAGAGACTGCTTTCAGCCAGTTGTAATCTCCACCTTCTATTTTATAAATACCAGCGATGGCCTTAGAGGCCTCGACGTTACAGATGCAGAGGACAACCCAAAGGATCGTGGCGAAGCAGCCTTCGTGAGGAATTATTCAGCAACAATCTTACCTGGACGCAAGCCAAACAAACAACCACCTGCAATGTCTTCCAGGTGAAAGTAACAGCAATAGAGGAAGTTTGTAGGCAGACTTCTCTTTTAAGTGCTATATCGCTATTCGCTCGGATAGTCAAGCTGCTATCCAAGCACAAGATTCGGCTACAACAACCTATAAACTGGTGGAACAAAGCAGAACTAGCCTGAACCCCTTGAGCGTAATCCATAACGTTACCTTAATCTGGGTACCGAGACATCGGAATATTTAAGGAAACGAAAAAGCGGACGAACTCGCAAGAGGGAGATCTGACATGAATAACATTCAAAATCGTCGATTAAATGATTTTCGACTTGGCTGAAATTCGGGCATTTCAAGAAGCCCCCCGCTACATTTCTGGATGTACGATACGTCTATTGCGTTCTTCTATACCCTTCTCTCCTTATTGGTGCTGAGTAGCTAAAAGCCTTGACGTCCTTTCGTAAATAGTACTAATGCCGTTCATTTAGAGGATGGGAAAGTATTGATGACAAACCAAAGCTGTACTTTAAAACGATTTATTGTTTTTCTAAATTTATTTATATATTCAATTACGTGTTTAAAATTCTTCATTTTCATAACATGCAAATACAAATGTTACAAAACTTGGGTTTTTTGTTTTACTTCCCACATTTCTTTTCCTTTTTTGATTGGATTTTTAGCGTTGTTATGATAATTAATTAGAAGAAAACTTCCTCTTGTGAAGTTTTATATTGCATTATGCATATTGCTGGCAAAAGAATAAGTAATTTTTTTCGCTTCTTAAAACAGTTAATAATCCACACAATTTTTAAAAACTATTACTAATTGAAAACAGTAAAAAGTATTGTGGGAAGAAATTAAGCAATAACTAGGACACAATACGTTGGCGAATAATCTAGCTATATGGTATAGCATTTCCATGTGATTCTTTTTTAGTAAATGAATAACAAACGGAAACATTCGACATGTCCTTGCATAACGATAAGCATTACAACAGCCTTATATTCATTCACATAGACTAATAAGTCGAATAGTCCGCAAAAATTCTCAGTCGTCAATAATAGACTCCAAACAAATAAACTTGTAATTTTCCCAAAGATATATAATTTGCCTGTTTCGTCAGAAGCTAATTAAATGTAAGCGCTACTAAATGCTATTATTGCTTGGAAGATCATGTGATGTGGATTGTAAGAACTGGAAAAGTAATACAGATAGCGATAAAATCATGTCAAAAATCTTGAAGAATAAACAAATAGTAAGCTAGAATAAATATTTAAAAGCAAGATAGAAAATGAATTATGAAACCTAGCGCGTCATCGCTGCTCCATTAAGTATAACGACTGGACATATCAATAGACAAACCATGTCTGCGTGCATTTATCGAGGAAAGAACGTGTGTAGCATTTGACTGCAAAGGTTAAGGTGCGAATCAGCCAGCAGCATATCTGCAAAGTCGATGGGTTGGCGATATGTTTACAATATATATAAGTGAATCATTTAAAACTGATAAGAAATACCGAAAAATACACCTAATCTTAAAAAAACATATTGCAGCACTATATAGGTATGTGCGTATATATGTATGTATACACACATTGCTTTAATAAAATGCCACCACAAAATCCACGCTTAGACTTTTACGCTTTACCCTTGCTTCTTCACAAATATATATGTATATTAAATGTATTTTTTTAAATTCGCTATACGGCCGGAAATGTAGTAACATTACAAGAAACTGAAAAACTCAATAAGATACACTTGCACAGTACGAAAAGCGTCTTGCACAGCCAGTGAAATTTTTTAAGGCAAAACAGCTGACGGAAAACGACATACAATGCGTCACCAACAAATTGATATAGAGAAACACGAGAGGAAAGCAAAACGACGGAGAACAACGAGAAACGTCAACAAGTGCAGGATTTGACATTTTTTAATGTTTTCCAAGGTCCCTTTTCCCTGCTTTTCCTAAGTTGATTTTTCTAGGCTATTAACATGATGAGAAAGAGAAACTGGAAAAACTACTAGAGAACTATTAAACTAATCATGTGCAGCTAAGTAGTGGGAATATTTTCCATAACTAAATTACCTGAAAATACGTAACGAGCTAATTGAAAAAATTGGAATAAGTCCATAACTAAAAAGTTGTGGGCGTTAACAAATTGGCGACAAATTTTCTGTACAGTTCGGAGCGAGCCTCTTAACTTATTTAGACCCGAGAATCAAACAAAATTCATATTCTTAAATTTCAACTAGTAGCGTATACGCTTTGTTTGCTTTATCAATGAATGTGAGCTGCTTTATCAGAAGGCATAAGTAGCTGCTATCTCACGCATTGCAGATCCACAATGTCTAGCACAAATAGCATTTTGTTAATAGGCGACTACGTACTGGAAATCTTTTGATTTAGAAACCTTCAAATTGTCCGCACTTTGTTGTTGAGCGCCCTCTCGGCCCAACGAACACTCAGTATCGTTCATTTTACATTGGGGCGGATTAGCAGCGCTCATACGCACATATTTAATGCTCATTGCAAAAAAAAAAAGAAAGCAACAAAAAAGTTACACATGCAACTGAGGCAAAGGATAACGCAAGCCAAAACACACCACACGAATTCCTTGAATTCTACCGAAAAATTAAGCCAACTAAATGCATGTATATTATTTGTTAACTTGTAATTTTTTGTTCACAAGGTACTCCCACTTTACTTTGAAACGAATTGCGACTTAAGTATCAGTTCCAGCAGTACAAAGAAGTAAATTTAATTAAACAAAAGCTAGGCAAACACAGCAGCCCTACTGACGTCGCGTTATTTAGATACTCTGCACTACCGCTAAAATGTACAAAACCCAAAGAAATCCATAATTTTCACATTTAGTTTAGCGCGTCCACATTTTTTACATATTACACTCACTTTTTCGTTAATTTTTTACACGAGAAACTACTTTAATTTGCCTTTATAGGGATTTTACGTTTCTACAGATTTCGCGAACAGCAAATTGAGAAATGCACTTTCTTTTGACAACTGAGATTTGGTAGCACTGTTGCACAGCGCAAAGCAAATGTCACCCACCCAACACAACGCGCCATCTCACTCTAGTACATGACACAACCTATTGCACCCACATTGTTTTCGTCGGGTGCATGGTATTATTTGACGCACTCAGACAATTGCTTTAGTGTGCGTGTTCTGTCATCACAGCAAAATTTTCTTGGTGCTACCCCGACGCCCCTCTTCGTTTTCTGATGTTTTTATACTTCTCAAACCAAAATCACCATCATCGATGACTCGTCCAGCGTTCACTGTTCTATGTGGAAAAATCCAAAATTTCATCGCTTCTCCATGAACTAATCGGTTTTTGCTTATTGAGCTCACCAAAAGACAAAGTGGAAACTACATTCACCTCTGCAAAAAGAGTCCTTCACTATTATTGTTCACCAATGGGCGTTTAAAGCCGCCTCCTTCTCAGCAAATTTAGCTCGGTCCGCACTATTAGGTAGCAATATATTTCTAAGAAAACGGCACTTTCTGGCACAAATTACAAATCGCACAATACGTGTTATGTGGAGATGACAGCGAGTAATGCATCGAATCAAAACGATAGCTCAACCATAGTCGTTTATCGATAAGTGACCTATAGCTAGTAAGTTTTCAAACGTGCAAAGAATTTAATATACGTTATGCTGAATAAATAAAATAAGATAGAATTGATAAAAATTAAATAAAATAAAATAGAAAATAATTTTTGTTATGGTGATGATATTTTAAATCATAAATGTGTTCGACATTCCAGTTCCCAATTTATTAAATGTATACGATTTGCTCCCCAACCATCTCTTAAGTGTTCCGCGACATCTGGCGGAAAGTACAGGTAAATAAGTTTTGAGCAGCGGCACCTGTAGGAATGAGTTTATCATTTAAGGAAGTAATAAAGTACAAGAAGTATAAACTTATGGTAAGAAACTTTGCTAAATAAACCTAGAAATATCTTACTTTTCTTTTTTTAAATGTATATCTTTGAGCTGTTTTTAACTTTCTTTTTCTTGCTTTTGCAGTAACTAAACAGAGAAAATATACTATGAATGATGAGATATAAGAAGAGATATATTAAGAAAAAAAGGTTTTCTGATAAAAGATTGAATATTTCAGATTGAAGCGGAAAAAAGAGTGTAAACTTTCCGAGAGAAAATTCTAGATAGGGTGCCCTGTAGAGTGCGTGAGAGAATTAAGGAGTATGGAATGTGTTCCACAGTCTCTTTCTCTGCAGGATCCCCACAGCTTCTGCAATAGGGGTTGTACGGAATTCCAAGCTTCTCCGCATGAGTACCGATCACCCAGTGACCAGTGAACACCGCAATGAGTTTGGAAATTGAATGGTGGGGGATTCTGTTTCTATCGCATTGAGGCCATAGTGTTTTCGAAATAGCACATGATGAGACAGACCTCCATATGTCTTGCGCTTTTTTTAGAAAGAAATTGTGTAGTTTCCCTTTAACGACCGCCAAGGGGGCACCGATGTCTGAGAAGGGGACAGCTGGAACCGGTTCTGCCGACCGCTTCCTGGCAAGCTTATCGGCAATTTCATTTCCCTCTATATTCCTGTGCCCAGGAACCCAGATAAGGGAAATGTTTCCTGCACGTTCGAGACGTTTGAGTTCCTCCTTACCAGTTCACCAGAAGAGAGCTGCAATACGGCGACGACAGGGCCTTGATCGCAGCTTAAATATCGGAAAAAATATTAATGTCTCCCTCCCAACAGCGATCCCGAAGCATTTTGCATGCCTGCAGGATCGCGAAGACCTCTGCTTGAAAAACGCTGCTTGTTTCCGGCAGTTTAAAGGACTGAAATGCTGGCTGATTTAGAGTAAACCTCCGCTTCCACTACAGACTCCATTTTGGATCCGTCAGTGAAAACAGAGGTATCTATATCCGTACCGACTTTCCCCTCTTTCCAATCTTGCCTGCTCGGAAAGATAGCCCTAGCACAACCCTCAAAGCACAGTTTGCGGATGGAGAGGTCAGTTAGAATAACAGAGAAGGAAGGGGAGATCTGCTTCAAGATGCTACTATGTCCTACAGGAAGTTGTCTCCAAAGGCCAATTTCCTTCAACCTAATAGCACTCTGAGCAGCAACGGATTTAATCTGCAGATCCACAGGAAGTAAGTGCAGAATAACGTTGATCGCAACAGTGGAACATGTTCTACAAGCACCAGTGATGCCCACACATGCAGTTGTACATCCAAAGTACGACACGTGGCTTGAGACCCCATTTTTTGCCGAACATAGATTTACAGGCGTAGAAAGCTATATTGACCTTCTTAACTCGTTTTTCTATGTGCAGCTTTCAGTGGAGCTTGGGGTCAAGTATTACACCAAGATACTTTACTTCCGATGAAAGAGTAAGACACTGGTTGTTAAGTCTTGGAAGCTTAAAAGGTGGGGGCTTGTATTTTCTGCTGAATAGCATCAACTCCGTTTTGTCAGAGTTGACTCTGAAACCGCAACTGGCAGCCCATCTACTGAGTGCAGCCAGAGCACCTTCCAAAATTTCAGCGCTTACTGATGGGAAGGGACCTGAGACCATTAGGACCAAGTCATCGGCATATGCTACCACCTTTACCCCACCCCTGCTTAAGCGAGTTAAAGCTTCATCCACAGCCACTAGCCAAAGGAGAGGCGAGAGGACGCCGCCCTGCGGTGTACCCCTATGTACGAATCTAGTGATTCTAGCCCCTCCTGCCACAGCATTTATTTCCCTACCACCAAGCAGGGTCGAGATCCAGAGGTAGATAGGTCTTTCCACCCCTAGCCTATTTAGAGCAGTGACAATTGACTCGGCCGTAATATTATTAAAGGCGCCCTCTATGTACCTATGTCTATAAAGGCCGCCAAAGTGAATTGTTTTCCCTCCAGAAATTTTTCTACGGTACCTACTACCTAATGTAAGACTGACTCTGTAGGTTTCCCTTTCAGGTAAGCGTGTTGGGCTGGAGAAAGTCTGGTGCCAAAGTGCTCTCACATGTGATAATCGATTACTCTTTCAAACACCTTGAGAATAAAGGAGGTAAGACTTATAGGTCTGAAGTCCTTGGCCAGGACGTGGCCCCTCCTTCCTGCCTAGGAATGAAGACCACCTTTGTTTTCTTCCAGCTAGCAGGAACGGGGTTTAGCGAGATACACGCCAAAAAGATCTCTTGAAGAACGGGAACCACCAAGGTTTTAGTCTTCTGAAGCATTACTGGCATGCTACCATCGATACCTGGAGATTTGAAAGGGGAAAAGCTCTCGATTGCCCAGTTTATTCTGTTAACGGACAGGACAGGGGTCAGGGACATCACAGGTAACCCCTCCTGCCGGTTCACGCCTTTGTTACAGACTGGAGCAATAGAATTTTCCGGGAAATGGGCATCAATAAGGATTTTTAAAGATTCGCCTGCAGATTCAGCCCACTCCCCATTCTCTCTTTTGGAAAGAGTTTTGCAGAAAACCCTGTGGAAAAGAGACTAGTCAGTTATTTTAGGGTTCCTACGGGGTTGCAAGGTTTCCCGAACGAAATCGATTTCGAAGAGGATCAGCCTGTGGTCCGAGAAAGAGTTCTTCCGGGAGACCGTCCAGTTTTCAACCCTAACCGTAGATGATTTAGTCGAAAGAGAAATATCAAAAACTTCCTCCCAACCACTTGATGTTTCCGATGCCGGAAAAACAAAAGTTGCGGTGTTGTCCTTGTTTCAGATAAGTAAATTACGGCTAAGTATAAAACCAAATAGAGACTCATCCCGTTCATTGATCTCGCTGCCGCCCAAAATGGTGTGTCTGGCATTTGCGTCGCATCCGATCAGGATGTTCTCTTTCTAGGGGTGGAGAGAATCTACTAAATGATGCATCTCCTCTGGAGGCGCCGATCTGTCGTGGGCCATGTAGGCAAGAAGCTGCTGCCACTGGATGGTTCCACCCTGACCACAGTCACATTTGGTGAGCTGAAATTTGATAGCAAGAAGGCATTAATTGTGTTCCTAACTAGGATACAGGCCCTAGGCTTACCATCAGTTTAGACATAAAATACTACTAACAGCCAATTGCCAATTAAATTAGCTATTTCTTGTCCTTGTATTTTCTTCATATCGTTAGTAATAATTAAAGAAACCAAAAACACCGAAATATTTCACCAAAATAATTTCTATGAAGAAAAACCTCTCAAAGCAGTATTGACAGCTGATTGCCAGTTTTGCAGGTAATCTGCCATATGTGAACGGGTCGATTAATTTGGTGGATTTATAGGTGATTAATACATATGTGAAAACATTATTAACTAACGCTAAATAGTGTCTTTTCTATTTATTCCAACTATTAGAGAGTAGCATCTCTGTCAAATTAGATGTCAAAATGATCGAACAACGCGAAGGCAAATAGCAAAAACGAGTAACGTAAATTCAACTTTAAATATTTTCTTCAATTATATTAACGCAGAGTAAGTAAAATAAAATAACTTTTTACTGGAAATTAATGTTTACCTAATACTTTTTGTGCATAAGACATCGACAGCTCCTAAAAGAAGCCGCGCCACAGCCGAGCCACTCAATAAAAAATATCTTTTGCAGCTCGCCGCTTCTCTTGGGTCATAGGAAACCTCACCTTTGCGCAAAACATGGAGCGGTTGATGGGAAAAATTTGGTATAATGTAACATGATTTGAAAGAAAGGTTGTAAGGAGTGGATAGAGGGGTGTATCCCCATCTTAAAACTGAAAACGCACCCTCCGGAGGCTTATAGTTTTTAAGTAATTTATTGTTATTATCTTCTTCTTCTTAATTGGCGTGATAACCGCTTACCCGATTTTGGCCGAGTTAACAAAGCGCGCCAGTCGTTTCTTTCTCGTGCTAACCGGTGCCAGTTGGTCCTTCTCCACCTGATCTTTCCAACGCAGAGAAGGTCTTCTTCTTCCTTTGCTACCACCAGCTGGTACCGCATCGAATACTTTCAGAGCGGGAGCGTTTGTATCCATTCGGAAGACATGACCCAGCCAGCGTAGCCGCTGGATCTTTATTCGCTACGCTATGTCTATGTCGTCGTAAAGCTCATACAGCTCATCGTTCCATTGCCTGCGATATTTGTCGTTGCAAACGAGCAAAGGACCAAAAATTTCACGCAGAATTTATTTTTAAAGTTCTGTAATTTAGCGCAAAGTTGGTGTTGCCAGACGCCTGAAATAACAACGAAGTTCGCATGCAGATACGTTCAGTGAAAGGTTGTTTTTAAATCTGAGTTAGAATTTAAAAATGTAAACATATAAAATTGAATTTTACAGGAGCATCGACTAGAAAAGTTTTTGCAAATTTGTACCATATTAACTTAGAACTTTTTTACGCATGAGAGGCCTTCGGCCGCGATTCAAAAAAATAACCCTCCTCAGTCCAACTCCGGCTATGCTAGCCACAGTATTTTTTATAGAACTCCTTTCCGCCTGGGCGACCTTCATCAGTCCAACTCTGGCTACGCCATCCACAGTATTTTTGCGTAGAACTCCTTTCCGCGTTAAAACCATTGAACCCAAAATTAAAACGTCACTTGCGTGCGAGTAGTATCCCCAATCCGCATCATCAACACTGAACTGAAATGCTTCATTTTTCTTCATATTTTTATTTTTATTTGCAGGCAAATACCGTTGCCAACTCCAATGAATTCTTATTCACATTTAAATTTGGATTTCATTTTCATTGAAATAAATATTTAAAATACAAAAATAAGTAAAACCACGCGTGTGAGTGTATGTTTAGTGAATTTAAGTGAAGTGTAGAATTATATATACTATTAAAAACCCGAAGTATTTTCGCACCCATTCCAGATTCTCCCTTCAGCGATGAAATTCCGTTGAAACAAGTTTATTGATGTTCAGGGGTACTATACTGAATAAAAAAGTATATTTCAAACCATAAAATTGTGTTTTTCTTATCAAAGCGCAAAACTTATTAAGCAACCTAGTAAGTATTCCAAACACTTCTCTGAGCCCTTTGAAGCTTTGAAGTCCTTTACAAAATTAAATTGATGAGAAAATGTAAAATTGGTACGCAGAATTAATGTATGAAATCCTTAGTCGCACGTGTTTATGAAACTTTGATTAAAGTGGAAATTGTGTTGCATGGTGTAATAAGTACATCCACATGTAAATCTGTAAAAAAACACACCCACTTTCTAGCGCTACATTGCTCTTATATTTTTTAAAGTCCAACATAAAAAATAAGTAATATTTGCTTTTTATTTTTTGTAGTCTTTCACGAGTACTAAAATTAGGTGGATTCAAGAATTTTATTAAAAACTCTCTGATTGCACGCTCTTGGGCTTTTACGTTCCCAATTTCCACAACTTAGTGGGGCCAGGCATTCCAGTGTGCAGCATACTAATCTATCCGAGTGTGAGATTCCGACTAGAACTTTCTGGTCCACCTTCTAAAACACCAACTCCCACTAGCCGTGCGTTATTATTGTTACTCAACCCATGCAATAATTTTGTTATTTAAGAACCTCAGATCGCACAACTTCATAAACTCTGAATACTTGCCATGAACTGTAATTTGCTTTGATAAAGAAAAAACGTCAAGTTTTTTTTTTTGTTCCGCTGTTGAGAGCTTCACAGTTTTTCAAACTTTATTCAATTTCATTATTCTCCACATTCTTCTGAACATTCCGATGTTTTCACAAAACTACAAACTATTTTCTACAATTTACGTAATATGAGTATTTAAGTAATTATGACTGTAATAATTTACTTAAGTATGCGATTATTATTATATTTTTAATAATTTTAGATGAATTTCAAATTAAAATGAACTTAAGCTAGAATTGCGGCCGATGTGCTGGACGAGATGTTGTTTGCCAGGCAACACCGTTACCGCTGCCAGGTGACTACTGTAAGAAAAAGCTGTTTTGGGCGTTAGAACTGTTATTAACCTAATTGAAGACATTTTTCAATTATTAAACTAATTACAAGTTTACGTATGTAATTATGTTTCGGACTACAACTATTTACAAATTTACGTAGATGATTATTAACTTCGTATTTAATTCGAGTGCATCGCAACAAACATAGCACATTTTAATTCAAAATCCATTCTGCGGCCTGTTGGTAAGATAAGATTTTTCTATTTTGCTTAAGCGCTGCCAGACAACAGAGTCAGCGCCAAAAGCTATTGCTTTTTTTGGCGAGTGCCCTCTGTCATCCAAAGTTCTTGTTCTTATTCTTATAGAAAATATTACTACCTTGCTATTCGCTTTATTTCACCGCAAGCAGCTAAGGATAATGGACAAATGAACAATTCGCTAGCGTTCGTGGCCCTTCTGATTGGCCACGAAATCGCCTACGTTAACGTCACTTCCGCATCCTTTGTGGTGCTTGCAGCCAATGAGCGAAGTGCCAATTGTTGTTTGAGGCTATGCTCTCACACCACCATTTAGCGCTCTCTCGCGCACTCACACTCGCACAGTAATATCAGCGAGCGGCTATGACACCACAACCACCACTACTCCGACCACTCCAAATCCAACGCGTTAGGAATACACATTTCAAATGGCAAAAACGTTAGAGCTATGCCCTACACCCGGGCGTATGAGTGACGCCTTAGATACTAAATACTATTTACTTACAAACTTTCTCTCTCTCTTCAACAACGCGCATCAACACAAGTCGCGTGAGTGCAAGGTATAGCCAAGGAATTATATTTCGTGTCTTTTGCCGAGAGAAATGCATTTCCGGTGGTGAAGATTTTTTTCTGGGAGGTGGGAGGAGTGATTTTGGCGCGCCACCAAGCGACACTATCGAACGCCATTGGTTGGTCACTAGCCAGTGACGTTGACGAATGTATTCTCTTGGCAGCAGCGGGGTAATTACCAATTGGTGAGATTTATGTGTGTCGGCTGTAGGCTGAGTTGCAAAGTGAAGTTTGGTTTACATCTGCAGGTTAAGTTGTTGATTTTTTGTTGCTGTTTAGGTGGCGTTGTTGCGACTGTAATGAAATTAAAAAAAATAATAGAATTTAGCATCCATTTTTATAATAGAAGTGTTGAAAATATTAGTTTAAAGGGATTTTTCTGAAATATTTTACTTATTGTACAAAGTTATCTATCTAGCAATTGGATTTTGTTTACTTTGACAGTTGAAAAATAAACCAGTCCTGTGTCAGAAGTATAGTTTATGGTTGTGTCACTTTTCTCTCGGGCATAGTTCGCTCAGTAAACTCTAGAGCATATGATTTAATATGAGCATTTACGATTTCTGAAAAGTTATAATTCCAGATTAAACTCATTTTCACCTTGGCGACTATGTTAACAAGCAGAATTGTAACATTTTTGGGCCGATCCTAGTAGAGAAGTAAATGCGGAAGTAAAAAAATAAAATTTCCATTATTAATGCTATGAGAATCCAAAAGAAAAATTAAAAGTTTGTACTCCATTACTACTAACCCTGGAATAGAAAATGAAATATGCGGCGGATTATAACTGTTACAGTACAGCTAATAATATGATTTAAACTGTTTTAATATCTGTAATGTAAGTTGTTACCTTTCTGTACATTCTTATGGTAAATCGGCATAGAAAACTATGTTATTGTACCATTTAAGATATATGAAGCGTTCAGCAGTTCTATGGAAAAAGCAATGTGGGACATTTTTGTGAAACATTTAACATAAAACATTAACTATTGGTCTCTAAATGCATCAAAGCTCAAATTTTGCTGAAACGTCTGAAATAAGTTGTTTTTTCGTGCAGTGAAGCTATATATTTGAGGTATTTTTTAAGTGCTTGAGAACTTAAACGATAATAAAAAACAGAAATATTATGGGAATGCACCTTTTTATTACCATCTGGTAGATAATTTCTTGATCCTATGAGTTACATGGTCCTTTCGATTAATCCAATTTTTTACTACTTTTACCAATAAATCTTAATAATAAATCTAAATAAACCCAATCAGCAAAAATTCGACGCAAACGATGAACATTTTTCTTCAATTCTTGCACGTGCTGTATTTTATAGGTACGTAAAATCTTCCACGCAGTGGAACGACAAAGGCCAACAAGTTGAGAAGGACGACGAATCGACATTTCGGCGTTGTTGTTGTGTAGCAAGATAAACATTACGCATACGAGACATGTACGGGGAATGCTGCTGAAGTGACAGAGTATAAATCTGGTAACGTGGAACCAACTGTCGTGGGAACGGACACTCGGGCATTTCGGTGTCTTCTTCAACACTTCGCACCATGAACTTAGCGAACAGATCTATTTTTTTTTTTTTCAAAACGAATTTCCACAATTTTGAAGCGTTAAACAATTCATGATGACTTGCCAAACTTTACTGAACAGAAATCTCAACATGGTTTGCCATTCTCAGCTGTCAAGCCATAGTGAACGGTATCGATAGTTCTCATGATGGAAAGAATAATGAGATGGCAACTATCGTGGTACCGTTACTTTGCTCTCAACGAATTTGACAACGATTTACGTGATTTTAGCACCAGTATAGCCAGAATTCCATTTTCGAAACTTGATTTTTTTTTGTTATTTTGTCTCAGAGTTTTAGTTCTTTATTCATAATATTTTTCTAGCCTGTTCTAATTAAAATGTAATGTTTATAATTTTGTAAAATATACATTTTTTAATAATTAGTTAAATAATTCACTCAGTTTTATTTAGCTTTACTTCTTTTTAACATCTGGTGGCATTGCCCGCGATTGCCGGTGTTGTTGGTGTTCTTCTGCTTTCGGCAGTCAAATCTCTCTCTCGCTATTGCAGTGTTGCCTAGCTTTGGATATAAAAACGCACTAAAATGCCCATTTAAAGAAAATAAAACACCAATTTTTTATTGAATCACTTAAAGAACTTTGTATGCGTGACAAATTGTCTTTAGAATGTGCGTTTTTTTTTTTAAATAAATGTGTTATGCTTATGTACAATTTAATTTATGAGTTTTTTTGTTGAGCGAGACTCTTTTGTTAAGGGAACGACTTATTTGCTATATTTAAGGTTATGTAACTTGATGAAGTACTCTTTTAGTAAAAGTGTCAGTATGGTTTCTTTAGTATTTTCTGGTATTTTGTGGCTTATTTTTATAATAAATACTCCTCTTGATGCCCTATGTCCCACTAAGAAACGATGGCCGGCAGAAACGATTACACTTCAATGCTTTTAATCCCCATTCAGTGAATTCAAATGCCTTTTAAAATGTGTAAAAAGGTTTTCAATTTTAAGAAGAGTTGAGAGAGGGACATTTAATATTCTTGCATAACCTTAAAAGGAGCAAAAAATTATATCCTCACTTTCAAAATATCAAATTTTATAAGAACCAACTAATTTTCATTAGCATTAAAATCTTCTCAAAGTGGCCTTTTTTAACCTTCTTTTATATAATGAAACAGTTTTTTTTCACTTAAAGTTTCGGTAGCTTTAAATTAAAAAAAATAAGCAAACACGAAACTTAAAAATTTTATCATTTTGGGTATCAAAAAGCACTACATTTATTGCGAAGAGCAAATGGTGGGCAATACTGCACAACTCGGAACAACGTCACGTCATGCACTCTGTGATAGGCGCTATCTTCTTTCTATCATTCTTGGATAGTTCCCATGCAGCTAAAAAACTCCCGACACTTCCCATCGTCATTATTGGACTAAATATTTCGTATATACAGAAGTTGTAGATCTTCCAGAAACTCTTTTTTTATCAAATGGTGATGCCTACTCAAAAGAGGGTGACTTCCTCCGATACATAAGATTTTGTATAGAAAAAAATGTCCGCTCAATAGAAGTGTCAGGCTAGTGGTGTTCGTTAGGAGAGGTTACACTGCATATTAAAAAAAATTCTTACCTAAAAAATTAGAGTCCTATGGCTTCCAGAATTTCAAAAATTTTTTTAAGTGTTTTGGCTTTAGTTTTGAAATCTTGAAAGATAAGATCGGAATATTTTAATGTCAACGTTGATGTTTTGGAGAAATTTTGATCCAGTAATAGCTCGAATTCTTGCTTCCGCACGAATCGAAATCGCTATAATACCAAGGCATATCGAACAGGTAGTAGCAGTAGAGGAAAAACAACAAAAGCAATGCATTTTATTTTTGCTTCTTGTTTTTGTAAAATTTCAAATTTTATAGACAAAGGTTGACAGTTTAGAGTAGTTGAAAAAAAATTCACAAATTAAGACAAAATATAAATAGAAAGAAATCGCATTAGCTGCGCAGCTGATGCTAAATGTGCAATGTGCCTTGGATGATACATCCACCAAAATTGGAATGGTATGAAAATTACGAACAAGAATGCGACAGAGTTCTAATCAATCCTTGCAACAAATGAAATGTTTTTATTTTCACAAAAAATCGTATGCTTGTTTACAAAAATGCTGCCTCCTTCGGCTCTTTTTCGCAAACATTTTTGCGATTCTCTTGGCACAGTTTCCCGTTCCGAATACGCAGCACACGTTTGAAGGAAAATCTCTATCGATGTTTGCGTAGGGAGTAGCCACTATATTCTAGTATTATATATATATATATATACAATATATATACATATATGTGTATATACACTTACACATATGCACACATTTACACTAAGTAATCTTTATTTACAAAGCCAATGAAAAAGATCTGGCAACCTAACGCAACCCATTTTTAGTCTGTACGAGCACGGGAACTGATACGTGAATGACTTACGCATTCCAATTGAACAGAGAAATTCTTGCTGTTGACACATTTCAATGCTTGCCAAAAACGTGCACATAAAGAAATTATATAAGCGGCTAAGGGATTCGTCAGCTGAAACAGGTTGCCAGAAAGAGGAACAAAATGTAATGTAATTTTTTTTGTTATTTTGGAGCTGTGCGTTTGAAAAAATTCCTTGGCATGGTCTCCCTAGGGCGCTCTCCCCAAAGTGGCGCTTGCCAATTTTTCCTTGCAGCGAGTGGTGCGGGCGCAGAAGTTGGCCGCTGCTCGATTCGAATTAATTTTGGCAATGAATTCTCGTTGTGCGTAAACAATTGGAAATTGGCAAGTGAAATATAAATAATCGCAGAAATGAATGGCTGTTTAGATGAATGCACACATGTGGATTTAAAGAAGGCGCGTGAATTTAAAAAACGTGACTGCGATTCTTTGCCTTTTTATCAGCTGTTCTTTGCCCAGCGTAATTTTGTTTCTCTTAATGGTGCGTTATTTTGATTTGACGCCAAAAAAGTTTCAAATGATGGCAGAGAAAGAGAAAGGCCGCTGTTTGGGTGGAAAAGACCAAATGGAGAAGGAATTCAAATGGTACTTCGAATGAGCGCTGGTTGGCTGTTGAACTCAACCTTATTTCTTAGAGCCTTCTCTTAATTGTGCATCACCAGTTACTTCGGCTACCCACCTAAGAGCTCCAACTACTGAGTCCGTTCAGTTTTCTAAAGAATTTTCGAATTTACCTGTACTGTAGCTGATGTTCTTCTACTACCATAAATGCATACTTCGCTTTCTATTCGTCTTTTATTTAACTGCCTTTAGTCACGCAGCTGCCTTAATAATGGCGAAAACCTTCGTGTGGAAGATAGTGAAGTTGCCTCCAAGATGGAAGGAAACTTGGATACATTCGGCGCCTGAAAAAAATTTTCTGAGTCCAAAGTCGGAATTCATCAGAGACCCTTCCGTATAGATAATAACCGTGTCTAATAAGTGATACTTCCTGCCTTCCTTCCAGCAACCACTCCGATCGTTTAGTGCTGACGTTGGTGCTCAGTATTGAGTATGGAGTTCTAATTCGTGTCTGCGGCCAATCCCCGGAGACTCCAATGCAACTTCTCCTTGAGTGTAGCGCTATAGCACGGAGAAGGTTGAGATATCTCGTCCAATTGCAGCTAGAAGAAAGGCGCATACGCTCAGTCCAAACCAGCTCTATCTTAAGTTTAATAAGAGAACTGGGCTTGGATAATGTACTGTGATGAGTAGAGGGCACTAAAGACCATGAGGTCGAAGTCAAAACCTCAAACTGAACCTAATCTAATCTAATTCGTTTTTCTAGTAGATTTTGACTAGAGATGTTACGATACTCTGACTTTCTTTTCCTACAGCAACGTGTAAAGGTGGGAAGTCGAGCATGTCTTTATTGCACTCAACACTCAGCAACACACAAACCAACAACAGAAACCCATAACTATAACCATATTGCTTATTTGTTGGAAACTTTCAAGCACGTTAAGTCACACCGCAGCACACCATTATCCAATAAACAATTATTCACATCCGTGTGCAATAAATTTCACCGCAACATGTAATCGGTCCACTGCCTAACATAAGCGCATTTAACCTTCTTTCCTTCTTCTCACTCCATTAATTTGTGAGGAAAGCAAATTTACAAGCAGTTAATAAATGAGTTATGGTGTAACGAATACCCGTTCACGACCTATGGCAATGCGAAAATATTTTCCATGCCATGCATACACACACCCACAAAACATAACCTAAAACTATACAACCCCCGCCATCAGCTTTTCGTTTCTCATGAATGGCAATTTAAAGAAAAAGTTGCGTATGCGTAATAATGCAAATGAATTGTTAAGAACAGCGTAAGGGGGGAGCAACCGTTTTGTGGTGTTTCGGCGACAAGCCAAAATCGGCTAAGTTCTTGGCAACCGCAGCACCGCTGGCGCTAGTGACAACCACTGGCAGACGCTAAGGCGTGTGCCTGAATGGGAAGATGTCCAGAAAACTTATTGGCAAAACTCCATGATTTTAATTTATGATGCAGACGCATCACCTGTGCGTATGCAAGTGTGTGTGTGTGTCCGATGTGGGAGTGCGTTTGTGGTTTGGCAGTAAAGCGAAGGTGGATGGATGCCAGTGGGACAAACGAGTACTGTCGCGATTTTAGACAAAGAAAATTGTATATACTAGAGCTTTGCATAAGATTTTGGACATTAACTGGTCAGAGCAGACGATCACAATTAATTAATCGTAAATTAGTAAAATGACATAAGTTTTGTTTTGAATTAATTTACTTTATAAATCGTTTTCTGGCTTCATCTGTTTAGTTTTTGGTCGGATTCTAGTAAATATTAAAAGATATTTACATATATATTTTTTATGCATTTATATGTGTACATATGTACATTAGGTTCGCCGCTTTCTTAGAAAATATTGATGTTGCTTGGGACACCCTTTAGAAATATGAGGTTACTAAATATAAAATATTAAGTCGTCTACTGCATCGAGTGGTGTAACCTCTAAAACGATCCCTGCTCTACTTCTGGGGAGACACCCTGCCCGTGACTACTTTCTGTATTACTTCGGGAATGCGCAGAACGGCATCCATAAAAGACCAATTCTGTTCAACCACATCTGGGTCCACCGTATATGTAACCAGCTTTTATGCTGTGTCGAGATCTATCTTTTCTCTCGTAGTACATCCCCGTTGCATCTCTTTACCACTTTCGAGATATCCCCGAGTTCGAGCATTTTGCTGATTATGTTGCTCGGCGCGATGTTGCCGAGCTGCTTCTTCAGAGCATCTCCTTCCGTGAGCTATCTGTCACAACCAAAAACCGTGTGTTCAGCATCATCGCCCTTCTCTTTGCAGTATATGCACTTAGGATCGTTTACCTTTTCCATTCCGTATAAATACTTCGGAAGTATCGGTGGCCTGAGAAGAACTGAGTTAAGAAGTAATTCACTTCCTCGAAGTTCCTTTGAACCCATTTGCCTATTGATGGAGTGAGTTTCGCCTTGCATCTGCCATTGGGTTCAGTGTCAACGTGTCTGTCTCACTACGCAACAAGTACTCGTGAGTACATTCATACTGTTGTAGGCTATTGCTTCGCTAGAGTGGTGTTTTTCACCGATTGCCTCTACGTATGTAAATAGAACTCCATATGGAATTCCTATATAAAACGAACAAAACTTACTAGACATATTAAGTTATTATAAAAAAAATAGTAAAAAAATATTTTAGGAGTGTGTTTTTTTTAATTATCCAAAAATATTTTTTCTAAAATCAATTTTCGAATTTGTGGCTCTAGCCGGAACCTCTAAAACTTCTCTCATCAAAGAGGTAAGATTGTAGATTTTGTAGTTTTTTTTGTTTTTGCAATACCTTTACTTTTCTAGAGAGTGTCTCGCAAAAAATTACTAGGTTTTTTCACCCTCCATACAAATTAAAGCAACCCCAATGTACATATTTTATATCGCAATTTTCAAATTAATTCAATTGAAAGACATGCGTGCACATTTTGTTTAATTGAAAAAAAAATGTTTGCGTTATAATAATAAAAAATTTATTTGAACTATGTACCTCTTTCTTCTAGTTTAAAATATACGAAATTTCGCTCTTATTATTAATTACAAAGAATTTAGATATTTCTTGTTTTTTTCAATAAGCCCCATATCCCATTAGAATCTTTTACCGCTGTTATGCAATTAAAATTAATACAAATGAAAAGCTAAATATGCTTTTAGACTAATTCGCGTCAATTTCTATGTACACACAAACGTTTGCAATTATTTATTTATTCTTAGCTTACACACACTTACATGCATATGGATACGCGTAGGTATACGTGCGTTCTTTTTCCGTTGGTATTTGCATCACAACAACTCGTCTATTTGAAGACGAATATGGATACGGCTGTTTTGCTATTTTAACCTTAATTAAAAGCAGCACATATCTACATGCATACCCATACATACATACCTACAAATATACATACGAACATATATATACTTTAAGCAAGTACAATAAAACACAATACAATAAATGGCACATGTAAACGCAAAAACAAAATCAACCAAACTGAACTGAAGGAAACAGATAATTCAAACTGAGCGAGTAGTGAGCCTTTTGTAGTAAAATCGATAAAATTCAGAAATAGCACAGAGCACAGAACTAACAATGCTTTCATCCATCTAATTTTACGCAACGATATTCTACGACATAGAAATTATCATCTTGTGAGAGCTGTGGTACGCGTACGGAACCAGTTCACGTTTTAGACAGTTCACTGAATTAACTGAACTACCTTCAAAACAAACGCCCAACTACCTTTCTGCCCTCGTTCCCACTACAGCCGGTTCTACGTTGCCGGAGCGATCCAGATTTATGTCCAGCCAAGGATTGTCATTCCAACAGCATTTCCCGTACCTATGTGGGAAATGTTTATGCTGCTATACCAACCACAACAATAACCACAACACTTCTGCCCTGATTAGGGCACGTTAGGAGAATAAAACAAAAATACAATTTTTTTAATTTAATTTAATTCATTTCTAAGAATATTAGAGGAAAATGAGAATAAAAATAAATCAAATTTTACATTAATTTTCGTTTTGCTTTTACTGATTTGCGAGTCAAAACTGTATAGATGGTATAAGAATGAAAGATAAAGAAATCAACTTGTCTAAAAACAGAGTTGCTTATAAGTTTTGCACTCCTTAACGAAAATTTAAAGAAATATTAAATTATCCTTAAATTTTTTTCTTTTAATAAAAGTTAAAATTTTAAAGAATGTCATCGTAGTATAGAGAAAATTCAGCAATCGGTCGGAAGTATATTAGCAACGGGGTGGGCCATATAGCGTTTGCTTTTTGAACCACCTACCTTTTTGAGAATGGTAACACAAATGACATGTCAAATGTGTTCATAATTTACTTAAAGGTGTGACATTTACGAAATGGGACGCTATACGCTTGAACAAAATTGGGAAATATTGAAAATCTATTTGCAAAGTGGTGAGTCTTCTTCTTCTTTTCTGATTTTCACATCGGTGGCTGCGTCAATAAGCAAAATTGTCGGATTTGGGGCTCAGAAAATCCACACGTTACTGTAAAGAAGCAAATGCATCCCTGGCGACATCACCGGGCCATTTTTTTTTTTTCGAAAATGAGCGAGGAGCCGCGGTTACAGTAAATGGCGAGTGTTACCGTGACATGCTCAACGAGTTTTTGTTTCCAAAAATTGAAGAGGATGACATGGACGACATTTGGTTTCAACAGGATGGTGCAACTTGTCACACTGCCAAAGTTACACTCGAACTTTTGACTACCGTTTTTGAATTCCGATATCAATTGACCGCCTCGGAGCTGTGATTTAAGCCCGTTGAACTATTTTTTGTGGGGAGCCGTTAAGGACAAATGCTATGCGAACCATCCAGAGACGATTGATGCTTTAAAACACGAAATCGAAGTTGCCATTCATGAAATTGTAGCCCAAACAATCGAAAATGTGCTTACAAATTGGGTTGATCGAATGGCCTACTGTAAAGCCAGTCGTGGCAGTCATTTGAACGATATTATTTTTCATTTATAAATGACAATGTTCTATCTTCAAAATAAAAAAAAAAAGTTTGAAAAAATATTGATCAGTTTTTTTATAGCTGATTCAAAAAGCCAATTTTACATGGCCCACCCTGTAAAAATTAAATGAAAAATTTTGTTTCACCTCTTTTAACGAAAATTTTGAAAATTTTTTAAAAATGCATTTTGGAATCAGAAAAAGTCGCATTTGCTTATACGAAATTGAACCTTTATTGAAATTGTATGCATTATTTCAAAAATATCAACACTTAAAAAAATGGGTAGCAAAAAGTTCAACGTCATATGGCACCCACAAAGAAACCTTTTTAAAAAATTCGTAAATTTTCCTGAAAATTTCTGTATTGTAGACTTCAGTATAACAACGTTTCAATGTTTTTTATGAAAAAAACAAATTAAATAAAAAGTAAAAATTTAGGAAAAAATAAATTTAATAAAAAGTAGATTTAAACTTGAAATTAAAAATTTCTTTTTTTTTTAATTTTGAGGAAAAAAATAATGGTTTTTTAGTTTATAGGAAACACTTAATTTATTTATTCTTCTTTTTCTTCTTAATTTTTTTTTATAGTTTTTAGGAAAATATAAATTTTTGAATTCCATATGGCAAAACAAAGGTTTAACAAATTTTGAACAGTAAAATTAAAACTTTATCCAAAAAAAATGTTGGTCAAGGTAATATTATAGTTTTTAAGCAGTAAATAAATGTTCCATCGGCGAACATCCTACAGTCTCTACAAATTTCAATTCGAATTCCGTCACGATATATACAAAAGATCCATTGTTTGGCTTTAAAAAGTCACTATATGAGAGGCATAATTGGCATTGCTGTTGGTGCACAACCCATTATCTCACTATGCACTAGTTTTTTATTAGTTCACAGATAGAAAACTGCTCCTTGTTTTAATATTAAGTTGGGTATTGTAAGTAATCTAATAGCAGCCTCGCAGGAAAAATCATATCACTTCGTGACCGTCAATCGCACATTTGGCGCTAGGTGGTATATATGTATAAAGACAAAACACCTGATTTACAAATTTATATTTTTCCGTTGCTGGTAGTTCAAGGCAATGAGTTTATTATAAGACAGTTTTACGCTCTTCTACTAACTCCACAAGGTATAGCATGCGTCCTCAATTGAAATGCAGTTTTTGGATCACTTTCGGAAGTGGCGAAGCGAAAATGATGTGTTCAGTGTTTTGCACGATTTTACCAAACTAAATATAAAAGTTTGTGGCCGTCGTAGCTGTGTGGATGAGAAAAAGTATTTTCTAATAGCAGTCGCCCTTCGGCAGCCAATTTCAAACCTCCGAGTGTATTTCTGCCAGGAAAAGGCTCCTCATAAAAAATATTCACGCGGTTCAGAGTCGGCTCAAAACTGCAGGTCCCCCCATTTGTGGAATAACATCGAAACAAATAGGAGGAGCTCAGCCAAACACCCAAAAACGGTGTAAGGGCCAATTATATATATAAATACTATCGAGTGTGTGGGTCAGAGATCGTGAAAAATCCAGTAGTTTTACAAATTTGAATTTAATTTTTTTTAACAATTTCACGAGAGCCCACGTGCTAGCGGGATGATCCGCATTTTATTTTATTTTTAGAAACTGTTTTCAATTTCTTTTGGGTGCTTAACAAATTACTCGTAGCACTGAAAATATGACCACATCATGTATTTCGATTAGCATTTGGAAAACAAAGGGCACCATTTGTAAAATAAATCGAGAAAAAATAAATTAAACTGACTAATTTGATTTTCACAAATATTCATCTGACAGACATCAGTTCATGGCTGGTGGCTAGTGGAGAAGAAAAGATCTTAAAAATACAAAAATAAAAATTAAAAAAAACAAAAATTAACGGAAAAAGGAATGTATTGTAAGCAAGTATGGCGTAAACGACGACTAAATGTTAAATAAAACATTCGAAAATAAATATTTCAATATAGTTGTATATATAAGTGGGTATATGAGCACACAGGCACACATAGTCATGTTGTACATTTGTAAATTAACTAGTATTTATATTTATAATTGGACACTAAATTGCTGGGAGTCTTATTTATGTAACATTTGCATTTTTAGTGGCATGATTCTAGTACCGAAAATCCTAATTTTCAGTACATAAACGCATACAAATACTCGTATATGCACGTTGGTATATTGAACAAATACTATCGATGTCGTAATTGCTGCTCGGCTACCTGTTTTAGTCGCTCTCAAGGTCTTTCTTTCACATGTCACACCTCGCTTGTCAGTTGGGAGCGTCATCACCTCAGACAGTGCAGGAATATGTAAAAACAATAGAAAATCGCTATAGTTTCAAATGCATTCATTTGCTAAAACATACGGACAAACACATACATGCATATGTATGTGTATGTGTTTATATTTTTAAGTTTTTACATACATATGTACATATCGAATGGTGTATCTAAAGCCCGCGACGAAACGATAGATTGCCTCAATATTTTGGCCAGTTCTGAATATTTTTCTTTAGTTCTGTTGAATTCTCTATATATTCTTACTAAAGTATTAAGTCCATTAAATAAATTATGGAGGGCACACTTCTCGAACTTACTAAATAGTGATGACTGTCAATGTCACTGAAAATGTGAAGATCCCGATACCCCAATCGTCGACGACGAAATTGTCGTTCCGCTACCCGACCATGACGAGGTGAGAATAGCGATAACGCGGCTAAAGAACAAAACAGCCGCGGGCGCCGACGCACTGCCGGCTAAACTATTCAAACATGGCGGTGAGGAGCTGGTAATATTCATGCATCAGCTCCTATACAAAATATGACCGGATGAAAGCATGCCTTCCGATTGGAATTTAAGTGTGCCCCCCCAATCCACAAGAAGGGTGATACTGCGATCTGAGACAATTAGCGCGACTTCTAAATATCGCCTATAAAGTTCTAGCGAGCGTGTTGTATGAAAGGCTGGAGCCCACCGACAACCACCTAATTGAACCTTATCAGTAGAGATCGGATTCTTATGCAAGTGCATATTTTGTTTAACATCACATGAAGTTCGCACCTAGGTAGAAACTCATCATAATAAAATATTCAATTTGCATAAAAGTCCGATCTCTACTTATCAGTGTGACTTTACACCTGAAAATCCACAATCAGGCAGATTTTCACAATAGACACAGTCTTGGAAAAGACCCATCAAAGGAGAATCGGCACACATCATCGTTTGTCGATTTCTGAATTAGGTATCCCTGCAAAACTAATACGGCTATGCAAGGTGACGTTGCTCAATACCAGAAGCGCCATCAGAATTGGGAGGGGCATCTCTGAGCCTTTTGATACCAAACGAGTTTTCAGACAGAGTGACTCGCTGTCGTGTGATTTCTTTAACGTAATGCTCGAAAAGGTCGCGCGAGCTGCAGAATTTAATCACTCTAGCAAAATGTTTTATAACAGCGTATAATTGTTGGCGTATTCCGACAGTCGCGCTGTCAGTGCTGTCTTTTCAAAACTGGATAAGAAAGCAAAGCGAATGGGCTTGGTGGTGAACGAGGACAAAACGAAGTACCTCCTGTCATCAAACAAATAGTCGGAGCACTCGCGTATCACTGTTGACAGTTATGATTTCGAAGTTGTAAGAGGCTTCTTTATCCAGGAACCTGCATTAACACCGATAACAAAGTCAGCCTTTAAATCCAACGGAAAATCTCTCTTGGCAACAAATGCTACTTTGGACTAAGTAGGCAATTATGAAGTAAAGTCCTCTTTCGACAAACAAAACTAAACTCTTTATAAAGCTCTCATTATGCCTGTCCTAACAAGTGGCGCAGAGTCTTCAGCGAAGACAATATCCGTTGAGGCGCCACTTGGAGTGTTCGGGAGAAAGATTCTGCATGTTATAAGGGCGACTATCGCAGGCAATGGAAAAATGAGTTGTATGAGCTTTACGACACCATAGACATATTGCAGCAAATAAAGATCCAGTGGATTCTTTGGATGGGTAATGTTGTTTGAATGGATACAAATGCTTCGGCTCTGAAAGTATTCGATGCAATACTCAGCTGGTGGTAGCAGAAGAAGAGAAAGACCTCATCTGCGTTGCAAAGATCAGGCGGAGAAGAACTTGGCTTCATTTGGTGGGTCCAACTGGCGACGGTTAGCACGAGAAATAAACGACTGGCGCGCTTTGTTAAACTCGGCCAAAGTCGCATCAGCGGTTATCGCACCAACTACGTAGAAGATTATAGTACATTGCCGAACAAAATTCATACAAATCCCAATTTCCAGCTTTACACAAAATTCAGAAACACTCTACAAAATTTTCAGAGGAATTCCACGGTTTTGAATTAGATTTAAAAAAGGTCGTCCAAATTATAAAAAATCAACGGCATTTTTGATCCACTTGCACTTTATTAAATTAATTTAATTTAATAAGCAATAAAACTGTATACTTCAATTTTTTTTTGAAGACCTAAACAGTGTTTGAAAATGGGATATCTGTTCTTTTTGTTATGGAATGAAATATATGTTTACAAAAAAGGATTCAAAATTAATTAAAAAAGCATATATCTGGTCAAAACTTAATTTAAAAAAATTTAAAATTAATTTAAAAATATATGAATATATTGCAAAACCTTCTGTGGTGATCTTATCATTATGTCGCTCACTATATGTACATATACATATACATATAATTAAGTTCTTAAGTGTAGACGTTCCTCCGTCTACCTCATCCCTCAGCAATATCCTCAACTACTTGATCAGTCGTATGCCCGTATGTCTGTCCGTCTGTCTGCCTGTTTGCCGCCCATCCATTCGTTCTTAGCTCTTTCAGCATTTCAGTATTTCAGCATTTGAAAGTGACATTTCTGCGCATTTTCGCTTTGACGTTTTTCAAAATCTGCGCGGATCACCCAGAGAAAATGGGCAGACGTACAAAAATAGCCAGCAAAATAAAGCAAATACAGAAGTACAGCACGCAGATACAATAAATAAAGTCAGCTTTGCTAGAGGTGATCAATGTAAACGTGCACACTCACACATTTATGTATTATACTTGTATCTGTGTGTATGTATATGCATCACCTCATATGAAGTGTATGTATGTATGCATGTGTATGCAAATCTGTGTGCGCAAGAAAATGCTTAGGTGGCATGCATGTATGTGTGTGCGACACTGAATACCAAGCAAAAACAAAAAAATCGAAAACAAAGTACCAAGAAAAACACAAAATATAATGAGTGAAAAAATCAAACTGACAGAACCCATTAAAGACCTCAAACATGCGCCGCAACGCCGCCGACACCGTCGTCTTCACCTTCGCCTCCTTGTTGGTTTTTCCTATTCATCTGCGCGCATTTTTCTCGTGTTTTCCACGGTTTAATTTGGTTGATCTAGCGTTTGTTTGTGTTGATTGCATGCGCTGCGACAGTGTAATAAAACGGCAACAAAAACTACTTACAGACATAGCTACATACAAACATATATATGTACATACATGCATACATACATAAAACAACAAGACATGGCGCATTAAGGCAACTTTGGCAAAAGCAGCAGACATTCGCTCGCCCAGTGTACAGTGGAGAGGAGGCGGAGATGTGACGAATGCGCTTTCCGTGCCCCGCCGCGTCCCACCTTTGTTGGCGATAAATTCTTGTTGTTTCCATTGTTGTTGTACACGAGTAATATACTCATAAATTAGATATATGTAGAGGAAGTTGATAAAAAATATTTTTCTATATATTTAAACGAAAAAAAGTATTTTAAGCATTTTGCAATTTATCTGTATAAATTGTATCATTATTTTTAAATTTCTTAACTCTTTGAAGCAAACAACTTAAATGTATGGGAATTTACTAATTCTACCGCAACTACTTGAAATTTTACCGAATTTTACACATGTGCATATGTATGTATGTAAGCTATGCTCGTACGCATGTGTTCCCTGCCTATCATATAACCAAAAGCATGTGCTCCTCTGCAGAAAAATTTAAAAATTCTAAACAAGCAGATGATTGTTGCCTGAAAAATTGCTAAAGAGATGATTTTTATGCATTATTAGACGAAATTTGGTGAAATTAGAGCAAAAATTAACAATAGAGAAAGTGCATTCCAGCTCAGGCATGAAACACGGAAGATAAGCAAAGTCGTTTTATACAGCTTCCTAACAGCTATTTGTTCTCAGCGGACGATGGTAAGCCTGCGAACGTTTTTCGGGCAAAGGAAAATGATTTAGCTTAGTGTAAAACAAAGTTTTTCTCACATCAGCCGGGCGTTGGCATGTCTTCGAGTGCATTTCCGCTATGAAAAATCTTCTTTTGAAAATAAACTGCCGTTTGGAGATCGCATAAAACTGCAAGTTCATCCATTTGGATGGATAGTTTTTGAATGACATAAACTCACCATGGTTTGCCATCGCCTGCTGTGAGGCGACCGGTATTAGAAAAAACCTTCCCTATCATTTGAGATTTCATGTTCTCTGTGGGCTTCAACCGAATGCTAGCCACGCACAAACTCAAAACGTCTCCGGCGGCCGTCTAAGCCTCACATACAACTACATATTAAGGATACTAAAACTAGTAGCAATTTTCAATTCCGAGATCTCGGGATATTTTTGATGAAAGTTCAGGATTCCGAAATCGATGCCACGACACAACTTTCTTAAATTCAGTAAGACGTTTACTTTTTTATAAAAATAAGTTTCGAGAATTTTTTATTTTTATAGCAAGAACTCGTTCATAGGTGAGTACACTTTGTAAATTATAGATTCTCGGGAAGATACATACCTACATCAACAATATTAGGTATTTATATTTACCTTACTCAGATTATGGATAGCTGTAGAGGTAAGCGATAGTCAAAATAAACAGTTCTAAAATGTTTTAATGTTAGCGTAGACATCTGTGAACAATTTCTAGCTTTGGTCGAGTCGGTGAATTTGTGTTCCTTTATAAACTTATTCTCGGTCAGCGAAGATGCAAGTTTTTGCCTGTCATTTGCGGAAAGTTTTTATTTTTCACTTCCACTAAAAAAATGCGGCTGAAGTTCCATCTAATGATCTTAAATGCTTATGATAAGATTGAAATTAGTGGAAGATCGTACCGGTAAGTGGGGCGGTGGAGAGCAGACATTTTCGAAGGCTCAGAATTTGAAGCACTACTTGATGAATACTTATTACTACCCAGTAAATGGTAGTGGCCGCCGTAGCCGAATGGGTTGGTGCGTGACTACCATTCGGAATTCACAGAGAGAATGTAGGTTTGAATCTCGGTGAAACACCAAAAATTAAGAAAAAGATTTTTCTAACAGCAGGCAATGGCAAGCCCCGAGTGTAAGCTCCTCATAAAAATATCTGCCGTTCGGAGTCAGCTTGAAACTGTAGGTCCGTCCATTTGTGAAGCAACATCAAGATGCACACCACAAATAGGAGGAGCTCGGCCAATACCCAAAAAGGGTGCACGCGACAATAATATATATACCTATATATATAATAATTGCGTTTGAGCCAAGCACTAAAGGACAAATGGTCAAAAATCTAGAGTGAAATTTAGAAAGTTAATTTTCAGCATGATAAGGTCACAAAAGGAGTGAAATCACAATCAGAAACACTGAAATAGGAGCTTTACCTCATTCACTCCACTAACTAGATGTTGCTCCTCTTAATTATCACTTGTTTCCATCAATTGCAATTGCTCTGGCTAATCAATAATTTTAGGGGAAAATGGGGAGTTGTGAGACACAGGGAATTGTGAGACATTGTTACCTTTCGGCATTGTTCATTTGTTTACATTCGATTTTAAGTGTCAACAAGTGTTCTCGATGCGATCTCACTTTTCAGCTAGCATTGGTCATATTTACACGCATTCGACGCGTCTCTCCAGTTACTGTGTTTTGAATTTCTCGGTAAGTTTTTTTCATCATTTGTTTTGCGATACATTCGATCAGTTGTTGAAGCGAATTGCAAATATTAATAACGTATATACAAATTATTAATTGTCCTATTAGCTTTGAATTTACACATTCACTTGGGCATGAACGTTCGATGTATTTATGACTACGCAGCCATTTATAAAAAAACGATTTGGGGAGTTGTAAGACAACAAATGTGGGGAGTTGTGAGATACCGTTTTTTTCGACGTTTTAACGCATCTTTCATAAGTACCTCGCAATATTCATGCATTGTTTGTATATATATCATGAAATTTTTGGTTAAATTTGAGTTTTTATTGTTTTTCCGCTTTTTCGTAGATTTCTCATTTATCACGCCGCGTCATAGGTATGTGAGTGAGTCAAGTAAAACAACGATCGATGCAAATATATTAATTGTTGCAATCAAGGAAATTTTGGTTGAGAAAGAAGGAATACGATCTGTTGGTCGGGCATACGATATAGATAAATCATTTTTCATCTTAATAAAGAACTAACAACTAAAATAAGTCATTTTTATTGATTTAAACCATGGTTCTCACAACTCCCCTCATTTTTGTATTTTGTATTATATTTTATATTATTATATACAATTTTAATTTTAAGGAAAATTGTAGTT
The DNA here is from genome assembly GCF_028408465.1 of Anastrepha ludens. Taxonomy (NCBI): domain Eukaryota; kingdom Metazoa; phylum Arthropoda; class Insecta; order Diptera; family Tephritidae; genus Anastrepha; species Anastrepha ludens. The sequence continues at coordinate 76,469,874 of NC_071501.1, forward strand.
TTGTTAAATAAGCAATACCAATAGCTTCCAGTATTCATTGACTAAAGATTCCATCGTTGACATATGCAGAATATTAAGATTTTGAGTAATACGGGTCCAAAAACAAAACCCGTCTCACAACTCCCCATTCTCCCTTACTCTTAGGAAAAAACCAAAAAATAAGCCGATTTATGGAATCATGCATACTTGAAGGTAGAAAAAAGTAGTGACGAACAATGGACACAACCTTGAAATATGCATAACACCGACCACCGAAAAGCAAAATTTTTCTATTCCACAAAAAATTTCATATAGGTATGAAACAATAAATTGTATGTAGAAATTCTGCATACTCAGGTTTGCATGTTCTCATCAATCAAATTTGTTCAATGTATTTAAAACTTTCAAAGGAAAGGATTTTGAAAAAATTTCAAAATGGGGCTGTTAGACGTAATGACATCGTTTCGTCAAAATTTATTAGCTCCAAAACTGGCAGACAAGATTATTAAAAAAGCTTACAAACGATTTTTTTTTTAATTTAATATGTAGTTGTGCATTTTTTTTTAAGATTTAAAAATGCTTATTATTATTCCCTAAAATTTTAATTTTAATTTCAAAATAGACAATTTTTTAATTATTTTTCAGATACACTTTTAATAAAACGAGTTCAGTCGTCGTAGAATTTATTATCTGTCATACTCAATAACTTACTTAGGTTAGGTTAGATTGAAGCGGTTGCCCACTGTGGAACACACCTAGGCTCATGGCCCATTGTGTTGCCGCGTGAAGAACTAGGGCCTTATCACTCCTAAAACCAATGTGTACTTTTCAAAAATTTTGTAAGAACCTTAATTTCAGCAGAACCGAGATCTTTCAACTCATTAAAGGATTGTCTACCCAAAATGGCAAGTCTAAGTCTGGATAGAACAGGACAGTGAGACAGAAGGTGCGGGATCGTCTCTGCCTCCTCCTCGTCTAGACAACTTCTGCAGAAGTCATGTGTTTGAACTCGCAACAACTTACTTGCTTTTATCGAAATATAATATTGTATATAACTAATACATCTGTTGCAGCCCCAGCTTAAGCAACCATCTCAATAAAAGTTCAATAAAATATTAAATTTTTCTATGATAACTCAAAATTTATTGATCTCAAAGCAAAGTCTCTTAAAGCCACATAAGCTGTTTTGGCAAAAGTTTTATTTATTTACTGTACATCAAAGTTGCCGATTAGCTTAGGTTAGGTTAGTCAGGTTGCTTGTTTAACACAAGACACTCGATGGCCCTAAGGCCCATTGCGATGCCTGCATATGTTTCCTTCCCTGAACTAAGTTGCTTAAACCACTTAGTTCTTTTTAAGAAATCCCTCCAGTGAGACGTTTTGCAAATTTCCCAGATCCTCAAAGAAATAATCGCCAGATATTTGGCACGGCTTCTTTGAAGTGCAGGACATTCACGCAGGAGGTGTTGTACCGACTCAATTTCTTCTTCATCGCCACAGCTCCCGCAGAAGTCACTGTGAGGTATACTAATTATACTGGCTAGAGTGCCAATAGTGCCGTGACCCGTTATAACACCTGTGAGGCCGCTGGTAGTTGATCTGTTATTGAAACCAAGCAGACATTTTGTCCTTTTAAGATTCAATTTTGGGCTGAGCGCTTTGGGGACCCTGCAATGAGTAGTCAGAGATCACCTTCTATTGGTTTCCGCAATTTCGCTCAGGTCAATTGCAGTGTATAACTCGTTTAGAAGAATGCTTATGTCTTCTACCACTCGCCGAAGGTCCAGCTCAGAGCCTATCCTTGCACACTCATCCGCTCTTTCATTTCCCTCCACTCCAGAGTGGCCGAGAACCCAACAAAGTGTGGTGTTGTATTGTTGGATGAGCGAGAACGCCCTCCCGCATTCTTTAACCAAAGTTGCCAATAGAAACACCACTTTGTAAGTAAATGTCGCATATGTTCCCAAATTGGCAGTGTTGCTTACTAATTTTTTGTAAGAAAAAAAGGTAATATAATCTAATTTAATATAAACTGTACTTTAGCTTAAAAAAATATTCGAGGTTCCAAGTTATTTATATTTACTTGTAATATAATGGGTCTGCCTCAAACCGAAATGCATTAACGCATAATATCTTTCGGACATGTGAAATATTTAGCGGTAGAGATAGAACTCACAATCCTTTAGACTTTAGCACGCATTAAACTAGGGAGTTTATTCATTTGGTCAGCTTGTAAACCTTATCTATTCTTTTTTATTTTTATTTTTTTTAATGTTTTGTGTCAACATTTAAAGGGTATCAGGGCAAAATTGACGAAGTTATAGGTATTTAACTATATGAATGTCCGTTGATTCAGGCCGAATTTCTGTTCCTGCTCGAGTTTTAAGCCCGTTTACACAATAACTCAAACCTACTGTACCTATCGTTTTGAAATTTTATACGGCATTTTCGCACATAATTCTCTGTACTCTCTGTACTTTTTGGTTTTCGTTTTTCAATAATTATAAACCTTACAATAGCAAACTAGCACATTTTTTGTACCGAATATAGATTTTTCAATTGAAGGATCGAAAATATTCCTTCCAGAGATATATCGATAAATATATAGTTTAACAAATACATTTTGTTTTTTGTTTTTTTTTCAGATAATTCTGTCGCAATATACCAAAAAAAAATTGTTTTAGAAAGTTACTGCCACTCACTCAATTTTCTTTGTTCTGCAATGGAAATTTAGGATAATTACATAAAATTATTATAAGAATGTACTGAACGAATCAACAGTAATTCTATGGCCGGAAAAATATTTTCAAAAACATATTTTTTTACCGCATCAACCTTAAGCCTTCTTTAAATTTTGAAGCCCACAAAAATTATTGATCATCAGCAAGCACAAAAATCTCTCCTCGGGTAAGATTTAAATATTTGTAATTTTATGTAAGTATATATTTTGTATATAAAATTTTTTAAAATTGTTTATTTTTTTGTATGTATGCACTTATAAGTAAAGCGTTTTTCAATAGGTGCGCTTCAACTTTTTTCCGATATGAAGGGCGAACGACGCAATATTTTTTATTTTTCGCTTGTCATTTGTAAACTTCATTAGTATACATTTCATCATGGAACGCTACGCACTTGAGCAACGATTGCAAATCGTGCAAATTTTTTATGAAAATAATCGTTCTGTTGCTGCTACTTTAAGGGGGAAGTCTACTGTGACAAGGGAAAAAACAGGCTTATTTTCCGGATTTTATTTCTAACAAAATATTGCTCGTACATAAAATCTATTTAAACTCTTATCTTTATTATATATTTAAGTTTTTGAAAAAAAAATTTTAAGTCAAAATATTCAAAATGGCCGCTGTGGCACTTCTGCAAGCGCAGGTCCGCTTTTCTTAGGTGCCTAAACGGTGTACATGAAATCTTACGTTTCGGTGATCTAAAACAAAAAAACAAAATATTGTTATCATATACATAGTATTGACTCTCGTCTGACGTAGGATTATGTCGATAAAAAATTTTGGCGTTGAAAAAAAAATTCTTGAAATTGTTTTCTTTTTTTTTGCCTAAAATTGATGTTACTATTGTTTATAACAATTTAACAAATAACGATATCAAAAAAATCCTATGTCAGACGAGAGACACTATTACAGAGAATATATAATTAAATTTTTAAGCTGATTCATTTATCAGAACTCGAGATATCGTGTACACAGTATACAAAAACTTAGTTTCGAGAAAAATGCGTTTAAAGTTTCAGTATAGCAGGTACGCGCTTTGGAGCGCTTCGGGAAAAGGTCGAAATTTCAACGAAGAAAAATTTAGCCAGCTGTAACACATATTGTACCTTATTTAAGAGGGTTCAAAGTATTTTTTAAGCTATTAAAAAAAAAAATTGATTTTTTGAAAAATTCACAGTAGACTTCCCCCTTAAGAGCAAAAAATCTAAAAAATCATCTTCAGTGATGAAGCTCACTTTTGGCTCAATGGCTTTGTCAACAAGCAAAATATGGCTTATTGGGCAGAAAGCAATCCACACGTGATTGATGAGGCACCGTTGCATCCCGAAAAAATCATTGTTTGGTGCGGTTTACATGCCGGCGGCGTAATTGGCCCATATTTTTTCGTTGACGAGAACGATCGCCACGTTACTGTGAATGGAAATCGATACCGCGACATGATAAACGATTATTTTTGGCCGCAATTCAATGGTATGGACTTAGACGACATGTGGTTTCAACAGGACGGGGCCACAAGCCACACAGCACACGCTACAATTGATTTGTTGAAGAGTAAGTTCGATGAGCGCATTATTTCCAGAAATGGACCGGTCGAATGGCCGCCGCGCTCGTGTGATTTGACGCCTCTAGACTATTTTCTTTGGGGTTTTGTGAAGTCATTGGTCTACAGTAACAAGCCGGCGACGATTTGTGAGCTCAGAGCCAATATTGAACGCGAAATTGCTGGAATTTCGGCCGATTTATGCAAAAGAGTGGTCGAAAATTGGGTTCAACGATTGGACTTCGTAAAACGGTGGTCATGCAAAAGAAATCGAATTTCAATCTTAAATGTATATGTTCAAACTCGATAATAAAAAAAAATTAGTTAAAAAAGTCAAACCGTTTGTGTTTTATTCAAAAAAGTTCAAAAGTTTAAGCGCTCTTACTGAAAAACGCTTTACATACAGACATTCTGCACACTCAGAAGTGGCAGATGTTCACAGTGAATAATATTTTTCTTTTAATTAAAATTCTCCACCATCCTGCAATTCTCTTCGATAAACATAACGCGTGGTATACTCTTGAGTAAACTTTCACTACGCTCAACGGCAACAACAACGCCAACGCAATGCAAACGTGTGCCAATCAAACAAGTGATTTCACCAATAAATCCAACAACGAAGAAAATTGGCAAACATTAAATATTAACTGGCTGCCAAGACGACGTCATCACTTTATTGGTACAAATGTACGTACATACAACTGCCAAATGAAAATCAAATCGAATCAACTGAAATCAACAGCAATACGAGTAGCAGCAACAACAAAATAATAAAAACAATAACAAGTCACCACTCAACTCAAAACCGAAAAAATATTTGTATGATAGCCAATAAATTCGCAAGCCCACTTGGACGCAGCCAACACTATTATTATTATTATTATACGATTGGTCATTGTAGCCAACTAAAGCTGCCAACAAGCCGATAGAGTGAATGAACTGCAACGGCCTTGCCCCTCTTCTCTTCCCTGCTCGCTTACGCCATACCCATCCTTACTTTGGCGGGGGTCTTACACCAATCAAACATCTCAAAAAGTGCAATCACAAAATTAATGATTTTGTGCCACCTGTTCGGCCAATACAAAGCGAATGCCAGGAAAAATTCTAAGCCTTAAGCAGCAGTTGCCGCAGCTGCATGTTGCTGCACATGTGGCCACAAGTACGGGCAAGTCGTTGGCCAAGTCGGAAATGCCCAATTGACGATGCTGGCCAAAAGTTGAATGTTGCCAATAAACAATCAGCACCAGCAGCATCCGCTGTCCGCAGCAACACTGAATGGGACGCGTGCACAACTGGGCAACTCGTCAAAAATGTGCGTCAACAATTAAAACAACTTAAATTTGAAATCAAAAAACACTAAAAATCTCGCTATAATAATGAAGTGTTGTGTGGCACGTGAACGCTCATTCCACGAAACGCCGGCGCAGTGGTGGATTATGAAGGCGTTGCTTTGCTGTTGGGGCTGTATCGGCTGCCAAAAGGACTCGCGCCAAGAAAAATGAAAACAAGCAAACAAGCCGCTGCGGCCAACAGCAACCAGGCGACCAGCAACTAGCGGCTGAAAATACTGTCATCATTGGCTAAATGCCTGCCGCAGTCGCTGAATGAATGAATATTATGAGCGGCATACGCAGTTTCACTTCGTGCACTTGGCGCTTGCCAAAAATGATGAGGCGAGAAGAAACGATACAGAAGTTGATGTTGGCAGTGAAGAGGTGGGAGCGCCATTTGGCCAAGTCAATGGTGAAAGGAGCCAAGAATATTGTATGTGTGATTAAGCGCGCGCATTCGACCCCCCTTCCCCAAATGTTTGTGCGTTTACTATTCCCGGACGATTCCGCATCTTCCTCGTATGCTTTGCCGCTATTTTATTGTTTTACCCCCTACCACAGCCAGCCAGCTAGCAGTGTGGCCTCCAGTTACCAAACAAAAACAAAAAGGCAGCGCATGAGTTTTCCACAGCCACTAAGCAGGCATTCACATAAATCTTGCAGATGCACTCTGACATCTCTTGGCGTATAATGTTTACATTTTGCTGGCCAAGAACCAAATAGACAGCAAACAAATAAAAATAAGAACAGAAAAAAAGAAAGTAAGATTTCCAGCATGCATTTGCTTTTGTTTTAGTTGCCAAGGCTCTGCAGCTTCTTCGAATTTTTTTTCAGCCTACAAATCATACAGAATTTTTTCTGTATATTATTGCTTCTAGAAATTGTAAAAATTTATAAAGTGTTGTTGCTGGAAATAGGCGGCGCGCTTTGTTAAACGCACAGTCACTCCGCCAATACCCCGACCTTTCTTGGCAACTATGCAGCGTAATGGCAGTTATGAAACGTGTTGCAGTAGTGTTTGTAGCTGCGACACACTTGTGCGTTGTTTACTTGCTTGTTGGTGTAGTTATTGTTGTTATTGTGTTTTGTCAGCCAAAGAAAATGCTGCAGTAGACTTGTAGGCGCTGCAAATTGCAGACTATCAACGCATCACTGCAGTGATTACACATTTGCTCATATTCAGTAATACATACACACACACCTACACACACTGAGAGAGACCATCTGAGTACATTTTTCATTAATATATGTAAGTATCCTTCAATAAATAAAACTGCTAAAAAGGAGCTCAGACTATTGTTACTTATGCGTTATGTTATACACATACGTACATTTCTTAACATATCGTATGTATGTATGTGTGATTGCCTAACGAAAGCTCATGTACCACTAAACCACAGCATGCCGATTCCCGAATTGAATAACAAATAAATTATTTTGCGTTTTTTGGTTACAGTGTAGGGCATATTCGCAATAGTTTTCATGTTACATTTTTATTTGTTAATATTTTATAAAAATATTTATAGCTCATTGTATAACAAACACCTTATAAATCAAAGTTCAAAATTATGTACAAAATTCACAAATAATGTAACAAAAGAAAAGTCACAACTTTTTAATCCGAATCTTTAGAATACTTCTGGGTACGCTGATTTATAGCCCATTCAGTTTTATCATGGAAGTGAAATTTCGAAGTCGCTCAAGATTAATTTTTGACAATTTTTTTTTGCAAATAATAAAAAAAAATGTTCCCATATAAAGCACATGCCCAGAATTTTCGATGACATTTTTTAAGTTCTCTTGATTTACGTATAAAGTTTGGAGCTTTGATTCATAAGGTGTTTGTGATTAATATAAATGAATAAATATTTACAAAATATTTACCAAAAAAAGGTAAAGTGACTTAATTATGTAAGCACAACTGTAACTTATAAGACAACACATATAACATTTGCGTTAGGCTTCTACCTCTGTAAAATATTTTTAGAAGCTTTCACATTAGTGGCTTGAAGGTTTTGCCTCTTTGGATTCCTATTAAAATTTACGAAGAATAACTTTCTAGAACGCTTTTCCATATATCATATATTTTTTGTGAGATTTCTTGAATTAAGGGTCGAAAAGACCCTTTTAAGTGGGAGATAATTCTACAAAATTTTACTGGATATATCTTAACCCGCTTTAACATTATTTTCCATTTCTGGGAAACAAATTACAGGCCTAAGTGAAAAACATTAAAACTTTAGTAGGTCGTAGACAAAATTCGAGCTAGCTTCTGCAAATCCATCGTGAATTTTATTACTAGATATATATGTGAGCATATGTAGGTATTCTTACAAAGTATTAACCAAGCTCAGTTTAATTTCGGTTGCTGCTTAGCGTTGTTAGCGCAAATGAAATTTTTTTGATATATTTATTTTTATTATATTTTATATTTGTTTTTCTTTTATATAACACTGTGCGGCTAAAATTGTCTTTTCCTTTCCTTTCCGAAAAAATTTCATATAAACGTTAAACTGTAGGTTTTATATTTCATTTTCTCATCAATTTAGTTGCTTAAAGGAACTCAACGTTTCAAAGTCCTCAATTTTAAGAGAATTGTTTTAATACTTAGGCATACTCACTCAATAGTGTTAATATAAATACCAAAAGGAAGACAATATATCCAACTTTTCAAAAACGATTTTTATTTTACTTTTCGGTAAAACAAAGTTAGTTTTTTTATACTACTCACTGCTTATTTCATAGTTGGAAATGCTTCATTTCATAGTTCGAAAGCCCAACTGACTGCAAGGAGAACCAAAATGAAAAAGTTGAAAAATAAAGAAACAACAAAAAATTCGACGCAACCTCTGGTTATTTTTCTACAATTCTTGCATGAGCTGTATTTTATAAGCACCTAAGCCAAGATCCTTACTTAAATTTTTCCAAGTAGTCGAAGGACAGTGTCCAACAAATTGAGACCGACGACGAATCTACATCGGCATCTCCTTCTACACTTCGCTCTATGAACTTTGTGAACAGATCTATTTTTTTTCACAATGAATTTTCACAATTTGGAAAATTTGTTCTGGCATTAAACGCTCCATGCTGAAGCTTTCTAAGCTTCGCCGATTCCGTTGGCAGCACTGTAAAGGAGCTACCAAAATTTACATTTGTTTGAAAGCACTTAACGGAAAACTTCTCGCTCTTTTCAATGTTGTTGTTGACTGTAAACTAAAATCAAACAATTGCAAGTTGTGTGAGCAAGGCGGGAGCATCAAAAGAGAATTCGGATAGTTGACACAAAAAAAGTCTCTCTGTATGTACGCGATCTACTGAAACTTGACTAATATCAGAAGAGAGATTTGCCAATATTGAAAATAGTTACTTATACCAGTATTATGAGGCATAATCGTACTAGCTAGCACCGATAACTTTGTTGTTGCTTGCGCATGTAACTTTTTCGTCAAGCGAGTAGAGCCCAAACGTAGCGAGCAGATAAATGGCGAATCGAATGCGCCCTCTATTGCACTGAAAATGCTTACTATTTTTGGAACTTCACATAGATCTTCATTTCATTTTGCACTTCTTGCTGGTCGTTGGGCTAAATTAATTTTCCTTTTAAAAATAATATTTTTCAACTTTCCCATTATTTTGTTGCAAACATTATAGGATAATTTTTACCCAATTATTTTAGAAAATTTAACACTGCGCCGCATTGACCACACAAATTATCCCACACACCAAAATAACTAGAAAGACAAACTTCGGCAATATAAAAGAAAAAAGCAAAGTGTTTGTCGGAGGAAGAACTCACAAATAAAGTCGTAATTTTTATTTCCTTTCCACATTTTTTTATATCCACTAACAATAGCAACATGGAAAATAACAACAACAATGCAGTTAAGCCATTTGCATTCACTAATAATTTTTAAGAAAATGAAAAATCGTTTGCGAATTTTATGTGCGGCACTGCATCAGTGGCACGAAGAGACCAGCGGAGAGTTATGTAAAAGTGCAAAAATATGCAAATCACTTAAAGGTCAAAGGCGAAGGAGGATGGGGGAAATTAGAAGGAAAAAGTGTACTATCTGAGTGCAAACTTTTTAGGCGTCAGTCGACGGCCGAAGGACATTAAGTTGTACGCCAAGTGGTGCCCACAAAGCAATGAAATTATCAAAAATAATAACTCGGCTTTTCGCCTACACAATTTTGGCATTAAATATGGGTCTTTATTGAGGGTCTCGCCGAGAGTTAGAGAATTGTCTGCATTCGCGCTTTGTGTGGCGGCGCACATTGACTTTGCGATGGTAATAAATTGCGACACAAACAGACGTGCCGACAGACACAACTGCAGTGCAAATCAAAGCATGAATTTGATTTGTAATTTGGGAATTTTTCATTTTAATGACGAAGACTTGCTTTGTGGTGGGATGAAGGGAATTTATGTGCATAAAAACGAATTAAAAGCAGACTTTATGCAATTAGCATAAGTAAAAAGATACACAAGGTGGCGCAAAATTAATCACCCTACCGGACAAGCAATGCAGCGCGTGAAGATCAAAATAAAGATGCTACCACCCAACATCATTTTTTTTTATTTAGTAAAAAAGTCATTTAAAAACAAAATTGGATGATTAATTTTGTGCAACCTTCTAGAAAGAAATGTTTTTGAAATAAAGCTTTAAATGTGATTCGAATATGTTATTTTAAAAATCTCGGCAGTTAAACATTTTTTAAATAATTCTAATAGATAAATAAATTGAAAGTCATCTGCTTAATAGAGATAAATTTCGTGTTGCAACTCATTCAACTGTAAGTTTTAGTCTCTGTACTTTTCCACACACATTTGGTCTAGCAATAAAATTGACACCAATTGCAGGTAATAAATCTGTGAGTGACCCGCAGTTCTTTCGACTGCCGCCAGACTTACGAAATCAAATCCAACGCGTCGAACAAAATGAGGCGGAAGTGATAAAGAAAAAATGCGCAAATCTGCCATTGTGTAACAGTATTTGCTGAGTGCTGCTTTGAACTGACCAGCATTTTCCGGCGCAGGCAATGAGAAAAAGAAAGAAAAAAGAATATTTGTTGACGTCGAGCATATGTAAGCTATGCAGCAGCGTAAAGAATGGGCAGTGAACAGGAAAACAAGACAAAGTTGCCAATTTCCGGAAGCAGGCAAACAAGTAAAATAAAAAAATGTAACAAAATTTCAGCAAATAAAAAATGTAAGGAATTAAAAATTGTACAAAAATGTAAAATAAAAACAAACAAAAAATGTAGAAAAATGTGTTAAGCTTCTGAAGAATTATTTCGCCAGGATGTCCGACACATTGTTTGTGTCATCTCTGCGTGTGAATGTAAAAGTTGGCAATGGCTTGAAAAATCCGCCAACAAAGCGTGGAATTCTAAAAAAAATACTTTGAAATGTTTGTCCATTGTACGAAAACTAAAGAATCTGCATTTCCTTTGTTATGGCTTCGCTGACTATCAGCGCCACACCACCAATGTCCTTTTTCTCTACAATCAATTATCATTATTTTTTTATGCTATCCTTCAACTCCTTCAGCCTTGTGTTGACCAATGTTAAAAAAACAACATTTCCTATTTTCGTTTCGCTTTTTTCAACTTTGTTCTCGATGTCACCAATAATTCACTGGCTCGTACATACCAGGCCGGCATTCCTGCACATCCTTTGCATACTTTTCTCAATAGATTGCCAAAATAGAGGAAGTGTGAATAAAAAATATATAATTCCTTGCGCTGCATTTCTCAAATTTCTCAGCAATTAAACTTGCTCCGCCAATGAATCCACTTAATTTACTTAAATGTGAATTTGTCTTCGCCGCGAGAGAGCTGGAGTACGAGTGCGGGGCAAATGCAGAATGAAGGATGCTAATTAACTTGAGCAACGTTTTCACGTTTCTTTCGACCGAAATGAAGACGGAAGTTGGTTTTTAGTATTTATGTGCATATGAATGTAGTTAGGGTGGGAGCGGTGCTGTAATTGAAGTGGTTCTGCTCGCTGTGCTTTTGGGGCTTTCTTTCAAATGTTAATTGTTTTAATGGCGTATAAATTTTCACTGCCAACAAAATTTTGCATGTAAACCATTAGTTACGCTGCATTTAATCAGCAAACAAGTGACTCGAGTAATTTAGAATTGAGTTTGGGTACAAATTCTAATTTAGAGTTGATATTCTCCTCGTCGCTACAATAAAATAAATTTTAATTAAATGATAAAAATCATTACAATAAACTAAATCAAATAAAACAAAAAAGAAAAATAAACAAATGAAAAAAAAATTAAATAAAATAAAAATTAAAAAAATTAAATTAGGAACCAAATTAAATAAAACAAGATAAGAAGTAAATAATAACAGGAAATAAAAAAATTACATAATATCAAATTGAGTTAAACTAAAATTAAATAAAATAAAATAAAACTTAAATAAAGTATTGTAAAATAAAAAATAAATACAAACATAACTAAAAAATAATTGTATTTAATCAAATAAAGTAAATACTGGGATATATAAAATTCGATAATATAAAATAAAACAAATTAAATCAAATAAAGTAAAAAAAATCCTATTAAAAAAGTTAAATAAAATGAAGTTAACTAAAATTCAGTAATATAAAATAAAATAAATTAAATTAAGAAAGAAATGAAACAGAAATAAAAAAAAGATCTAAACGTAAAAATAAAATTAAATCAAAAAATGTAAAAAAAAAATTAATAAAAAACGGAGATCAAAAATAAAATAAATTAAAATAAAATGTAGTGATAAAAAATAAACCAAATTTAATTTAGACAAAAAAAGGGGGAAAAATTAATAAAAAATAAAACAAATTAAATTAAATCAAAATAAAATAAAAAGTGAAATTTAATTAAGAAAGAATGTATTAAACATTACAATTATAAAAAACTTTTTTTTAAATAAATAAAAAAATAATTAATAAAAAATAAAGCAAATTAAAATAAATAAAGCAATAAAAAATAATTAAATAAAAAGTAAAATTTAAATAAGAAAAAATATATATTAAGCATTACAGTTATTAAAAAAAATTCTTTAGATATTATATAAAAATAATAGTAATAGAAATAATAAAAATATAATAATAATATAATAATTTATAATACCAAATTAAGTTAAATAGAATAATATAAAAAATTAAATAAAATATAATAAATTTAATTCAACCAAAGAAAAATAATTAAATAAAATTCAATAATATAAAATGAATTTAAAGGAAGAAAACGAAATAAATTAAATTAAAACAAAAAAGTGCAATAAAATGAAATAAAATAAATTAAATTAAATCAAATAAAGAATGATACATTTGCAATGCAGATATTCTTCGTGACCTCAACATTCCTACGCTCGCTGAAGTTATTAAAATACAAACAGAAGCCCATTCTATGAGGGTCCAGAGACACGTAAACGAAGAAGCCAGCAAACTCTCAGCACCGCAGGTATAACCCGACGACTTCAGCGAAAAAACCCATATGGTCTTATTGGTAGTTAATGTAAAGAAGATATTTTAAAATTCTCTTCATAAAAACTCCACAAAATAGTTAAAATCATACTGCTTATTAGTTTCCTTTAAACTAGTTTTAGTGTCAACAAATATTGTATCCCTATATATATTTAAATGTTTGTAATTGTTCGCGCCCCTCTTTATAATTCATCGTCGCCGCCCCTATACTTCCAATTGTCGTTACAGCTATCAAATTTACATTCACACTCTCTCATCACTGCAGTTGTTGTTGTCGTCACTAACGTCGCTATTGTCTTCGCTGGAGCTCTCGTTTACTTACTTCCACTATCTTCGCACCTTCCTTTATGCATTGTTTTTGCCCAATAAATTACAGCATTAGCATAAGTTTGTCGAACTATTTTTGCTCATTGTATTTTTTCCTGTGATATGTAACCTTCATATTGTAACGGGTGAAATAGCAGGACCTTTCCAATATACCATAAGCGTCTTGGCTGATGCGTATATTTAATTTAGTAATAAGAATCATTCTTTTGTCAGAGCTCAATAAATAAGCGTCGTGAAATTTTTAAGCGCTTGTTTTTTTTTAATATTTAAAATCGTGAAAAAGGCTTCAAGATTCACCAGTAATAAAAAAATAAAATAAAGAAAATGAAGTAAAATAATGCAAATAAAAGAAACTAAAATGAAATAAAATCAAATAAAATAAAGTGTTAAAAAAAATTAATTTAATCAAATAAAGCAAAAAATAAACAAAATGAAACTCCATAATATAAAATATAATAAAGTATAAATAAAAATGAAAAATATAATAAAATAAAAAATTATGTACGAAAATATATAATAAAAATAAATAAAATTGATAAAAAAAAAACTATTCAATAAAAAAAAAATGATATATTAACTAGCGGACCCTACAGACTTCGTTCTGTCAGTGAATTGTTATGTGAACAACGCATATAAATTTCTTTCAATAAGGTTAAATTAAAATAAAATAAAACTGAATTAAAAAATATAACACTGTAAAATAAAACAAAGATAATTAAATTATATTAAATTATAATTTAATTTAACCAAATAAAGTAAAATAAAATTAATACTAAGAATATTATAATATTAAAAATAAATATATGTATTATAAGTATAAATAAATATAAAAAGTAATATTAAATTAAAATAAATTAAAATGAATCAAAACTAGAAAACCAAATAAAAAAAAATCAAAGTAAAACAAAAAAAAAAGTTGAATTAAATTTTTCAAAATTTAGTAAATTAAATTAAAAGTAAATTGAATTCCGCTATGGACAAGAAACATAAGTAGATACAAAATCTTTTCCTTCATACACAATGGCAAACCTCGAGTACCTTACACCTTGAGAAACTGTTTACTACTCGGAGAGGGCAAAAATTGTAGGTCTCTCCATTTGTGGAACAAAACCAAGCCGCGCACATTAATTGGGAGTAGCTTGACAAAACAACTAAACAAAAGATATACGCTTCATTTATATTTATGTATGTAGGTTAGGTCTTCACTCGCTTAGGTCAGAGCTATCCCATCCTTACTTTACTTGATCCTCTTTGCAACATCCTGTGGTCTTTATAAATCTAATTAGACTTGCTAATTTTATATATGGAACATCCGCAATGCTGTCCAGATAAACGATTCCGAGCAAATTCAATCTTCTTCTACACAGATCCATGTATCCGCATAGAAGGTATTCAACTGTCCCTCCCTCACCTACATTCTGACAGCCTCTGCAAAAGTCAAAATATGGTGTCTCAATTATACTGACATGCCTTCCTATAAGACAGTGTCCCGATAGAATTCCTTTAAACATTTTTAAGAATTAAGAATAAGTTTGAGCCAAATCGGAAATATATCACAATCAAATATTACAATCCTAGCGCTCCCTAGCATACGATTTGGAAGCATTCGATTTTGAAATTTGTTCTACAGAGGCAACACCGGAAGCATTCTACCCAAAAAAAGTTTAAAACAAATGATTTTGTGCATCTCATCAATGAACGTCGGATTCGAACCGACGAGCAAAAGCTCCATTTTGTCTTTAAAAATTTGAGTAAAAAATTTATGTAAGGATGTAAAACCAACACGTATAGTATTAGTATATTATGTATACGTGTACGTATATTTTTAAATCTATTTAACTAATCTATTTAATAATCGAATATCAGAACCTTCACATATTAGTAAGTACGAGTACATATCGCTCGTTTGCCGGAAAATTGCCATATACCAACACAATTTTTTTTTTAAACCAGTGTGCAGAAATGACCGCCGATTTCTAATTACCATATAATTTTTATATATTTTTACTTAGGGAGGCATAGTAAATATAAAATTTTTAAGAAGACATGTGTCTAAATCTTTTTTCGCTAATCCGGTTAAGTTGACGTATGAGTAATATTTCTTTTTTCGATATCACTCATACGCTCCTTTTAGTGCGCACATTAAAATTTTTAGTGGCAAAACAACAATATGAAGTATAATAAATTTTCGTTTTATGTCATTTTTTCGCTTTCTACCGCTGGGGTTTAAATATGACAGCAATAATGCGCTCACACATACACAAATAGACTTTCGTATGAAAAAGTTACTCCTCCGCATTGCGGATTTACATCGAAATATATATTTATTTACGTAAAATCCTATGGCATATACGTATGTTCACATAATTATGCATCCATACACACAAGACTAGTGTACGGTTACCGAGAAATTTATTTGTAAAATTAGTTATGGATGTTTTTCGCGAATTTCGTTAAAAATTTAAATGAATAAAATTTACGATCTACTTTATATACGTGCAGTTTCATTGTGACTTTCATTGATTCCTTTTGTTTATTTCCTGTCGTAATTTATTTTTAATTGCAGAAGAAAAAATTAAGAAAAAAGTTACAATTGTCACTAAAATATTAAACATTTCGGCATACGCAAGAAAGCACTGCTTTCTGCTCAGCTCTTAAATGCGCGAATTTTTATTTTTGTGCTAAAAATATAAACCTATTTAGTACAAACTATTTCGGACTAATGATATTTAAAAAAAAAAACATGTTGACCATTTGAGACTAATATTAAGGTGAAAAACGGTAAGAGCAATAATACAAAATAATAGTAATAAAATAAAAATAAAAGTAATAAAATACCTCAAAATGTGAATCTATCTATGAAATTATCAAATTATCAGTGAGTCATTAAATTATAACTGTTTGGCAATACAAAAAAAATTTCTCACGAAATTATCTGCAACAATATTCTAGTTTTATCACCACTTTGGAAATTGCGGTTATTCCTTACAGTCTGTTTTATTATTGCCATCGTTTCCTTCTGCGAAAACAACAAGAGAAGAAATTATTCTTATTGCCAACTGTTAAAATACAAGATGGCACAAAATTGGTCACCCTATAGGAGATTTATAATTTTTGCAAATGGTCTCATACTTCCATTACATTCAACAACATACACACTTGTGACCTAGACAGCTGCAGTGTATGGCACAAACAGACAAGCAATGAAGTGCGTAAAGGTCAAAATAAAGATTTCCATCACTCAAAATATTTTTTTAGTAAAAAATGTATTCAAAAACAAAATTGGCTGATAAATTTTTTTTGTTTTTATTTATTTTCTTTTCATCTCCGAGGCCTGAAAACGAAAGTGTCTCACGCTAATGGTCGGCAGTCTGCGTCGAGCCGCGGTGTGTTAAAGAATAACTTTTTTAACATTAAGCTTCAGCGCCAAGCCATGTCCGAGAAAGATAAAAAAGAAAACGTTCAAGAGGAGATTTATTTCTTTAGAAGTAAAGAAACAAATCTTGAATCTCTTTTGAAAGAAGAAAAATTGGAAAAAGACTTCATTTGAATGAAGCAACAGTCCGGACTATCAAGAAAAATGAAAAATAAAAGAAAAAATTGTTTTTAATAAGTTTTCCGAACATAACCCCCGTTTTTGCACTGGCTCTGGGTCTCATACAACACGGTTTCATACAACCCGGCATTTTGTAGGAACCTATCTACCGTATTGTAGAAGGGTTACCTGTATATTTTCTTTATGTTTTAAACTTATAATATATTCTATGGTTCTCTTCTATTCAGACTAATCAGAAAAAAACTAAACTAAAACGTGGTAAATGCAAGTTTTCAATTCGTTGTATATAAACAACCACGCGCATGCAAGAGTTAAGTGTATTTTTATTTACCTGTCATAAGTATGCAGTTCTCAATAGCTTTGCTTTAAAAGCTCTTCGCAAGAGCAGTCACAGCTCAACGGCCTCCAAATATTTCTATTAAGCAAATGACCTGCGCATTATATTTGTATTCCGGTTCCTTTAATTCTTATCAGAATTGTGAAACTATACAACTTATGAAACTATCAAAAGATATGATGTTCGCTGGGAAAATATCTCACTTTCTTAACCCTAAAGACTTCCACGTAATTTGTAAGAACCCAAATACTGTAGCCTCTACGTTTAATAAATAAACACTAACCTACTAGAAAGTATAATTTTCCTTTCTCCTCCTAAAAACTCTTTAGGACCAATTAAAATATATTTTTTGTTAGTTGCTCTGTAAGTCTTGCATTGGGAAACCTCGAAAAATTTACGACCTTAGGAGGATCACATGAAATTATTATTAATCAAACTTCGCTATAAAGTCGCACTAGTTTAGCTATTTTTTGAATGTAGTCCTGACTGGCTTTCAGATAAATTTTCCCTCTAAAACAACAGAAGTAATAATTATTTTGTGATTATTGATTATTTCTTCATATGAAGGGCTTTGAACAAATAAAGTAACTATACTTTTGTTTTTAGTTTCGCACTCCAAAATATATAACACGATTTTTAATTTTTATTTTTTGGTCTAAAATCATAATTTTTTTTTATTTTTCACTTAATAACAATACTTACTACACTTTTAATAAAAATTTTTTCTGGTTTAATTTTTTTGCTCAACAATAATATTCAATTTTTAATTTTCATTGCCCCCTCAATACGAGAAATATGGAGCCGATACCCCTTTTATATTTATTCGCTTAGGTTAGGTTCGATTATGGATGAAAAAATCAAAATCGTTCTTTGTGATACCATTGTAGAGAAAATAAGCAGGAAGACAGTAACAGGACGGAAGGAAGAGGAAGCAGGAGTAGAAAAAAAGAGAGTCAATATGCCTAAATCTTATAAGGTCAAAAAAATCAATTTTTTCAATATTTCAGAATATTCACACAAAGTTACAGAGCCTAATTCTCAATATTTCCGTAGATACAAGCCAAAGGTGGGCGAGCGTTAGGTAGTTACGCTGTGACCGGACAGCTATAGTACAAACATTATCTTCTTTTCTCGACTTTTCATTTTTATGATTTCTTTGAATTGGCGTACACGAATGAAAAAAAAACTAATGAACCTTTTGAAATGAATCATAGCTTGTTCCCTTCAGTATTAAATTCTCTTCTATTTGAACTAACAAAATAGATAAAAAAAAATTTTCAAGATTTTTATACCAAGTTGAAGTGAATTTTTTTTTATAGAAAGGCATTTTTTTCTTTAAAACCTCCAAAAAGTTGCAATTTTGGGATTTCTCTCAGTTTTCTTAGTTCATCTAGAATAAAAAATCATGATAATTAGAAATCCATTTGAATTTTTTGCTTTAGATAATAATTACGAGCTGTATCTTGTACGCCAGTTGGAAACTCCAGCGTTGCAGCGCTCTACTAATTTCTATGTTAAACATTTTTTTCAACTTATTTTAACCAGTACAAAAATTTTTTATACTTTTTAAATGTTCATTAAAAGATAGAAAAAACTTTGCAGTGCTAAATTAATTTTTTCCTTAAAAAAAAATCGCAAAGAGATGCAATTTTTAGACCTCATAAACCAGGCTCCCTCCTTAACCCCGCGAAAGCAGGAAAGCTAAGGAGAAGGTGCTGAGATGATTCAAACTCATCCTTCATACTGCTAACGCTAAAAGTACTCCAAGTTTATTTATTTATTTCATAACTCTATTTTTTTCTTTTTGATAATTTTATTAAATGTTCATACTTTTTCACTCAATAAAGAAATACTTTCCCTACGATTTTCTCCTATATACACCGCGTTGCAAAATTATCAACACATCACTATTTTTGACGTGATAACGTCTTATAATTCGATTTAACAGGCTGCACGCACGAAAAAATGTGTCGTTACCTTGCTCATATGTCGTTGCCTTGCTTGAACAGCATGTTATGTTATGTTATGATATGATATGTTATGTTATGTTATGTTATGTTATGTTATGTTATGTTATGTTATGTTATGTTATGTTATGTTATGTTATGCTATGTTATGTTATGTTATGTTATGTTATGTTATGTTATGTTAATGTTAACTCATTCTCTATATCCGTACAAAATATCTATCAAATAAATAAAATTAAAATTTTCTTTTGAAAAATGCAACCATTCAATCAGTATTTTCCTATGACGTTATCACGTTAAACTATCGTCAGTAAACCGACTTTACAGACATCCTCTTTTTTTATAAAAATATAGCTCATACTAAAACAAAAACTGTATAACGCAAAATTTTAAACTTTGTAAAATTTTCGAAATTTCATCAAAACTTTCTAACAAGAATTTTCTGTGTATGCAGCTTAATAGCCTTTTTAATTCTTGTATAGAAAAGTGAAAATTTCAAGTGGCCACAAAAACCTTTTCTTCCATACAAAGTATCTGCCCCAATTTTTGTACTTCTATATGAAAGAAAAAGCCTGACACCCGCTCCAAAAAATCTCTAAAAATCAGCGGTATTATATTTTAGTACTTTTTATTAAAAATAATAAGTCTTTGATTAATTATTTTTTAACTTAATAATAATGCACAAATATGATTTTTTAATTCGAATAATCAATAATGATACTCAATTTTAATTTAAATAAATTTTTTTAACACAATAATACCACACAATTTTTAAATTCCAACTTGCACTCCATACTAATCCATCGATATAAAATTTTAATTTTTATTTTTCGTTTATAAATAAATTATAAAATTTTAATTTTTATTTTTCGTTATAAACTTTTTTTCCTTACTTAATTCATATTTTTATTTCTGCGCTCAATAATAATCCTCTGTCTAATTTTTATGTTTAGACTAAAAGTCATAAATTTGTATTCGTTTTTACTCAGAATTATGTTAATTTACTACCTTTAAATTCATTTTATTTTGATTTTTTCTAATTTCATTTTTCAACTCAATAGAATCTCGACAAAGACTTCCTATTTTCATTTCCAAGCAATAAAATGTTAATAATCAATTCTTACTTTTTCGCTAAAAAACTAATAAATTCTCTTTTTTTTACTCAATAAAATACTGAGTTTTTATTTTTATTTTTGCTTTTTATCCACTGATTTTTATTTTTCGTTTCAAAATAATAAATTTTTTATTCTCAAATTTTTACTTAATAATAATACTCAATTCTCGATTTTTATTTTGTAACTCAATAGTAATACTCAACTTTGATTTTATATAAGTATCCTTTCGCAAGCTCACAAAGGCGGTAATGAGGTTACAGAACAATCTGGAGGGCTACTGTTCAGAGGCATGAATCTATCGACTCCTCTGAGCCGTCATGCGTTGGCCTTCGCTGAGAAAAAAACTCGCTATCGTGCTCAAATATTGCCGAAGAAGCTATCATTAGGCCTCAAAACTAATTTTTGTTTTTTTTTTCCAAATAATTTATTTCGCTTTAAAAGCAATTTCAGTTGCGTTATAATTTAACGCCTTGAGAAAGATGTTTGTTATATCTTCCTTTTATAGCTTTATGGCATCAATAAATTTATCACAGTTGCAAATGCATTGTGTGTGCCAAGGCGTCATATGGCGAAATAAATATTCATACGGCGCCAAATTGTCGTGCTTTTAGGCTCGCATGTGCATAAGCATAAACTTATACATGCATACGTGTGTATGTATTGTATGTAATATATGTAATAGACTTACGCTTCTTCGCATGCAGCAAAGAACGTTTACAAAACACCACTAAATAATTACATCACACATATTTTCTGCCTTCAATTTTAAAATACAAAATTCTTAAGATATGTAATAGAAAATAGAAAATGAACTAAGCGAAATAAATGCATCACAAAAAGCTGTAATTATTAGAAAAACTATAATTATTTTATGTTTTATTAACCATTTTATGAAGACACCGATGAGCTAACAGGAGGAGAACTGGCAAGAAACTTTATGAGGTAGGATGTATACATTGTATAGTCTTAGCTGGTTATTTTCCTAATTTACAATTATTAAGCGGAGTAGGTGCTGAGAAAAAATAGTGGGCTAAGAGAGGCTAAACACTTTGACTAGCCATTCCGTGCGAAAGGTATTACAATACGATATTACTCATTACGTAGAGCTGGCATGAATTTGCCCACAGGCGAACTCAGCCATCTCAAGATTCACATGGTCTAATGAGAAATGTAGATCAAGGATTTGATACAAAGTGCGGCTTCTGAGCGTATTTTCTGCAAATGTAAGATTTTGTCAGATAGAAAAAACTCTTTAATTTCTGTGTGGTTAGTCCACTAAACGCTATAAATTTGTCTACCAAGGACGTTTTAGTATTAATTAGTGAGGTTGAATATCTTTTGGGCAGCCATAGTTCCTCCAAATGACAAACGGGTTTTTTATGACAAGCTCTTTTGTGGCAGAAATGTGCTTGAAGTTTTGCCATTACCTGCCGACCGTTTTTTTGGAAAATTTCTTCCTTTTATTTGGTGATTCATATTGAGCTTCGTTTTTGAGTCTCACCCAATGGTATAAACGCACTCGTTTACTGCAACATATAATCTAGTTACCTATATGTTTGCCTATGTGTCTGGCAAATACCAGCTTTGAAATTTTAAATATCCCTCTTTGACTTTTACGAATGTGTGACCTAGAATAACTGCAAAATATGAGGGCATGATTTTACTACTACATTTTTTAGTCGTTCACATTCAGCTTCTCAATGTGCGTTTTGAGTATAAGCCAAATACTATCATAAATATAAATTTCAGATATATTTCTACGCTTGCCCTACCAGGAGAGTTCTATTTTTAGAATAAAAAGTGTCCTTAAATCTACTGAGGAAGTTCCTTTGCTTATCACTGAAAGTCATGTAAAATTTGATTTATTCATTTCAGCGATTAAAGTGTTTAAACAGACAAAGAGCTAGAAAAAGAGTAGAAACTATTCTAGGTAAACAATTTTTTAATGAGGTGGAAGATTTCAGTTCTGCAGAAATCAGAGGTATTCTAAAATGTTTGAAAAGCACACACTGGTTTTAGGAAAGATAGTGGTAAGGATCAAAATGGGCTATAAGCCAGAGTGTGTCCCACAGGACAACTGTTTCAACCTAATCTAACCTATGTATAGAATAAATGATAAAAAGTTGATAGTGGTCAGAGTTTGATAACCCAGAGTATAGGAGTAAAAACTCAGATACTTGTCATTGCCTGCTGAGAGATGTCAATATCTAAGAGAGTGTAAAGAAGAGAATGTAAAGAAGAATCAAGAATCTGAGAGAGTGTAAATTAGTCTTACTAGACCCACAGAAGAGTCACATGTAAGTCCGAAATGAGTCCTCTATAGTATGTGAGACTAATAACGATAACATATAACTGATATTCAGCCTCTAACTGTTTGCTTGATTTGGTTTACACATAAAAACAACAGATGTTAAAGGAAAATGTTCCATTTTTTTATTAAATTTTTTATCAACTTACTAGCTGTACCCGGCGCGCGTTGCTATCTGCAGCGCCACCTGGTGGCGAGTGGGATCAATGAGCATATTCCACAAACCTTTTCCGTGGGAAAATACATATCGCACCCTAAATACAAAAGGGTCACAACTCAAAATGTCCCTTCTGCTCAAATATGAACGAGACGTTATCAATAAAACGCTCCGCGGATGACATATGGCAAAAATAAATTTTTTGTTTTTTGGTAGGACTGTTATAAGCTTGCATGGCAAATTTCAGCGTGATATGTCACATAGTTTGTTTTATGTGCTACTGTAAACAAGTCAAGCTCGAGTGTGGAAAATTTTGAGTTGTGACCCTTTTGTACTTAGGGTGCGATATATTTACCAATTTTTACAATAATCGGTCCAGTAGATTTTGAGTTCATCGATGACATACAGACAAACATTCATTTTTATATATTATATAAGAAGAAGAAAGAAGTTGTTACAATCTTAGTACAAATTTCAAAATTTTTGTATTTTTTTGGTTTTGAAACTCTATTAGCGTCATACAAAATTCTTAAAAATAGGCTTATAGTCTGAGTTAAAGTTAAAAACTCAATGCTATGAAGTATTCGAAAATATTACTTTTGAGTAAGGGGTAGATGACGATCGAACAATGACGTTTGTGTTAACCGCTTCAAGTTACTAATGAAATTCAGATCAGAAGTATGATATCTAAAATTTATATACCCGCAGATGTGGCAAAAATGTGAGAACGTCAGCCCAGCGAGAGCAGAACAACTAAGGAAAAGGTGGCGAGATGATTCCATCTCCGCCCTTTAGACCGTTGTTGCAGAAAGATCTCGAAGCAATAACAAGTCTGATCGTGACAATGTACGGGAGAGACACGGACAAAATTTGAGAGATGTGGCTTTCTTAGCGTTCGCAGTTTTGTGCACTAACTTCCTCGCTGTGGAGATGCGAAGTCCACCTTTCAAGAAGCAGACCACAGGTTTTCAAGGGAATCTCAGTCCGAATGCAAATATTTTGTTGCCTACCACTTGTGGGTATACACCAACATTTGGCCAGGCCTATTACTAACTTTAGCTGTCTTTCTATTCAGAAGTTATTGCTCTAAAAATGTATTAAATGTTTCTATGGAAAACCAATTTTCAAGATGATTTACTATTCCCATTATTTATTCCTAATTTACTAAAACTGTCCCCCTAACGTGCACCATAGGTCTAGCCTGTTCTATAATGTTATTGCAATGACTGGCATTTATTCGCAATTAGTGTGGAGCGCAGTTGAGTAAGATACCTTTGCCACCTACCCGTATAGCCAGATATATTGCGAGAAATTGTTGAAACTGTAAAAAGTGTGTGTCTTATGCTATCAAGAATCAAATTGAGAAAAGCGTAAAAAAACGTAACTGCACGATGGTCACGACGTCCTTTTCTAAATGAAGAAGTTGTAGAAGGCGTTAGGTCGTTTCCAAGTCGGCAGTAATATGAATATTTCTCAAGTAAGGTATTAAAAAGTTAACTTATCGTTAACAAATCGCAAAAATTCGCAATTTTTTTTTGTGGAAATTATCGTTCGAATAAGTCGAAAATTCAAAGGTTGGTGAAAAAATTTGAAGAAACTGGTTCTGTCGTGTATAGAAAGGAGGGGCAGATCAAAAATTGAACGTTCTGTTGAGAATATTGCTGCTGTAGAGCAAAGACTTGCCGAACAACCTTCAGCGTCGATATCTCGTCATTCTCAACAATTTGGCATTTAGGATTCGACTCTTAGGCGGATTTCGCCTGTGGACGTGTTCATGATGGACATTTAGATGATATCATCTTTTACATAACACATGGGCTAAAAATTCGCGGGCCGCCTCATTCTGGTCATACCGAAACTGCGTTATCTACGACCACATTTGGAGCCAGTAGACTATCCCATCGTTTTATTTTTGTTTCTGATGGAGCGGTGTCCCCATACCACTTTTGAAGCCATTGTTTCGCTTGAACGGTATTTTTGCCACCAAGAAGCAGTTTAAAACTAAAACACCAAATTCTTTGTGATTTATTATTTTGAAAATAATAAGAGCAGCGTCACTCTTACCACAATAACGCACGAACTAATGAATAAAATATCATACAATTTTAGCAACTGTCAGTCCATATGTTATAATTGTTAAGAGCCGTGTTTTGAATAAAAATAGTAAAACCTGAAAGAATCTAAACTTTTACATGTTCTAATTTAACACAACATCAAGGCGCATCTTTTGAAAGACACTTTATATCGTACAAGGCATATGAAACTGGTATACCCATAAGCGTTAAAAGGTGAGGTTCAACTCCAGATGCCTATGAATGATAGGCATACTCATTTTTAATTTGTCTTAGTAGGGCAGTGTATCTTAAGAGCCTTATTATCTTTCTTGTGAAAAAACTACAACCATAATAGTGGAACAAAATCAAATGGAGACAGTAAAATCTATAAAAAATTATTATTATTATAATTTTTTGTAAAGTAATCATTTTTTGTACAGACAAACAGAACATATTTTGCCCACAATAAACTGTTAAAAAGCACGCTCTAGAGTAGGAAAGCGAAAATCAAATTACATACTTATAAAACACTGATTCGACCAGTGGCAACGTATGCATGTGAAACGTGGGCGTTGAAGGCAGATACAATTAAACAATTAAGGGGGGGCCCCTTGCTTCGAATTTTCAAAATTATTCCGAAAATATGATATTCCAAAAATATAGGCTTTTAAGAATATACTGTCAAGTTTTTGGAAGGATATTCCCAGTATTTTCGATTCTACAGCCATTTTAGCAATGGCCGCATTTAAATGGTCAAAACTTTAAACTCATTAATCTCGAAACGACTTTTTTCGGACTGGTGTTTTAAAAAAAAATATTCAACCGAATCGTCTGAAATTTTAATATGTTTTTCACAACATCAATGGCTTTCATCTGTACTAGAATCATATTATTATTTCAATTATTTCGTTTTTTTTTTTTTATTAAAAAACTGAAACAACCCGATCAGTCAAATTAAAAACTGCGCATTTTGTCATTTTTTTTAATTGTTTTTTTTTTATTCTAATACGGGACATAGCTACAGTAATACTGATTAATAATAATTTTTTTGGGTTTAGTTTTTCAGATAAATAGAAGAACCAAAATGCATAACACCGTGCAGGTCCCATTTTTCGGGAGGGTCAACTTCAACGCAATTTTTTAAATTATTAAAATTAAAAAAAAAATTCATTTTTGTATGCAAAAGAAGTTAAATAAAAAGACTAAAAATTTAGATATCGTTTTTTATTTTTTTATTGTATACAAAATTCCTGAAATGTGCTTTTCGAGCTCTAGATCAGCGGAACCCCTTAAGCGTATTGGAAAGAAGGATACCAAAGAAAATACTGGGTCTAGTACGAGAAAAACTCTAAGGGCTCTATCGCATCAGATATAACAGCGAGCTAGAGGAATTCCTACAAGGGGAAAACGTTGTGCGGTTTGCCAAATCGCAGCGCAATCGATGGAAACGACACGTTTGCAGAATATTGGATGAAAAAATACATTGCAAAGTTCCAGATGTACGCATGCTTGGTGAAAAGCGAAGAGGACGGCAGCGGAAACAATGGTTGGAAGACGTTGAGGATGATCTAAGAAGCATAGGAGCTACTAACTATAGTAGTCTGGCTATGGAGCGAGATGCATGGAGAAGAATTGTGGAGGAAGCTAAGGCTGTAATGCTATGAATGGTGATGATGATGATTTTTTTTTAATTTTTTCCTTATGTAATTTGTATTTTTTCCTAGTTCAATTTCATCAACAAATGCCTCCGCATCATCTGCAGAATATTCTAGTCAAACACCATCAGTAACGACGCACTGTGGACATTAATGAACGAGTAACCCATCCTTAGGCAAATCAAACGCCGATAGTGGCGATGGATGGGTCACACGTTGAGAAAACATCACAAGAATGGCTCTGGACTGGAACCCACAAGGGAGCAGAGATCTCGGTCGACCCAACCCAAAAACACTTGGAAAAGGTCGATGATGCGCGAACTAGCAGATGCCGACATCTCATGGAACGATGCAAAAACAACATCACAAAACCGTATACGATGGAAGAGTCTTGCCGAGGCCCTATGCTCACGAGAGGAGTAAACAAGGAAAAAAAAGTCGTGCCACAATTGAGCCAGATTTAGCAAAAATTACTTGTTTTCGATTTTTCGAAATTTAAATTTTTTTATCGCTCAAACTTGGCAAATTTGAATCTTATATTAATAGCCCCTCCCGCTTATCGCTTTATCACGTTTTTTCTATTTATTGTATCAGAATTAAATTAAATAAAGTTTTAATAGCTTAAAAACTTACCAGAATTTCAATATTATCTTTGCATCAAGAAATTGCATCTTTTTTCTTGTTGGCAAATCGGGAAAGTAAGTCGACAGCTTTATTTCGTGCATCGAATAAAATTGCCGATAACTGATGATGACATTCTCCGATTCTGCATTATATTCGTTGCGATGCTATGAGTACGTATATATATTTTCCAATTGATTATAATCTTTTACGTATACCTATATGCATTTTTATATTTTATATATAATATTTTTATTTTTTAAACAACTTTCTGCCTTAGAAAATTGTTATTCTCATATGTTCATAGTTCTGTTGCTATTTGATACTAATATTGCACATACTATTATATTTTAGTTTTTTAGTTTATTTATGTTTCATATACTTATGTGTGTATGTTGTATAAGTATGCTTGTTCTAGTTTCACTACTCGAACTGAACTTGTTGTCTTTTTTTAGTTTGATGAATTGTTATAGTTACTGATTACTTATATTTCGGGTTATAGGTATTCCGAGCAATTAGATGATCAAGCACTTTGCTAGATGCGTTCAAAGTTCACTATTGCGGTTATGTTTAGTTCATTGATGAATTTCATATTTAACGCTTTTATATTTCTGTTATATTACTAAGGGTATATATTTTTGTAAGTAATTTATTTTTCGTATTTTTAGCGCGTTCGCCAGTGTTATGCGTGTTCACGCTGCTCCGAAAGCCAGTTTGCTTGACTTTCTGGCCAATTGGCCATGGCTGAAGTGTGTTGAATTTGTTGCTGTGCACACACGTTTGGCCCGCTTGACACGGTGTTGACATTTTGTAAGCACGACCAGTCGACTTCATCATTTGGCGTTGCCTGTTGCCAAAAAGATTTAAAACAATGGCTTTCTTGGGCAACAGCCAGTTTCCCATGCTGCACTTGCCTACCGCTGGTTTTTCCATTTTTTTTTTCTCTACTTCAGTTTCTCTTCTTTTTTTTTGGATAGGGCAGGCGTGCATCTGCAGTGGTGGCTATGGTTCTTAATTGATTGGGCTGCACCTGCTTACTTTATTCGAACTGCCAGTCGGTTTCGATTGAACCGCTGCCGTTGACAATAGACCGCATCGTCGGTGACGTCGTCTGGTGCGTGCGTGCGACCTACGTGTGCGTCTGTTGACGTTCGACGCTCACAGTTGGCAGCTGCATGATTGAGACGGACGTGTTTTAATTGCTGCTTTTCCCAGTTGTTGTTGGTAGTTGATTGTACGTAGGCACCAGCAGAGCCACCTCCGATTGGCAACTGTCAAAGCCGGCTAATACGATTTCCATTTGCTTCCGGATTGGCACTTTCGAAACACTTCACTTCCGTTGACCTTAACCACAGTTTGTGGCTGTCTGTTGTTCTTGGCTGCGATTACTTCCAGTGATGTTGGTCTGCTGCGTTGGTTGCATTGTTTGTTGTTGGCCATCCACTTGGCCATCACTCAGTTTGGCTAATCGTCTGCACGTTTCACGTATGTGTATGTTGGCCACTAGCATCATATTCTTTGCCACTTCATGACAATTGTTGATGACTTTTTGAGTTGTTGGCCAAGTGCGGCAATCGGCATCGCCAATAACAAAAACAAACACACCGTTACCGCCACTTCTTCTGCACTTCATCCAGTTACTGTGTGTTTGTCTTAATTCTTGGACCATCACACAACATCAAATCACTTTAGTTGCTCTTGGCCAGAGGTTGAGGAAAAAAATGAATCGCCAACCAATGAAGACGTAATATATTTATGTTTCTTTTTTTCTTGGCTATTTTCCTGTGTTGATTTGCTGCTGCCCGTATTTTTCTGGCTGCCGTGTTGGCGATTTTCTTGGATGCGTTGTGATCCAAGAAAATCGCCCGAAGGGCACACCGCCACTTTCGGTGCCAGCTAGCACACCACACGTTGTTGGCTGCTGCTACTTTGTTGGCCAACTGACTGACGACTGCCGTGCCATGGCTCGGTTTGTTTCGGTTTGGCCTGCCAAACGGCAAACAGCAAACGGTCGCTGCCTCTATATGTCGCAGTCGCAAAATCGCCTTTCGTAGTCGGCCAAGTCGTTCAAATCGTAACTGTCGTCGTTGTTGGCGCGTCATCATCGCGCAGCACCATCGTCAATACTAACCAGATGGTTGTTGTTATTGTCATTGTGTTTGTTGTTCGGTTGGTGCATCGTCGGATGTGGCCAAAAAATAGACCCAAATTAGTTTGTAGTTAACCCAACACGTCTCTTTTTGTTTCATTCTCCGCAAAGTTTTCGTACATTCACTTAGTCGCTCTCTCTTTCTATTGGTGACTCTCACTTCTAGACTTCCCAATAAGAATAGCGACTAAATAAATACACGGTAAAGCTGCCAATACAGAGTATTTGACATTCTGAGAAGACATTAAACTTCAGCTCTAGTTTTCCATTTTAGAGTAGACAAACTAAGATGCATACAATAAATTGGGAAAAAACGTATGACTTGATCATGAAAGGTTTGCTCAGTAAGCAGATTTATCGTTCCCGCTTGACAAATCGGCAAGACACTGGACTACGAGCTCTAGAAATTTTGAGTAAAAGTGGAGGAGAAGTAAAATTTAAACTTAATTAAAATTTATCGAAACAGGTAGAATAATTGGATAGTCCGGACACAATCGATAACACTACAGGCTTCATCATAAGAAAGTTGGGATTGACGAAACTTGTTGTAAGGGAGTGTCAGGTAGTAAACTTCATAGTTTTTAAAGTTTTGCAATGTTCCAAGTAATCCATGCATTATTTTCGTCGTTAACGCCGCAGTATTTTCATAATGCAAAACTTTGAAACTGTGCTGCGATTGAGCTGTTTGAAATAGAGCAGTGGAGGCTACAGCACAGCTATGCGAAACTCTTTATGAGCTGTTGAAATGAGCACAACCACCGCATATTTTTAGTGCTATTGCTAATAGGCTGGCAGTTTATTCAGCCATAGTTAAACATTTGTTTTTCTTTCCGATTCGCTTTCCTGGTCACAGTAAACTAAGCTAACTTTTAATTTTTATTTAAAAAACTTGGCTAATTTGACATTCTCCTCCCATTTCTCCCTCAAAGTTTCTCTAAAATTTCAGTCACTACAAAATTTCACTTTACTCTGCGTTGTTTCGTAATTTAGCATTCCTGTGTCTTACATACCCTTCGGAGCTATTTGCTCCGATCGATGACCCTGCACCTGGCTTAAAAGCGCTTCCATTTTCATAAATTTAAGCTTTTCTTTTTGTAATAATACCGTTATAATACACGGTTTCCTTCTAGCGAATATTTGTTGCACATTTTTAACCCTCACACTTAATATTGGTTTGGGGAAAAGGAAATCCATTACTTTCTGGGTAGATGGCTGTAATGATTGATATCTTGTAAGTAAGTTTCTTGTATGTTCCATTCAGTTGTGAGTACAGGGTTTTGACAATGGAAGTCAACAAAGACAAAATTCGGTACATTTTATAGTTCTTTAATAAAGGCGAAAATGCAAGTTTAGCGCATTTTTAATGGTTTTTATGCCGATACTGTAACAGCTAATTACGTGCACTTTTGGTTTCGACGATTCCGTTCAGCCATTCTTCATGTTAAAGAAAATATCGATAATGTCGATAAAATCACAGAAATAATCGAAGTTGACCGACATGTTAGTAGTCGTAGCATCGCCCATGAACTAAAGATCGGCCATAAAACAACTTTTAACCCTTTGCGCAAAAAATGATACGCAAAAATAATGGATTTCTTTTTCTCCAAGCTAATATTTTTGAAAATTTTTAAATTAAGTATCAAAATAACCTGACAGGTAAGAAAGTTTGCTCTGAAAATAAAAAAAATTTAGCTATCGGAAATAAAATTTTCAAATAATTGTATAAATGTAATAGTAATATTACTTGAGTGAAAATTAGAAAAACGGCAATACGTTATAAAAAAGTAAAGGCTTAGAGATGAAATTTCAGGTAGTCAAATATTTTACAGCTCTTACTCTCTCATTGCCTTATTTTTATTTATCTTTTATTTATTTTTCGTCCCATTTCATCTTACGATGGAACGAACCAACCCCTCGATAGCCTAAAAAGTTTAGTAGTGTTCTTAAACAGGCTACTCGTATATTTCCCGAAAGATTGAAGAAAGTAGTAGACTGAAATGAGTAAATCATTTAACAAAATGTTACCTACTAACATTTTAAATGAAGTAAAATGTGAAATCCAGAATAAACAAGAATGAGCAAAAATGGAAACGACAGGAACTTTGCTCTGATAACTTCCGAGTTAATTTATTCAAAATAGTCCCCTCTGGCCTCGATACACTGTTTTGCGAGATCTAAAAGCTTTTCGAAAGAGTGTTTCAGGTCATTGATCGGAACGTCCTTCAGGATGTCGGCACAAGCCTTTTGGATTGCCTCTATGGACGCAAAACGTTTTCCTTTCATGGCCAAAAGCAATTTTCCGAATAGGTATCGGTCACAGGGAGCCATATCAGGCGAATACGGTCAGTGATTGATGGTTAAAATGCGATTTATAGTAAAAAAATCAGTCACAGAGTGGATCGAGGAGATGGTGCATTATAATGCAATAAGCGTCAGCTTCCTCCTTCGCGGTATTCAGGGCCAATTCGACGAATGTGATGCAACAAACGCTTCAAAACACCAAGATAGAAAATTTCATTGACGGTTTGGCTCATTGGCACGAGCTCCTTGCGGGCAATTCCCTTGGAATCGTAAAAACAAACGAGCATAGGCTTGATTTTCAACTTCCTCCCTCGTCTCGGGCCTTCCATATGTTCATTGCCATTTACGTTCTCACAATCATCTCTGAAACGTGTAAGCCACTCATTAAGTCTCGCACGAGTTAGACAATCGCCATAAACTTTTTTCATCAATTCAAAGGTTTCAGTAAACGTGTTACCGATTTTAAAACCAAATTTGATCTTGATGACTCTCCGATGACACAAACACATTGACACTTTAGGCGGAATAACTTCGCTTCATTTGAACTGAATGCTTTCACTGGAACTCAGCTAGGGATGTAACTTCCTTAGAGCGTAGGACATTAAAAAAATGGCGCTATCAAAAACATTTTTATGACACCACTCTTGTTTATTTTAGACTTCACTTTGTAGTATTCGTTGCCCAAAAATAAAAATAACTTTTCCAATTTGACAAAAAAAATTTTAAGTTTTAATTAAAAATATCCAAAGTTAATATTTTCAGTGTATTCGCTGGCGGTATTGTAAATTTAGCTCTTGATATGGAGCTCTACACTGAACTAATTGGAATTGTTAGCAATTCACAAAATTTGGCGTTTGTGAAAAGTTTAACACGTCGCTTATTTTACGAGCTCAAAAAGGAGAACTTAACGTTATTATTGTTATTTAGCTAATTCAGGCACCTATGCAGGTATATAAATCGTTATATTGTTTCGATGGTGAAACATAAAAGCGATCATATTCTTAGTACTGCTTTTTTCAGATTGGTTTTATTTTTATTCATCTCAAATCTTGATTTCTTATTTCTTACTGCCTCCTTCTCTGAACCTTACACTCCACTCATATCCTCCAAATCCCAACCTACATTGATCTACGTGATCCGTTTGCCAAAACTCCTCTAACTAATACATTTTTATTTTATAAAACAATGCTTAATATATTTAGGCACGTGCATGTGTATGTATGTATATGTATCTAAGCATATTCACCACTCATATCTTTGATGCCTACGCACTGACAAGGTCTCCCCAACTTTTTGTCGTACTTTCATCAGCCAGCACTCATCCTTCCATCAATTTCTTACTCAACAATTTCCCGTTTTTCCTTTTCTTGGCATCTTGCGGATGTTTCACAACTTGTATTTATCTTTCTTCGGCTACCAATGCCGCATCTGATACTTGCTTCTTATTCCAAGTCCTACTCCGACCCCAATCACATTGTCCTAGGCGAGTGCTACACATTTTTTCGCCAAGTGGACTTGGACGCTGTCATTGTTTGCCGACAACAACGAGTAGCTGGTAGCTGGTTGTGAGCTGGTTCGGGAGTTCGACCTGCGCCAGTCGCACTCGGTCGTCCTTTAGCCCGGTCGGTTGGGTAGGTAATAAATAAAAATTGAATTTGTCGGGTTGGAAACGGAGAGGACAAACACCGCATAATGTCGGGAGAGTAGTTAGAGTATGATTGCTTATGCAGCTGCATACATAGTAGTGGGTGAGAGAGGGTGAGTAAATGGTATGTGCGTGTGTGTGTGGGTAATTGGCGAGAGCGTTTAGCATTGCAGCGCGCATGTTTACAGGATGTGTTGAAGGAAGCACGTGCTACACGCTTGTTTACTTGTTTGGGTTTTGTGTTTAGTTTGTGGGCACACGTGGTCTCTGTGTTGACTGGCGACTGCCGACTGGCGGCTTGCGACAAACACAAACAACTTCGTTGGTAAAAGGGTGGCCTGAAAGTGTATGAATCAATTGTGATTTGCTACATAAAAAAATTAGATACTGTGTTAAGTCTCAAGAGGAAAAATCAAAGGAATATTCATTTTATAACTTCAATTTTTCGATTTAATTAATTCTGGCAGTTTTTTTATTTCCCACAAATGTTTGATAACCTTTAGTTAACTTGACAACCATTTTGCATTTACTCTCCATCCAATTTGAGGGCAGCTACTTTTTATCTTTAGTGAAATAAATTGACTACACTTCATTTGTCTCTGGCTTCAGCTGTTTGATTTTTATGGATCGATTAGCACTTAGTGGACTCCATACAAGCGCCCATTGCTGGTTATCCTGGATTGCATTTCAAGAACCAAACATCACTGACGGTTCTAAATTCTTCTTTGAAGAAAATATTGGGTAAAATGCACCTACGCTTCCTTTGAATATCAGTTACAAACGCGAGGAGCTCATTGTGCTAACTTTCTCACCATTCCATTCCTGGTTCCATCTTGAATATTCGTAAATTTTCAAATTTATCATAGCTCAACTTACATCAACAGTCCTCCACAGAAGAACGCCCAGTCTCAAAAACCACTCAAGATAGTCTTTCCTTGAGACTTATTCTCGATACGCTATTTGGCACTCATTAAATATTCTTACAGACTTCAGATAACCCCGAAGTCTGTAATTATATGTAATGGTCATCGAATCCCTTGTTCTGAAGCCGATCAGATTTCTACCGAATGTTTCAGTGGCTTTGATTTTTTTGCCTTCAGGTTGAAATTAATTGCCCGTCATTTTTTGTTTTGTCAAAACTGTCACAGATTGCCAACTACTCGTAAGCGAACCTTTGATGGTCCCCTTGTACAGGCTGTTTTTAAAGTCCGAGCTCCTTTTTTAAATACAAATTAAGTATCTATTTTGAACGAGAATTCATTATCTGTTCCTTAACCTCTATAGAAGAGGTTAGTGGATAATAAACGATGTTTTCCAATTATTGATATTTTTGGTGAAGAGCCAAACTGCTTCAGTATATCATAAAATGTCTATTTTTCTTGGGAATTTTGCGTATAAATTAATTGTTTCTGTGGCTAAGTGGCATGCCCCACAATCTGGTTCAAACCTCATGATGTAAATATTCATATTCTCCACAAGTGGCCAAAAAAACTTTGTCAGCAAATATATCTCTATATCGTAATTCCTTGAAGCGTATATCCAGCTTCAAGAATCAGTGATTCACGTACGAGAGGAATATATATTAATATATTTTTTCTGTTCACCCGTTTAAATGAAAATGAGCTTCGTCTGAGAAGCTTTTTTTTCAAGAATGATAGATGACAAGGTTTGGCCATCCGAAGCAAAATAGTCAGAGTAATATTGGCTACTACGTCAAAGGGGACTTGACAACTCAATTTTGGCCGCCACTTCACACGAATTCTGACAGCGAGCATAAACCTTAAATTGTTTGACCGACACTTTACGAGATATCGTTGCTGTTGTTGTTTAGGTGGCAATGAAGCAGCATTGCAGTGGCTACATTGATTTTCTCTTATATAACCAACACAATCTCAATATTTACCGGATTCAACTTCAACAAATCGCTGTAATCTCACTTATTACAGCAGCAAATTAGCTGAATCCTTTAAATTCGCTGCGAGGCGTTTGATGCTGGCTACATTTTTGCATCCTGTACATCGTGGATTTTCCAATCCATACCATGCGTAGCGGATTTTAATTATGTTTATATTATATGTCCCTCGAAGCTGCCTGAATGGAATCGACGAAACCAAAATTGCACGTAATCAGCTGTTACTGTTTCGGCACCATAAACACCATTTACAATTTCAGTAGCCTAACTTGCTTTTTCGCCTTTATCAAAGAAAAACTGTAAAATGTACCGAATTTTCTCTTTGTCGACTTCCATGGTTAACACCCAATAACTCACAATTGAATGGAATAAACAAAAAATAGCAAATTAATTAGTTTAGTGTGAAGTGGCACCTTGATAACGAGCATAAACCTTAAATTGCTACATCCATCTGCCGAGAAAATAATATTTAATCAGTTAATCACTGCTTAAATAACCATCCTTATAAAATTTCACAAAAATACTCAATTTTTCTAAGATAAATCAGAATTTATTGACCTCCAGACAAAATTTTTAAGGTCGTGCAAGTTGTTTCATCAAAATTCCACAAATAAATATTATCAAAATCTAGGTTTGTTTTTATTCTATTTTTTTCAAAGTGTTTTCTTGACTCTTACCCGATTGTGTCACCCTTTACGGCTCACACTGAGCGCTTCATTAGCTTCTAATGTAACTAAAGGACAACAAAAGCAACAACATTTATGGTATTTAAAGCATGATAATTGCTGTGAAATTAACACTAACACTTTGAACATGTTCGGCACTTCGAACACTTACCGCAAAAATGGCAAAATTCGCTCAGTTAGAGTTGAGTTATGACACTTTGCGCCTTGTTACGCGGCCGCTGACCATTTCACTAGCTGCAGTTGCAGTGTCCTCAAAATACAGCAGGAAATATTGAAATTAAATATTATCTATTTAAGCACCTAAAATGCTTTAACATTGTTTTTTATAATATTAAAACTGTCGTATCTTTTGCTGCAGGAAAAAATTTGATTCGCCCTGCATTTGCCAACCAGTGGTTTCTTGCATATTTCCAAAACATGCAGTATAAAAAAATAATTGTGGCGCCAGTGCCTCAACAATATGCTCATGCGTGTGTACGTATGTATGTAAGAGTATGCTGGAACTGCACTTTATGGCATTCGTAATGAAACTATAAAAAATTTTGGTAAGCACTCTGTGCGTATAAATAAATTTTTACAATTACTCTTTTATATTCACTCATGCACTCGTATACATATGTATATATTTATTTATATACGTATGTGTGTGTTATTTATACAAGTATGTGGGTATGTATCAGCAACTCTTTGAGCGTGCATATATTCATATATACATACGAACATTTATGTAATATACGTAAGAGTGTCCATGCAAGTGGCCAAAATGGCCCGGTTGTCTACAGTGACCATTTGCATTCATTAAAATGCATTTGGAAATCGTTTGGACGTTCCTTCTTTTATTTTTCTTTGCTCTCAATTTTACGTATTTTTATGCAACTTTTGTGTCTTGATTGAGATTTTTACTTCATAGCACAAATTGCTCTGCATTTATTACAATATGCACATACGGAAAAAAGGAATCAAAGATCATCTAGAGTTGCCCTATTCTTTTAAACAAATTTATTGGGAAACGAAGAAAGCAGCATTACATTGTGATTTCGTGGACTAGGCTTATACAGCTTTGCTTAATGAATTGGTGCGTGATTACATACTATTGGGAAGTGCGTAGGTACAAATCTCCGTGCATGAAACACCAAAGTGATAGAAAACGGTTTTTCCGAGTAGCGGTCGCCCCTCGGCAGGCAATGGCAACCCTTCGAAGTTTGGGGAAAAATAAATCCATTATTTTTGCGCAAATGATTTAAGATTGTTTTATGGTCGAACTTTAGCTCCTGGGCGATTCTACGACTATTAACATGCCGGTCATTTCGATTATTTCTGTGATTTTACCGACATTTTCTTTAACATCAAAGGGAGTCGACGAAACCAAAATTGTTCATAATTAGCTTTTACAGTATTGGCACCATAAACACCATTCTCAATTTCAGCGGCTTGACTTGCATTTTCCTTGCCTTTATTAAAGATGTACCGAATTTTGTCTTTGTTGACTTCCATTGTTAAAACCCTGTAACTCACAACTGAATGGAACAAACGAAAGCCAGCCAAATAGTTTTTGCGAAGTAATTTAGCTTTCCATCGACTCTAGAAATTTCAATTTTTTTTAAGCTTAAAAAGTAAGGGTAAAAATATCCATTATGTGGAACAAATATTGGGTTAAAATGTTCCATAAAAATATGCAAAATTAAATTTTGTTATAGACATTTAGATAAATAGACAGATTTTATAAGAGGTTTGGACTTCGACCTCATGGTCTTTTGTGCCCTCCACTCATCACAGTACCTCATCCAAGCGCAGTTCCCTTATTAAACTCAGAATAGAGCTCGGTTGGCTTTGAGCGTATGTGCCTTTCTTCTGGCTGCAATTGACCAAGATGTCTCAACCTTCTCCGCGCTATAGCACTGCATTCCAGGAGAAAGTGGAGTCCAATGCGACCTGAGATTGGTCGCAGAAATGGCAAAAGTCCGTAGACCAAATCCCGATCATGTGCAGATGACTTCGTAGTCTGCAGTGACTTATGAGGATGCCCGTGAGCATTCTCAGCCTGGGAAGGGTTATGAGTTTTTTAAACATCTTTTGGTTGTACCCTCCCAGTAAGAATTTCGCCTAGCATTGCCCATAGTTTGGTGCCAGCAAAACTCTTCTACCCCTAACTCTTCACTTCTAAGCTTCTCCATGATGGTGTGTTGTCCCATAGCAAGAAAGGGCTCGGCTCTTTTATAGACATTTAAGAATATAATTGATGGGGAATGTAGTTTTACATAAATTTTTTTTAAATACTTAATTTATTTATTTATTTGTTAAGCCAATGAATATAGAAAATTCTTATATGCTAAGTAGACATATTTTGAGGTCAGCTTAAAAAGCGATAGTTCAAAAAACTATTTGTAATCAATATTCAAAGAATTCAATAGGCGATCTTTCCAACATGAAAAATATATCTCAATAAATTAAAGGTTTTATTAAACTCAATTAAGGTTTTAGTAGTAGAAACATTTCGAGCATAAAGAGATTTTTAGAGACCAACATAGAAAAATATCAAATTACAAAAAGCTCTGGCCGGAATATTAAAGAAAATCCTTCCTCAAGAAGCACCAGACAGTCAAGAGCACCACGGATCAAATCGAAAATGTAAAACAAATAATATATTATTCTACTGTTCTGCAATGATTTTAAATGAATCAATAGGCGTCGCGCTTCATGGGCCGGAATAGGATCCAGGAAGCATAAATTACTCAACGCGAAATGTAAGAATACTTTCTGGATTCGCGAAATTCTAGCAGCCTGACACTTATAATACGGAGACCAAATGAAGCATGCATACGCAAGTTTGTAACGTACGCCGTATAACAAGAGCTTGAGCGTATGAGGATCGGAGAAATCGGAGCTATGACGCCTAACAAAAGCAAGCATGGCCTAAGATTTGGTAATAATTAAATCTACTTGAGACCAAATTAGGAAAACTTAAATACCTGTAAAAAAATGGTGACATTTAGGAACAACATAGCGGGTGGTCCCATGTGCTATAGTTCTTGCTCTTTTATAACTGCTATTTCGCATTCTTGTAATTTCTTCGTCCCATTCTTTCGCGCAGTGTTGCCTCGAGTTATAACGAATGTACGACATTTTTTTATACGGAGAAAATTCGAAACATCATCGGGAAAGAAAATGATTAATATTCAAAGAAAATATTGAGTGGTTCCAAATTTGCACTTTGTTGAACCAAAATTTAATGGGCTATAAAACTGTGTACCTAATTTTTTTTAGAAAATTCTGATAAACATTTTTGAAATATGTCCAATTCTTTTAAGGGGACAGATACCTGTAAAATTCCGAAAAAATTCTTTTTTTTTATAAAATGTTAATATAATCCTTCAAGAATATGTCAAAAACATTTTAGAACGTAAATTTAAGTATTTCTTATATAGGGTTTTTCAGTAAGAGCGCTTCAACTTTTGAACTGGAAGAAATCGACGATCAAAAACAGCAGACCGCTGCTTGGGAAATGCAGGATGATTTTTGCTAGTAATAAAGGTATACTTTAAAAAATGTGTGGCGTATGTTTATGATGAATTCTAAATTATATTTTCTAGATGTTTAAGTTAATTTGAAGTTAAGTATTTATACATGAAGTATTTTTAATACACATTTTTTTATACAAGTTCAAAAATGTGTATATATAGTTAAATAAAACAAAAAAAAAACAAATTATTTATTATTTAATCAATCGCGTTTGGCTCACTCATTGAAATATTTAATAAACCGTTGACGAATGCTGATATATCCGAACCAGAAGATGCTAAAGAAGTAAACGTCAAAAGCAACGAATGTTGCCGAAAACAGACACAGATGTCTGTGTGTAAATCGGGACCAACTCTCAAATCTTAGAAGTTTCAGCTAACGCAAAGTTTTCTCATGATTCTGTGTGACTACGTGGTTGTAGATATTTTTTTAACTTAGGGTTCAATGGAGCTTGCAAACAAAGTTTTATGATTTTCTAGGATATTTTAGTTCAATATTTAGTTATAACTCGGCTCACTCAAACATCTTTAAGTATTGTGCCCTAAATGTAAGATAAGGAATATGTCTCAGCTATGCAGTCTACTAAATTGTTAGATAGATGGCAATCTTACTTACTTGCTTGCCCAACAATTTAGAAATCAAAACATATGAACTCTTTGCAAAAATAAACCTTCAGAATTTTGCACTCATTTGCTTATCTTAGACAAGTCTTAATGGATTAAAATAACTAAAAGTGAGAGCATTAAAAGGAAAATATTTATAAACAAGAAAGCAAATAGAAATTTGCATTTACTTGCATTAAAACACTCGTATAAAGGCAGAGATGGCGATTGTCGATTGTGTCAACATATTGGGGATTATAAAGAAATACAACAACTAAGAGATAACAATAAGAAATTGAGGCATTAAGAAAACACCAACACTAGCCCCTGTTGCTAGATACATTCATGTATGTACCTATATGTGCTTTTGCGTGGGTGCATGTATGTGTATAGACAATAGCATATACGAGTACCTTTGGTAAAAGATGACGCCAGCAGAAAAGGATTCATCTCAGGTGGTGAAGCAAAAAAGGTTGGTGCAATTAATGTGGGTACAGTGCAATTAGAAAATCTCTCGAAAACGGCTTTGCAGTTTACGTATGTGTGAGTGGGTGTTAATTTACAGATTACTCTACTACTAAGTCCTCTAAATGATGAGGTGCGATTAGCGCTGCGCTGTGATAAAACGAAATTGGGTTAGTGTGAGTCTAGGCAAGTGTCCTATCTACTTAAACATACACATACACACATAGAACGCGCTTGGTGCGCTGATACCAAGCATGTACTCTTCAATACTGCATAACTGTTTTCTACACCATTTGCCGGCTAATCTTTGCTTTAGGGCGAACATGGTTTGCAGTTGGTTCAGTTTATTTTACTCATTTTTTTTTCATTTAGTTTTTGTGTGCAACACTTTACTGTGACTGCCAGCAGCCAAGTCAACAAGGTTGCTATCGAAAACTTTTCGCATCATTAAGTCAACATTAAGTGGCGCTAACACATTGAAAAAGTCAGAAATTGCAGCTGTGATGGCAGATTTTTTTGTTTGTTTTCTAGCCCTTTTTTGAACTAGTACGAAATAGGTGACAGAGTGGTATGGGACAAAATTTAGTCATTGTTTTTTTATAACCGAGAGCACTAGTTAACATAACCGCCGTGTGTAATAGCGTAATGAAATCGAGATAGATTAGAAATACGAAAATAATCAGAATGAAAAGAGGCGATTACTTACTTAAAAAAACTCTTGCAACAAATCCGAAATTTTAGTAAATACCAAAGTAAATCCACTCAGAGTTTGTATACGCAATGGGATCAGAGAAAAAAATAAAAAATTGTGCTACTACTATCGAATGTCTGCCTACTAAATGTAAATATGTATTTCTGGAAATTTGTTTAACAAACTTTATCAAACTTGGTAGAATCATTGCAGGTGGCAATTCATACTCACCTTCTATAAACACTAGACTAGTTAAAATGTACGGTTTCGAATAAACTTATAGGAATGTATACAATCTATTTCCATTATTATGTTTTAATATGATTTAAACTGTTTTAATAGCTTCCAAAAATTTAGTTCGACCTTGAGCTATCAATATAAAAATATAAAATTATTTATTTTTTTATTTTATTATTTTTTAATTTATTTTATTTAATTGTTAATTTTCTTACTTTTTTATTCTAAAAATTTCGCGCTTTCTTTACATTTTTTGTTATTGATTTTCAATTTGCATGTCTCTCATTTTATTTTTTTAACTGTTAAGGCGGCCGCCGTAGCCGAATGCGTGACAACCATTCGGAATTCACAGAGACAACGTCGGTTCGAATCTCTGTGAAACACCAAAATTAAGAAAAAGTTTTTTTCTAATAGCGGTCACCCCTCGGCAGGTAATGGCAAATCCCCGAGTGTATTTCTGCCATGAAAAAGCTCCTCATAAAAATATCTGCCGTTCGGAGTCGGCATAAAACTGTAGGTCCCTCCATTTGTGGAACACAACAAGACTCATACCACAAACAGGAGGTGAAGCTTGGTCAAACACTACAAAAGAGTGTAAGCGCCAATTATGTATGTATGTGTATGATTTTATTATTATTATAATTTTTTGCTTTCTAATTTAACACATATATTTTTATTATTTTATTACTCCTAAATTATATTTTATAATTTTAAATATTTTTATTTTATTATGTTTACTTCTGTTTTATTGGTAAACAAACAAAAACGAAAAAAATAAAAAAAGTAGAAGAATTATAAAATTAAATGGTAAACCAACTAACAAAAAGAATAATAATTAAAAGTAAAGTTAAAATATCATAATAAATTAATTTAATTTCAGAGTTTTTTATTTAAATGATTTTATATTTAAAGTTCTCATTTTTATAATTTTGTTAACGGTATTTTTCAGTTACTTAATTTTATAACACATTTCATTATTTTATAATTTTAAAAGTCTTAATATCATTATTTTTGCTGTTTAGTTTCAATTTATACATTTTTAAGCAATTTTTTATATTTGTTAAAATTTATTAATTAATTATTAATTTATTAATTTTAAACCTTTTAACACCGGTTTTAATTTTACAAATTTATATACATATTTTCTTAAATTTTACACTTTTTAAATTTTTACTTAATAAACATTTTTTTAAATTTATTATTTAATTTTTTATTTAATATCTTTCAAAATTATTAAAATTCTTAATATTTTTGTTATCTTTGAAAGTTTTATTTCATAATTTTCTAGTTTTCTAATTTCATGACCTTTTTAATTGGTATAATTTTTCTCAATTTTTAATTTTTTTTAAATTAATTAATTATATGATTTAACAACTTTTAAAATAATTATAAAATTCTGAATATTTTTATTCCTTCTAACATTTTTTTCATAATTTTAGAATTTTCTGCTTTAATAGGTATAATTCTTCTCAAGTTTTAACTTTTATTATTTATTTATTTATTTTATTTATTATTTAAATTTATTTTTCAACTATGCAATATTTTACTATCATTTTTATTTACAGAGTTTTTATTCCATTGTTTTTTAAGTTTTTTAATTTTAATGCTTTAGAATTTTATTTTGTAATTTGTTAATTTTTAGTTAATTTTTAAAACTTTCTTTCATTAATTTATTTTTTAATACATTGCACAAATTTTTAATTTTTTTTCAATATTATTGGTTTTTAATTTATATTTTTGGTTTGTAAAAATTTGTTGTTTGTTCTTTTATTTTTAAAATTTATCTATAAGATTATATTTAATTTTCAAAGAATGTCTTTGACCGCAATCATTTCTCATTGTTATTGCTTCTTCAATTATTTCATTTTTAATTTCATTTATTATTTTTTAATTTTAAAACTTTTGATTTTACTGTTTTTGAACTTTATTTTTCCATTTGTAAATTTGGTGTACTTTTAAATTTTTTCATGTTTTTATATTTATTATTTATTAATTCTAAAACTTTTCATTTAATTTTGGTCAGTTTTTTTTTAATTTTACAATATTTACAATTTAAAATGTTTTTTTTCTACTTTAAAACTTATTTTTTTCTTTGAATATTTTATTTCGTAATATTTACATTTTTTAAGTTTATTTTTATTTATTTTTTTATTTCTATTTAATATATGGAAAATAACAATAAATTATTATTTAACAAAAAAAAGGAGCACTAGCTGGTAGCTTACGGCTCATTATTTTTATTTAATTTAAATATTTTTTAGTTCATTATTAAATTTTTCTATTCTTCG
The DNA here is from genome assembly GCF_028408465.1 of Anastrepha ludens. NCBI lineage: Eukaryota > Metazoa > Arthropoda > Insecta > Diptera > Tephritidae > Anastrepha > Anastrepha ludens. The sequence goes on from NC_071501.1 coordinate 76,513,534, forward strand.
TATACACATTTATTTTTATTTTAAAATTTGTAACTGCATTAACCTGAATTTTATTTTTTACTTTGTAAATTTTTTATTCTATTATTTTTTAATTTATATATTAATTTTCGAAGTACTTACTCGTGACCATTTCTTATTTTTCTTTTCTGCAATTAATAGGAAAATTCCTAAATAAAAACAATATTTACTCGATTGATCCGAAATATATTTATTTGACTATTCCATATATTTATATCCCGATTGAAATTTCATCGCATTCCGCAACGCACTCGAATAAAAGATTTATGTATTTTGATACAATTTCTGCTGTCATGGCAAAAACATACAACAATTCACGTTCTCCCCATATTTCTTGTAATTGCTAGACATCCATATTGAGCTCTCAACTCTAGCTTTAAGCTAACGGCGACTATAAAAATATAAAAACCCAACTGCTAGCAAGCATTTGAAGGTAAATATGGACTATGCATATGTGTATGTATATGTATATTTGTAAATGTATGTGCGGATGTATAAATTCTAAAATGGAATGCACATTCATTTAGATATTGTCGTTTGAAATTTTGGCAAAGGCGGACGTGCAATTGTTTTTAGCATATTCAAGTCAAACGCTGTGATGTCGCGCATCCAGGCACAACGCGAACCAACGCATATCCTTGTCGACTACACACATCCGCATTCATATCCATCCAGCAAGCACTACACTTTTTTCGCTTTGTGCAGACGAGCGTTTAAATATTTTTACATGCACAATTGCTGGTGCCACCGAGAAAAAAATTTGCAACACTAACAACAACGAGCATACTAAATGTAACGGCAGCAACACTAATTTCTTGGGAGATTTCTAATCCTTTGCTTTGCTTTGCCTTTGCTTTTCCCTCCTCCTACGGCAGCAGCCCAAAATCCTTTTTCATTTTGTGTGTTTTCAGTTGGCAACCAAGCAGCGTATTGCAAGAACAAAAACATTGTAATTCACTGACATGTGGGCACTTCCTCCTATGCACTATTGCTACCACTGTCACTTCCTTCACTGCCTTTCCGGTTGCTCATGCTGCTACTGTTGGCTGCAGTTTGCCTTTTTGTCGCCGCCGTCTTGAGGACCTTTGGCGTCGCTAAGTTCAATTGGTTGTAGTGCCGCACTCAAACGTTTACTCTACATTTCTTTCTTATTGCGAAATTTTTATTTCGTTTCAATATTTACTGTTATATATACAATGTGCATATCCTCAGAGGAAAAAAAGTGTAAGGATAATGAATAAGCCACTGCTGTTGTTAGTAAGGTTCAATGAATGAATAAATGTTGGATATGTAAATTAAATTGATGAACAATTGGAAACGAGATGGAGGCGAATGTGTTTTTGTTTGTGTTGGAAGGCATGATAAAGAAGATGCATATGTATGTATGTGAGTGGAGAGCGGCTAGAAGTATTGTTATTTATTTCTTTCCATTTTAATTATTTTTTAAATAAATAAATTTATTTTTTGAATATTCATTTACGTTTTCAGTTATGTTAGGTTGAACGGTTAAGTTTAACGGGCTGCTCGAAAAGATTATTCGAAGACTATGAATCCCAATTGTGATAGCCAGGGAGTGTCTCTAAATCATCTCTGGCATTAGGCGAATCTTTTCAAATCTCATATGATTCAGATAATAATTTTCATCCCTTTGCTTTTCTTATGGTAAATAGTCATAGAAAACTGTTTGATTTTTAGATCACTCAAACGGAGAATCATACTTTAGAGAAGATATGCGGTTAACTCAAATAACAATATTTAAAGGAAGATGTGGATTATTAAAACTGAATGCAATAGCTTATGGAAACGCGATAAAATTTTGCACACTATGTATATTAACTCAAACGAACACATCTTAGGAAGGTTCCCTGTACTGAAGGAAATCAGACAAAGATACTTAAATACAGAGAAGCTAAGCGACACTGAAGTAATATATATTATATACTAAATGACCAAAATTGGAGAACACTAACTGAACTCAGCCTGGCACTATAGAGATTTTCTTATATCAGAGTTCAAATATTAATTATTTTAAGAGCTGTGATAGACAACACCGTTATTGTCACAAACATTTTTATTTATTTTTTTATTTACTTTAATATATTAAATGAATTAATGTATGAATCAAATCAATTGTTAACCATAATTTTTTATAAATTGAATAAAGAAATCCTACTACTACTACTACTGTGTGATTTTTACATTTTAAATTTGTGATGAGTTCGGCAGTTCTATGTAAGAAGCAACGGATAACATTTTTGTAAACAATTTTAATCCTGTAACTCCTCAATAGATTGGTTTTTTTTTTTCTCTTTTGTGAGAACGGGTAAAAAATAGATACAACTGAAAAATAGAACGCATTAAAATGTGCCATAAAAATATTTGTATAAAATTCTACTAAAAGTCTTTTAATACCCCAAAGCTCAAAATTCAACTTAACTAGATCAGTGTACATAGGCAGAAAAGGAAAATTCTCAACTATGATCGGATGAACAACAACTATGATTGATGATTTGCCTCATTTCTGTAGTCTATCTGCAAATACATCTGCGACTGACGATAACAACGAACAATTTTAGAAAATTGTAATCAGAAATTATCGTGTAGGCGTCAGGAAAATAGCAAGTTATATTGGTTTTTCACGCGGATTAGTGCAAAGTTTTATTCACGATCATTTTGGGGAAAAGACACGCTGAAATCCGGCTTTTGATGGGAGTGCTGATTTTCGTTTTTTTTTTTGGCACAATTTGCTTTCTGAAAAGCAAAATATGTATTATGAAAGACATAATTCACAGCGCTGAGATATGAGCTTTTGAATGTGACAAACGAAGCGAACCAACAACCAGCGAAATCGTGCTTTTTAGACAAGCCAAACCCTATAAAAAAGCAAAATCTACGACAAAACCGTTGCAAAATCAAGTTATTGTTAGGCGTATTCCTCGATTGCCATTTGTGGGGAAAATATTCGGGATGGAATATAGAAAGTCTCACAAGTGCTAACGCCTCAAGTGACTTTTTTTCTGTTCTCACGAAGAGGTACTTCGCAAAAAGCTTTTTGAAATTATTGAGGCGATAAAGAAGAATTCATAGAATGAGCTGAAGACGATTTTCAAATCGGCCTAGGAAAAAAATTTTCAGGATTGGAAGAAGCGTTTGTTCCTGCTTTTGTGACAAAGCTGAGTGCTTTTGGAACAGAAGTGAATATATAGTAATTACTACATATACGAGTACAATATAAAATACATTTATGAACATATAATACAAAGTGGGCCATATAGCGTTTGCTTTTTGAACCACCTATTTTTTTGAGAATGGTAACACAAATGACATGTCACATGTGTTCATAATTTACTTAAATGTTTGACATTTACGAAATGGGACGGTATACGCTTGAACAAAATTGGGAAATATTGAAAACCTATTTCCAAAGTGGTGAGTCTTCTTTTTCTTCCGCGGTTACAGTAAATGGCGAGCGTTACCATGACATGCTCAACGAGTTTTTGTTTCCAAAAATTGAAGAGGATGACATGGACGACATTTGGTTTCAAGAGGACGGTGCAACTTGTCACAATGCCAAAGTTACACTCGAACTTTTGGCTACCGTTTTTTAAAACTGAATAATCAGCCGAAATTCCGATATCAATTGGCTGCCTCGGAGCTGCCGGGGAGCCGTTAAGGACAAATGCTATGCGAACCATCCAGAGACGATTGATGCTTTAAAACACGAAATCGAAGTTGCCATTCATGAAATTGTAGCCCAAACAATCGAAAATGTGCTTAAAAATTGGGTTGATCGAATGGCCTACTGTAAAGCCAGTCGTGGCAGTCATTTGAACGGTATTATTTTTCAATCGTAAATGACAATGTTCAATCTTCAAAATAAAAAAAAAGTTTGAAAAAATATTGATTAGTTTTTTTATAGCCGATTCAAAAGCAAATTTTACATGGCCCAGCCTATACGTTCAGAAGCATATTTTCTTCAGGCCTTTTTCAAGGTTTGTGCGTGACTTCCATTCAGCGATCTCAACTCCCATTATGAACAATAAATACCTAATTATACCATACAAATTTGTTTTTCTAACAGCAATCGCCCCCGGTGGGTGATGGGAAACTTCTGCATTTCTGACAACCGTAAAGACCATCTGCCTTTCAGAGTTTGCCTAAATGCGATAAACTCAAAACCTACTTAATGAGTTTTCATCTATGGACGGTGAGATTTATAAGGAAGGTTTTCGTATACGATTTATTCAGATTTTATATAAATTGGCTGAAATAGGGCGATATTTGTTGAAGATGTTGTGGAAATATCACGCCGCCGCTTTAGTAAAATAATTTAATAAAATAAATATTACAAGGTTAATGTAAATCGAATACTGTTTGAGAAAGTTCTAATCCAAATTTATTTTTGAGATTCAGCATTAAAGAGTTGCCAGGTTGCTATGTATGAAAAAATTAGAATGTAATAAATAAAAAATATATATGGAATGTCGCAATATTATATCACACGAGGGCTATTTAAGAATACCTGTACATATTTTCAAATAAGCTTGGCAGCCATAAAAAAATGGAACATAATTTATATTATTGTGTATAGGTATGAAAACCTGTGTATTTGCCCCCTTATAACTTTTGACCCATATCCCGAAAATTAGCATATGGTATTATTGACTCTTCACCCGAACTGATAAATAGCATGGTTTTATTTCCAACGGCTGGTGCTGCCACCTAATTTTTAAATTATATAACAGAAAATGAATATCAGATGATAGGTGTTTGAGAAAGTCTGTATGCAAAATGTTTTTTTTTTTAAGTGAAGTTGCCACTTAATATTTTTTTTGTAAAATAGGAATTATTTACAAAATTTACATAACTATTAGAATATGAGTATGAGAGAAAAACATTTCAGAAAGCTTTGATACAAAAATATTTCCGGATAACGTTGCCACTTAATTTTTTATGTAAAAATAGAAATTAATTACAAAATTCACATAAATATTTGAATATTGATATCAAGCCAAAAGTAATTCTGAAAGCTTTAAAGAAAAAATCCTTTTGGGTAACGTTGCCACTTAAATTTTTTATTTTAGAAAAGAAATGAATTACAAAATTGACATAAATATTAGAATATGGGTATCAGAGAAAGACATTTCAGTAAGCTTTAATACAAAAATATTTTTGAGTAACGTTGCCACTTAATTTTTTTATGTAAAAATAGAAATTATTTACAAAATTTATTTAAATATTAGAATAAGAGTGTTTTTTTTTATGTAAGAAAAGAAATGAATTACAAAATTGGCATAAATATTAGAATATGGGTATAAGAGAAATACATTTCAGGGAGCTTTAATGCAAAAATATTTTTGAGTAGCGTTGCCACTTAATTTTTTTATGTAAAAATGTAATTAAAAAAAATTGACATAAATATTAGAATATGGGTATCAGAGAAAGACTTTTCAGAAAGCTTTAATACAAAAATACTTTCAAGGAGCGTTGCCACTTAATTTGTTTTATGTGAAAATAGAAATTATTTACAAAATTTACATAAATATTAGAATAAGAGTGTCAAACAAAAGGTATTTCAGAAAGATATAACACAAAAATATTTTAGAGTAACGTTGCCACTTAATTTTTTATGTAAGAAGAGAAATTAATTACAAAATTTACATAAATATTAGAATATGGGTATCAAACGGAGAACATTCTGAAAGCTTTAAGGCAAAAATACTTTTGAGTAAGGTAATAAAAAAATATAAACTATAAAAAATATAAATATAATATAAATTAGTTGCAAAACGTATTAGGAGTAGGACGAAAGTTTTTTTACAAAACGTTGCTATCTAATTCTTGATAAAAATTTTTTATCCATAGATATAATGAAACAAAGCTGCGTCTGTCTGTCTAAAAAAACTACTGATTTCCATATGGTTTTTAACAATTGACGGGCTGATACATGGGGAAAGTTTAAACGTATTACAAGGCAGTGAAAGGCTGCAGATACATATATATGGGGCATTCTTCGCCAACCGGACACCCCCATCTGCCCAGAACAGTTTTTATAAAAAAAATTTTTCCCTATGCCGAAATAAAAGCTTATGTCATGTACTTTAATTTGTCATGTGGCACTTTTTAAATATTCAAGGTGGACGACGAATATTGACATGATGCTCGGGGGTTTCTGGGTTCGCTGCTGAATATAAATATTGAAGGAAATTGCTGAAATTGGAATTTTTTTTTCATAATACAGGATTTTTTTCACAGTAAAACTTTTTTTTCTTCTGGAGAATTGGAAAATCTTTTAATAATCACTTCCTTTTTTTTTGAGATTTGGAAGGAATGGCTTTTTAGTATTTCTGGTACTGGTGCTGCAGACTCGAATCTTTTGTTAAGCTTCCAACATATTTGTCAATATTCGTCGTCCATCTTGAATATTTAAAAAGTGCCACATGACAAATTAAAGTACATGACATAAGCTTTTATTTCGGCATAGGGAAAAATTTTTTTTATAAAAACTGTTCTGGGCAGATGGGGGTGTCCGGTTGGCGAAGAATGCCCCATATCTATATATAAACACCATCTGTGTCAAAAAGCCCAACGCATACTCCACAATAATATTGCTCTAAGTTTACAGAGCAAAAGTATTAAATACACACTTTCGCAAATATTCAATGGGCCTGCAGCTAAGCACTCAGCATCTATGGGTCTATAAAGCATTTATGAATCGGCATTTGTATGTGTAAATAAGTATATACAAACTTATATTTGTACATATATGTATATGTATGTATGTGTATGTATGTGAGTATATTTAGTATACTTTGCATTGGCTACAAAAATAGTCTGTCGGGTGATCGTCTCCACCTGTTCACTTGTGCGCTGTGAGAGCTGCTGGAAGTGTCGTTGACATGTGAGGCCGCCAGCATTGCACAGCCAGCAACTACCAAGCAAGAGCAAAGCAAATGACAAGCACGACGGTACAGCAGCACTGATGGTGAAATGGTTAGACGGTTAGATGGTTGGGCGGTCATGAAGCAACTCAGACATCGATACGCAAGCCGTTGACAGAGCAGCAGATGATCAAGCGGCTGCTGCTCTTTGCACAAACCCATAAGGATAAATGGTAAAATTAAAAATATGTGCTGAAAATCAGCCGTGGAAAAGCGAATATGCAAGAGCCACAAATTGAATTTTTTTTAGTTTGTTATTAAATGAAATTTAAGCATTTAGGTACACCTATGTTCAAAATAATAGTTGTGTGACGAATTAGCCAATTTTCCTATTTTTTTATTTTATTTAATTTTTCTTTTATTAATAAAACAATAAAAACAATATAACGCATAGCTCCAAACTTTGTGAAAAATTCACAAAAATTAAAAAAAAAATGTTATAAAAATTTTAATTTTTTGTAAACCTAATCCCATGTCGATGGGTCGTTCGTGTGAGGCAAATTCGTTAAGAAATAATGAATTTCTTATAAAACTACTGCACGGTGCATGTTTCATATCATTTGCTTATGATAAAATATTAAATAAAGTGCCAAATGGCACGACATGGTATTAGCGTTAATCAAACCCTTAGAAGACTTGGATATATGCAATTTTATAACCCATTCAATTTTAATACGATAAAATGCGACTTTGAAATCGCTTACAAACCGCTTCCATTTGTGATTTTTTTTTTTTTTTGTATACTATAATGCGATTTGCCTTTCATATTCCACATGTTCGGAAGTATTTGATATGGAAGAAAATGCTCAACAACTCAGCAAATAAAATCATAAAAAATCAACAAGAACTTTGAGCCACTTAAACCTTGAACTTTATAACATTGAATGAGCTATTAAACTGCACACGCAAAATTTTTCCAAAGATTTTGAAAAAATTTGCTATTTTTTTGTGTTTTTTTTTAATTTTTTAAATTTTTGCGAATTTGCACGAGGTGTGGGGCTTTTAAATATACGGTATTTGTTGTAAAGTAAAAAACCAAAAAAAAAGGAAATATACGGTGGCACAAACTTATTGATCCATTTTTGCTTTTGAATAATTTTTAAAAAATGTGATTCTTTTTTTCACACATTAATTTTGAGTGATAGAAATCTTAATTTTGACCTTTCCGCGCTCCATTGCTTGTCTGTTCGTGTACTTCAACTGTTGTTCACAAGTGTCAACTACCACATGTACGACGCCATTTGCAAAATTTATAAATTTTCCAACAGGGTGATTAATTTTGAGCTACCTTGCACAAAAAAATTATTTTAAATCTTGGTAATTCGTTGCGCTCCTATTATTTTGCACATCGGTCTATATATACACTTATGTATACATGTATATTTTTTATAAAAAAAAAAATTATTATTTATGTATATTAACTAAAATAATTTCTTTATTTAAGTGTTTTATAGCGATTCAGAAAAGTCCACAACATCAAAATTAAAAAATAAAAATATGTATCTCGTTTTTTATTTTTATTTTTAGTTATCATTTTTAGGTACTAAAATGAAATTTGCAAATTTTGTAAGTATGAAACTGAAGCTGTCAGTCATGGGCTGGCAGTGGGACAAACACCTGGGTAAACATGTTTTACCAGAGGGAAAAAAAATTTTAAAATAAAAGGACAAACATTAAAATTTATTTGGGAGGCTGAGCTCTGAGAAGATCTTTGAATCCATGAAGTGGGCACAACAGATCTTTAAGGTAGCAGCGCTAAATCCTCTTATAATAATATTCATTTCTCTATCTTTTAATGAAGGGAAATTACAGTCTGTGTCAGAAGAAAAGAATCGGTTTTTTTCTTCTTGTAACTTCGAGATATACATATTTTGTTCTGCTTTTTGCTGCATAATAGTCCCACTCAAGGGCTACGACACTAGTGCTAACTCAGGTTAGTGTCGTTCGAAACCTTTCCGTAAACGCAACCAAACAAAAATTAGTGAGAAGTACACGAAGCGTTTTGAGGCGGTATTTTTATGCACGCATTCGAAAGGGCCAAAATTGTCTTAAGAATGTGATTGATTAAGAAATCAAAAAAGTTTGTTGTAATGTGGAATCAGCGGTATAAAGTGTATAAAAATTTTGATGACTTTTCGGAGCGAGGCTTGAAGCGACTGACGACAAAAAGATCCTGCCTTTTGATCGTCCAACCTTTTAAGCCGGACCTTTCTTTGTGACTACGTCAAGCACGATCAGTTTTTGCTAAAAAGGCAATAGATGTGAGCATATCCTACCGTCCCACATCATCAAAACCACTGCTGTGCCAGGCTATAATCGACAACGATGAAGACTACACGGCTTATTGAGTAATTGCGACTGAGGGTGGCGAGCATATCCTACCGTCCCACATCATCAAAACCATTGCTCTGCCAGGCTATAATCGACAACGATGAAGACTACACGGCTTATTGAGTAATTGCGGCTGGTAGTTTTGTACATAATTTCATGTAAAAAAAATTTTTAACATATATCTTTTATACTTCATGAATAATCGCGGTTCCTTTTTTCTGACACAGACTGTAAAACAGGAGATTAAAAAATATTACTCTGTACAAATTTTATGTCAATTTTAAGAAAATAATAGGACTATGAATAAGTTCGTGCGGTTTTTTTTCGAAATTTGAAACTTTATTGACGTAAAATGGTTACAAATTTAATATTCAAAATATTGTCCATCGCTTACTACTACTTTTTCCCATCTTTCTGGCAATTCACGGATTCCCTTTGTGAAAAATTCGGTCGGTTTTGCCGCAATCCACGAATCGATCCATTTTTTGACTTCATCGTAATTACGGAAGTGCTGGTCAGCCGGGCCATGTTGCATCGATCGGAAGAGATAGTAATCGGATGGCGCAAGGTCTGGACTATACGGCGGGTGGGGTAGGACATCCCATTTGAGCGTTTCTAAGTATGTTTTGACCACTTGTGCAACATGTGGCCGAGCATTGTCATGTTGCAAAATAACTTTGTCGTGTCTATCGGCGTATTGCGGCCGTTTTTCTCGCAGTGCTCGGCTCAAACGCATCAATTGTCGTCGGTAGACATCCCCCGTAATCGTTTCATTCGGTTTCAGTAGCTCATAATACACAACACCCAGCTGGTCCCACCAGATACACAGCATAACCTTCAGGCCATGAATATTCTGCGCCGACGTCGATGTTGAAGCATGGCCAGGGTATCCATACGTTGCCCGACGTTTTGGATTGTCGTAATGGACCCACTTTTCATCGCCAGTCACAATTCGATGCAAAAAACCCTTTCTTTTGTGCCGTTGAAGCAGTTGTTCGCATGCCATAAAACGGCGTTCAACGTCTCTTGGCTTCAATTCATACGGCACCCAATGGCCTACCTTTCGGATCATTCCCATGGCTTTTAAACGTTTGGAAATGGTTGATTGATCAACTCCCAAAGTTTTTGCAACCTCTTCTTGCGTTTGAGCCGGATCTTGATCGAGCAATTCCTCCAATTCGGTATCCATGAACTTTGGCGGCGCACCCTCGCGTTCTTCGTCTTCCAAGCCAAAATCACCACTTTTAAAGCGTGCAAACCACTTCTGGCACGTTCGCTCAGATAGAGCATGCTCACCATAAACTTCCACCAAGATACGATGACTTTCGGCTGCTTTTTTCTTCATATTAAAATAATGAAGAAGAATTCCCCGCAAAAACACATTATTTGGCACGAAATTCGACATTTTCAAGTGTGGTAAAAATATTGTTGTTTACGCTTCAAATAAAAAACTTATACTGACGTTTGTGCCTTACGACAGTAGCTCTCCAATGAATGTTTGGAAATGTGGATCGATGGAATAATAATCAAGTTACGCCATCTGTTGTAAAACCGCACGAACTTATAAATAGACCTATTACTTATTTTTTTCAAAAGGAACTCAACGGTAAGTTTCAAGTATAAATATTAGAAAAATAAATAAAAATTATTACAAAATAAACTAAAATTATTAAAAAAATAGCTGTCTCATTCTTTTTGTCATAAAACAAATTTAAAGGATAAAATCGAAAAAAAAAAATCAATTTGTTTCATCATCCTAGTGCGCATATATAAACGTTAATAACGTATTCTCATACATATATATGTATATTGCATGTATCTGCGATTACCATCTGGGTATAAATAAATATTCATGCACAAAAATATAGGTGCATATGAATTTTTTGAGATATCTAACGCAGAAAATAAACTGCATGCAGAAATCGCGAAATTTCCACACAACGCGTCACACTTTTTCTTCAGCTACTTTGACCGCATGAATTGAGTTTATTTCATTTGCATTGAATTGCATTGCGTTTCATTGCAGTGGAGTACCTGTTCGCGGTGCAAATTAGATTAGAATGACGGCGCGCATACTGAGCAGCAGAAGCAGCAACAGCAACAGCAGCAGAAGCTTGAACTTTCACAATACTTCGTTCGGCTAGAAGAGCGCGTGTAAAATCACTTATTTGTGCATGCGTGTGTGGGTGTGTGTATGCATGCATAACTGCAGTATTACAACTAAATTTGCCTGCAAGTAGATGTCTACATTTGTGGTCGTTTGCCCTGATTTAATTGCACATTGTATGTCTCTTCATTCAACATAAATAAATATATTTTGCCTTACAACACTAAAGAGTTTCTTTTTTGCCTTTAATCAGGCTTTGGTATTTATTTACCGTGAAAATTTTATTAAGCGTCAAAAAATACGCCGACGGTATTGCTTGATTGCATTTAAATGCGCAAATTTTCTAAGGTTTTTCGGTGCAAAATGCAACAGCAAAATAAAGTAAGAAATCAACAACAAAACGGTGGAAACATTTATTACAACGCCTGCATGCTAATACCAGCACACATGCAAATATAGCTGAAAAGACAGACATACTTATGCCTTGCCTATACTTCTTCTGCATGGTCTATGTGTGTGCGTAGGTGTAGTTGCCCACTAACTAACGTGTCTAATAGCCATGAAAACACTTGTCCATCATTTCAACTGCAACGGCTATGACAAAGTTGTTGTACACTTCAGCACTTACAGCCACTCATTCGTTCTTTTTTCGTTTCGCTATAAGACTACACAGTATCTTTGTTATTGCGCTGATGTGTCCATGATAGGCCAGCGATTTGTATGCAACACGTATCGCATTAACTATTTATTACTGTTGTTCTTGTATTTAGTTGTTGTGTGTGGTAAAAGCGGTATTTGACGCAGTGGCCGATATTCGACGTAGTCTTTGCGCAAGCTTGATTATGCTGATAAGCTTACAATGAAAATGAAGCGGTGGCGCAAAATTAATCATCCATTTTTGATTTTTTGAATAACTTTTGTACTAAATAAAAAAATAATAATTTCGATTGAGAGAAATCTTTATTTTGACCTCTACGTGCTGTATTGCTTGACTATTTGTAAACTGCAGCTGTCCAGTTCATTTGTGTCAAATATGACTGACGTACGACGCCACTTGCAAATGGTGATAGGGTGATTAATTTTGCGCCACCTTGTTTAAGTATAATATATTCAAACTCACTTTAGAAATCTTATGCGTAGTTAGTCTTATATATCAGCTTATATTTTTTCAATAGGCTGGAGTTATAGGGAGCCCAGTCGCGAAACTTAACAAAAATGGTTACAATAAAATTCTCACAAAAATTACGGAGCAATGGAAAAGGAATTTTATTTATTTTAACAAAAATATGGCAGCATTATAAAAAAAGTAAATTTGACTAATAAATTATTTAATGAATTATAGAGGAAACCTTCTTTAAGGGGGTAGTATGGTATTTTTTTTTTTTTCATTTTTTTTTTATTTTTTTTAAATTATTCTATAACATCTTAAGATTATTGTGTGAAAGTTTGAAGTGCATTAGAGTAAAATTGACAAAGACACAAAGGATTAAGTATCTACCTCTCCAACCGGATTTCACGCTGTAAAAATCTTCACAAATCTTTAAACGCGTTTTTCTCACACTTGCCTTTTTTACGGTCGGTGTCCACTGTAGATTCATATCTACTGCACCGATTCTTTTCAAATTTGGTTTTTTTGTTTCTTTACTTTATTCACGAGGTAATGACGTCGAGTTTTTTTTTTTTAAATTTTGTCATATTTTAAAACAAAAAAGTTTTCAAGTTTTTTTTATGAAAAATCGGTGTTTTGACTTCAAAGCGCTTTAAAAAATTAAAAAAAAAAAAAAAAAAAAAATTCGACGTTGTTACCTGCGAAACTTTATTAGCTGATGAAATCAATTTGGTTTTTTGATTTTAGTTGATCCAGTAATGAGTTCTGAGGGACACCGCAATAAAACTTTTTTATGAGACGTCCGCGAAGATTCGCTGCCACCAACTCATTTCTTCATAAAAATCAATGAAAATTTCACACAATATTCTTTAAATATGACTTTATAATGAAGTAATTTTAAAATTTTGAATAAATCAACTGTGTCGACAAAAAAAATTTCGAAAAATATGCTTGTTTTACACCGAATTAACCATACTACCCCCTTAAGAGGTCTTAAAAAGGCATTTCTTCTCAATTTTTTGGTAGGGAAAAATTAATAGAGGTGTGCAACATTTGTTGTATGTTTTAACATAAATTTGATTTTTCCTTACGAGTCCCAAAAAGAAGTGAATTGTATAACATTGAGGAACTCAAACCAGAATCAGTGGCTATTTTCACTGAAAGCTCAAGACTGAGCTTCTTGACTACAGCAGCGTCTTTCAAGCCGAGTTTATGGTTACAAAAGACGCTGCATTGTGGGTCAGGAACTCGTGTGCCGAAGCAAAACCGATCACTATTCTTTTTTTGTTTTTTTTTTTTTGTCGGAACAACTAGCAAGTGCAGCACTCAGACATGAATTAAGTCGATTGTACTACACTTGGATTCCCTTTTAATTTTCTTTAAGTCTACCTGATCTCCAAAGAAATCTGAGTAGACCTTGTGGTGCCAAGGAGCCAAGATGGTCGCTTCTTAACACATCAGTGCCAAAGACCTCAAACCTGATTCGAGCCCAACCTTTCCATGTGCTTCGCCCACAGAAAGTGGCCCGTCATCAGTCCAACCAGCCGTCTGCACTCCCCTCTGCTTAATGACAGACGGGTTTGAGACAGTCGATCGGACATGACAGGTAACATCAGTTTAGTCCATCTGCAGCCTCCCTCAGCCTGCCAAGCTCGCTTGTGAGTGGTAGTTACCCATTTGCTAACCGTGGCTGTGATGCCCGCAGAAGGGAGTGGCAAAACGGGCTCTGGTCCAAAGAAGTTGGCCTTAGAGCCCTTCTTAGCTAAGGAGTCAAAGGTTTCGTTACCCGCGATACCCACGTGTCCCGGGACCCATGTTAGCATCAGGCTATTATGTCTACCGACATAATTCAGCCTGGATTTACAGGACTTGACTACCTCTGATGTGGTTGGGGGCTGTCTAAGGCCATAAGCGCAGCTTGGCTGTCGCTGCAAACACATTAGATCTGCCTCTCCATCGGTTTTCCACAACAAAATTCATCGCTTCTTGAACTGCATACACCTCCGCTTGAAACACAGATGCATGCATTCCAAGAGCAAAGTGCAGTTTTGTCCCGCTGAATTCCACGTAGACCCCAGAGCCAGAGCCATGCTCAACCACTATTCACTTTAACACTCTAGCTGCCATAAAACCTCTCCAATGCCAGGATACTTCATCCGAACTGGCAATCCAATGTATAAGTAGAGCTATTCTACATGGGTTGACTAAACGGTGCGCCACGAACATTGTCTGCGTCCCTGGAAACACAGTGACAAATCTGGAAATTACATCGTAAAATAAACTGGCTAGCAGGAGAGCTGATCTTAAATCAGTCAATTCTGCCCAGTCTGTGGGTATCTCTTTATGGTCTGGGTAAGACAGGCCAACAGTAGTTGAACCTGAAGCCCACTTGTGAGGTAACTAAACAGATCAGCTCTAAAAGTAAAGAACATTGAACTAGAGTCGTCCTTCTTAAAAAAAAAATCTAATAGAGTTTGAAGAAAAAGTGTTTATTCAGCAAAAATATTAAGTTCGACTTGGTGTAAATCTTCCTTCAATTACATCTAACCCACTTCAACAAAGTTTTCCTTCAATTACGCCTATGAATTCAGAGAAATCATAAAAATTAATAGTCGAGAAAACGAGCTTCTAAGTTAAAGTCTCGACGTTTGGTCATTGAGTAACTACTTCCGCTCGGTTGCATTTGGATTTATACCTATGGAAGCATTAAAAACTAGACTCTGCAACTTTTTGAAGTTAAATAGAAAACTAAAAAATATGATCTTGAGTGATCGAAATCTTTATTTTCGTCTTTATGCGATCCATTGCTTGGCTGTTTGTATTCTGCAGCTGTCTGGTTCAGGAGTGTAAAATATGATTCACGTACGACGCCATTTACGCCATAGGCTGATTAATTTTGCGCCACCTTGCATAAAAACATCCAATATTGAAAAGTATTGACTATTTATTTATTTTTTATTACAATTTTTTTATAAAAAGAAGGTCCATTCAAAATAATGTCTATTTATTTCCTTATTTTTTATTTTAATTTTTTTTTATAAAAATACAGTTATTTTTATAACTAAGACCATATCCAAGTATCAAAATTTCTGCGAGATTTATAAAAATTTTCATGAAATTTTCAAGCGTTTTTAATGGGCATTTTTTAATAAAATTCGGGTACCCAGTTTTATATACATTAAAAAATAATGCAACCTTCAATGGACTTAGAATTCGAATAGGCATTTTCTTTCTATAAAAAGTATCGGGCATTCGTTATAAGAGTGTGGTGAAAATGCGCAACACCGTCAAGGAAAATTCTATAAAAAATCATTGAAAATTTTGAGCACTTTTAAACTTGCACTTTATTAACCAGAATTAATAATTCGGCCGCCGTAGCCGAATGGGTTGGTGCGTGATCACCATTCGGAATTCACTGAGAGGTCGTTGGTTCGAATCTTGGTGAAAGCAAAATTATTAAAAACATTTTTCTAATAGCGGTCGCCCCTCGGCAGGCAATGGCGAACCTCCGAGTGTATTTCTGCCATGAAAAAGCTCCTCATAAAAATATCTGCCGTTCGGAGTCGGCTTGAAACTGTAGGTCCCTCCATTTGTGGAACAACATCAAGACGCACACCACAAATAGGAGGAGGAGCTCTGCCAAACACCTAGCAGAAGTGTACGCGCCAATTATTTATTTATTTTTATTATAATTAGCTAAGATGGGCTCTGAAGCCAACTTCTTTGGTCCAGAGCCCGCTTTGCCACTCCCCCCTGCGGCTATCACGGCCACGGTTAGCAAATGGATAACTACTATCCATAAGCGAGCTTGGCAGGCTGAGAGAGGCTGCAGATGGGCAAAACTGATGTTACCTGTCATGTCCGATCGACTGTCGCAAACCCTTCTGTCATTAAGCAGAGGGGAGTGCAGACGGCTGGTTGGACTGATGACGGGCCACTTTCTGTGGGCAAAGCTTGTGAAGAGGAGGATGAGACGGCGGACCACTTCCTGTGTGTCTGCCCCGCCTTCGCCCGAATCAGGTTTGAGGTCTTTGACACTGATGTGTTAAGAGGCGACCATCTTGGCTCCTTGGCACCACAAGATCTACTAAGATTTCTTCGGAGATCGGGTAGATTTAAAGAAAATTAAAAGGGAATCCAAGTGTAGTACAATGGACTCAATTAATGTCTGAGTGCTGCACTTGCTAGTTGTCCCGACAAAAAAAAAAAACAAAAAAAAAAACACCAAAATTAAAAAGGGTATAAAACTACATTCCACTAAATTTTCTGGAAAATCTTAATAAAGCTTTTTAAATTTTTATGAAAATTCCATGAATGTTTAAAAATTCTGCTCAACGTTTGAAACTTGGATTTATGTGGTTTTTGTTATAGAATGAAATGTATTTTTATAAAAAACAAAAATAATTAAAATTCATTTGAAAAAAAAAATATGGTCCAATTTTATCAATATTTTGTGTCCTTATCATTATGCCACTCACAATATCAACACATACCAACTTGCTCTACACATCTATTACAAACATTTCCTCTTGATTGGCGCGATAACCGCTTAAGTGATTTTGGCCAAGTTTAATGAAGCGTGTCAGTCTTCTCTTTGTCGCGCTTGTTCCGAAGGAAACCAAGTTCTTCTCAAACTGATCTTTCCAACGCAGAGATCTTTCCACCAGCTGACACCGCATCAAATACTCTTCGAGCCGAAGAATTTGTATCCATTTGGACGGCATGACCAAACCAGCAGGGCCGCTAGATCTTTATTCACTGCGCTATGTCTATGTCGTCGTAAAACGCATACAGCTCATTGTTTCAACGCCTGCAATACTGGCAATCGCCAACGTGAAAAGGTCCACAAAATGTTCGCAGTATCTTTCTAATCAATTGTTAAATATTCTAAGAAACGCCTAATCCGATATTGTCATCGTCCAATTTCTGCTCCATCCAATATGACGGGCATGATGAGAGCCTTGTAGAGTGTTAGTTTTATTCGTGGAGAAAGGACTTTACTACTCAATTGCCTGCTTAGTCCAAAGTCACACTTGTTGGCTAGAAAAAATCTCCGTTGGATTACAAGGCTGACATTATTATCGAAGTTAATGCTGATTTCTAAACAAACGAAGTCTCTTACAACTTCAAAATCATAACTGTTAACAGTGACGTGTGCGCCGACCCGCCATTGCGCTGACTATTTATTTGATGAAAGGAGACACTATTTACAGAATACAGAGGATTGGCCAACATTAGACCCTTAATCGGTTCTCAGCGATTTTGAAGGAGCAGCTGATTGTCTAATGTAGCCCAAGGTTGATAGAATGCCAGGTTGCACCTCCCGAATTCCCGTCAGACAACAAAACAAAAGGAAGCGGAATTACTTGTTTGTAAAAAGGAAAAGTAGGTGAGAGCAATGGAAACAACCAAACAAAAGAAATTGTACGCACATACACACTTCCTTGTCCCGGCATCTTCCGTATAAAAACGCAAAAAAACTCCACTTGGAGGCCTTATCTTAATTTGTGCTTTCACAGTTTAACACGCGGCACTTCGGTTTTATTAGTTTGTTCAGTTTAAATCTCACAAATCGCAATATAGCGAAGCCATTTACTGAATTTTCACAAACATGTAATTTCTCTTTTGTTTATTTTACTCATTTGTTTTGTATTGGTAAGGGGCCTCACGTCAGACTTGTCAAAATCATGAAAAATAAAGTAACTGTTTTAACGTCACCTATAGTAATCAATTCACCTTAAATGTAACACGGGACATGACAGCTGTTTGTTTACAAAAACACTGTGGTTGTGTTTGTAATATAAGAAAAAATCAACGCATTTTACATCGTTGCCGTCCAAACAACGACTGATTGGACGAGTTCGTAAATACGTGTGAAATTAGCGGGGGGAATTCTGTTTTCGAGTACCAAGTGACGTAGCTGAAATAAAGGCATTAAACTCATATTAAATTTCATCCAATAACGTTCCTAGGACCAGGGAAGCCATAGAGAGACTAGCCGCACACAGACGGCTAGACAACTATTGGGTACCCGGACATAAGGGCGTACGTAACGAGATAGTATATGAGATTGGCAAAAGCGCTGTTTACATACGATTCGAACAAGAAAACAACATACTGAATCCTTTAAATACGATATACAATGACATCGCTGCGGACATGAAAACACGGATAGACAGGAGGTGGAATAATTTAGCCACTTGCAAAACCGCGAAAATCATATGTGCACAGAATGCAGGTAAATATGCCAGATACGTACTAGCCCTGTCTAGAAAAGAAAGCAGAACTATCGTAGGTATGCTGACAGGCCCCAATTTGTTAGCGGCACACGCATACAAGATGGGAATGGCAATCAATGATAGCAGCAGATTTTGCAATGAACTAGAAGAGAGGGAAAATCTGAAATGCCCTGCTCTAGTTAGGAGCTCTACAATATGAGAGGTTAGAATGTCTCTCGGGGTTAGAGCTTCAGAGCTTAATCATATTCGCAAAAGACGCAGGCTTATTACAAAGAGCCTACTACAAAGAAACGTAAGGGTCAATCTCCATCTGGTAAGACTAAGGACCAATAGGTCTATACGATAGCTCTCAGCCAGTCAGGTCAGCCTAACCTAACCCAGTGATGTATCAGTCGAATAATCTATCATCCTTGGCACTAGGTACTTCTTCTTGTCCTCGTTCACCACCAGATTCATTCGCTTTGCTTCTTTATACAGCTAAGAAAACGCAGATCTAACAGACAATATCAACGGCATTCGCTCGCAATTATACGCTCTTATAAATACGCACTTTAAATCTAATGCTTTTAATCTTTAAGTTTTGGTTACACATATTTTGCTATATTTCTTCCTCACTTCTCAATACCTACCTAAGCCATACATAATTCCCATTGTAACTATACTCACTTTTGTTGTCTGTAATGCAAATAGCAGCAAAATGATGCAGCAAACGAAACTTGCCATAATTTGCTCTTTTATGGTTTTGATTTGACTTTTATTGGCGTCGAGATTTGATTTTGAATTTTTCGCAACCAGTATTGTTGCTGTTATGAGTTTCGTATTTGATTTTATGATGTTGATACGAGAGCTCCCTGCATGCTTAGGTACATATACTCGTACATATACAGGACTAGCTTTCGGGAGTGAAAACCCATGCATTTGTTCTTTGTTGTTTCTATTGACATTTTTTTTTTGTTATAGTACTCGACAGATTGAGCATTTTGCAGGTGTAATCGCACTAAGTCATTTTTTATGTCCTTTGGCCTGCGGTTGCCGATTGCTGTTCTCTGCTTGCTATTTGCTGCTTGCTGCCTGCCAGTTGCCAGTTATTGTTGTTTAGTTCATTGACTACGCAAACAGGTGTCTTTATTGCAACAAAAAAATACTAAAATGCTATAGTTTTTTTTTTATTTTTTTTTGTTTGTCGCGCGGCAAACCCATTTAGTGAGCCAAATTGTGGCACATAATTCACAAGCGATTGCAGTTTTATTGCCGAAGTTTGGCAGTTGCTTCAAGGCTGTCGCAGTTTTACTAGTTTTTATGCACATATTTCTTTTAATATGGTATTTTGGTTTTCATATGTGCATTTTTTAGGAAGAGCTTAGTACATTCACTATTTAAAAAAATTTATATATAGATGAAATTGCTACTTACCACAAGTTGCTGATTCGCGCATTCAATTCAAATTTTTAATTGCAATTACTTTTAGCATTACTTTCCTCACCCCCTTTGCGCTACCCACAATTGGCATAGCTATTTAACGCCAACATTCAAATGTCAGCCAAGCGCATACACCCGACTGCCACTACATATAGCCATTTAATTTGCTCGCAAATCCCGCCAATGAGGCTCATTTGTGCTTGAAAATCTCTTGTCGGCTAATCGCATGAACATTTTTTGGCATCGCGGCTTAGTTAACCATCAAAACCGAAAACAAAAAGAATGTAGAATCATTACGTAGCATGCTGAAAAAGACGAAAAGCAGTTACAGCTAAAAGCCGCAAAAGTCAACTAGGCATCAAAGCGCCAAAAATGGGGGACGTCAAGTTGCTAATATGCATGCATCATTAAAACGTACGCCAGTAAAGCGGCAATGTTACCCCAAAAATATATTTGTAACCAAGACAATAAAGACTTGCTTATTTTCATCGTTTTTCTTTTTTTATATCCTATATATATTTTTTTATTTTTTTCCAAATTCCCCCATCCATCGCAGTTCGTATAGTGGGGTTTCCTTGACGTATTATTTCGAAGTAGGGTTCGGCTGCTGGTAAGTGCTTGTGCTTGTCGCGAGTAGTTGCTCGCATTTGCCACTCGAGTACGTTGTTCTTGTAGCATTTTTGTTGTTTTATCTTTATAATGTGTTTTGCTGTCTTTTTGTGACATTGTTGGCACTTTGAGCCGCAAATATTGCGGATTTATTTAAAATTCACTGATGCAGTCAATTTGGCGCTTTTGTGCAGTTATTTCCTTTTCTATGCGATTTTTTTACTCATGGAGGCTGAAACTCCTATAAGTACTATGGAACTATATAGCAAAAAATAAAGTAACGCCATTTACGTAACTACTATATGCAAAGATATACGCATACACTAATGCATATATGTATATGGGTATATGGGTATACGTGGAATCCGAGCTCTCGTAGGTCATTGAATATAATATCAGCGGTATTATACGCTTTTATTCAGGCATCACCAAAGAAAATTCTGCTCAGAAAGTGTAGATCATTTTGATTCTGATTATTTGGACTCCCAAAACTTCGGAATCATTTCTTATATTATTATTTTCGAAAACACTATGGCCCCAAAATGATAGAAACAGAACGCTTAAGGTGATGGGAATCCCCCGCCATTCAATTTCCAAACTCATTGCGGTGTTCACTGATCACTGGGTGATCGGTACTCATGCGGATCAGCTTGGAATTCCGTACAACCCCTATTGCAGAAGCTGTGGTGATCCTACAGAGAAAGAGACTGTTGAACACTTTCTCTGCAAATGTCCGGCTCTGGCGGCTAGGCGCTTGAGATTCTTTAGCGTGCCCTTTGGGGATGACTTGAAGAAATTCTCCAGCCTAGATTCATATTCTCTCCTCCACTACATCAACAGCACTGGGTGGCTGTAGAAGGTTTTCTTTTCCCAATAATTTTTCTTTGCACAGGTAATGGTCCACATTATGGTATCAAAACGGCACGTAAGTGCTACTTCAAGTGTGCCTGTGGCACTCTTGTCATTTTACCTACCTACCTAATAAACCGAGACATTTGGTTTTTTAGGTGAAATTTTTCGATATTGGATTTTCCCTGCACGCTATCTCTGGGCTCCGCTCACATGATGAAAAATTCGCATGTGAAAGCAACAACAAAGTTATCTAGCAAGATTCGTCACTAGCTGGTATGGTTATTCCTCATAAAACTCGTTATTTTCAATGCCGTCAACTCCCTCCCAAAAAAGTTTCATTAGACCGCGTTCATAGTTCGTTTTTAGTTGCTTCAACTTTGCGAATTCCCTTTTGGTGTTGATCGTTGCTTGAAATTGTTTAGTTTTTGATCTCCAGTCAACAACAACATTAAGAACAACAAAAGCACAAACGGTGTTGGCAGAGCACGAGCTTTAATACTAACGAGGTGAAGTAGAAATATTTCCCTGTATGAACGCGATCATTAGATGTTTCCAAAGAGATATTAGAAAGAAGCTGTCAATTTCTAGTGCTACCAACAAATTTTTATTTATAGCATTCTATATCTTCATCTATACGCCACTTGCTAACGCTTGGCGAATCGAAGAGGCTTACTACCAATTGGATTATTAGTATTTATTGTATGAGCTCATCACATATTCACTGTTGGAATAGAATTAGACTGCTTGTATATTTACTTGCTACTATGATTATTGCCTTTCATAGGAATTAATATTTTTAGTTAACTAGCTACAATTCATAAAATTCAATTAAAATATTGGCCAGCAATACTATGAGCTTTAGGATTTGTTTTTCTATTTAGAAGTGCAGTCAACGAGTATATCAAATGCTACTCAATAAATGGATGTTGGATTACTGAGCAATTGGTTTGCATCGAGGAAATTAAAACAAGAATGGAAAAGGCAAGTCAATCATTCTGCAACTATAAAAGATACACTGCAGCCATAAAATTAATATGCAAAAAAAATTTGCTTCATCAACTACTATGTTCGGTCAATAATCTTGTGTGCAATGGTGGTACACGGACGCCGTAGCCGAATGGGTTGGTGCGTGACTACCATTCGGAATTCACAGAGAGAACGTACGTTCGAATCTCGGTGAAACACCACAATTAAGACAATTTTTTTCTAATAGCGGTCTTCCCTCGGCAGGCAATGGCAAACCTCCGAGTGTATTTCTGCCATGAAAAAGCACCTCATAAAAAATATCTGCCGTTCGGAGTCGGCTTGAAACTATAGGTCCCTTTATTTGTGGAACAACATCAAGACGCACGCCACAAATAGGAGGAGGAGGTCGACCAAACACCCAGGTGTAAAGGTGTACGCGCCAATTGTATACATATATATATATAATGGAGGCATAGACCCTTAAAGTAGCAGATATGAACAGGATAGAAACCTTTGAAGTATGGATATATAGACGTGTGCTTGAAGTTCCATGGACAAACCACGTTTCCAACATTTCAATTCTTCACCAAATCGAAATAAGTAGCTCTTATTATGGTGAAAGGAAGGAAGACGACTTATATATGACATATTTTACGAATTGAAAAGTAAAAATTGCCACAACTTATCCTGGAAGGGAGAAGCAAAGGAAGATGTGGGATTGGGGGGAAAGAGATTTCATGGCTGCGAAATATTAGGCATTGGACGGAAATCAGCAATATCAGAGAGTTATGGAATGTGGCAAGAGACAGAGAAGCTTGCAATGAAAATACAACAAATTTTCTTAGCAACATACAAATTAAAGGTGACTTTTGATTTTAATTTTTTTATTCATCAGTATATATTTTGTTCATTTCAAAGTAGTCCCCTTGAGATTTAACACGCTTGTGTCAACGCTTTTTCAACTGCTTGAGCCGCCTCACACCAACAAATGCTTTGATATAGTCGCAACTCTTTCAACGATGCGAACTTTATCTTTTTTGTGGCAAATCTCTATCGTTTTATAGGCATTTTTTTGCTTGGAACAAGGACGCGATGCAAGAGGTCAAGACCGGTGAGTACGGTAATAGTATAACACAAAAAATTCAATATCTAAAAAAAAGTTGCTTCTATGGAACTCCGAGCTGGGTACTGTACTAATAACCATATGACCGACAGTTTGGAGCACCTCATAGCGATTCATGTAAGAACTTTAGAGTTGGGGAAGAGGTAGAGCAAATTCAGCACTTCCTCTTTTTTAAAACTATTTCTGGAAGGAACTGAACAGTTTGGAGATAGTCTAGCCTTATTAGACTTGCCAAAAGATCATGATTGCCCAAGAAGATTTTTGCTGAATACCGCAAAGTGCTTATGAAACTATGGAGTAAACTCTACAATTTTCCTCACAAAAGTAGGAGGTTCAAATCAAAATGTCTGAAACATCAGGAAAGGCGCCTTCACTTCAGTGGTATGTGATGCATGCTCCCACTCACACTTTAACATTTCTCCTCCTCGGCTGATTTCCATCCTGGGGCCCCTGTAAGCATTTCATCAAGGTGGAGCCGCGTTTATGTCTGCTAACACAACCAGGTCCCTCTCTTGTGGACGTATGGAGATCTTACACCAGCGATAGTATCCACACCTCCCACTGGTTGTTAGGTGGTTCTGAAGGAAGTGGAACATCGGAAAATTTGCGCCAGGGCAGTATTTACGAACTATCGTTGTGTCTTCTGTGTGCTGTTATTGTGAATGATTGACTCAATGATTGACCCTGTCCAGAAAAGTTAATCTCCATGTCGTACTTGCAACAGTACTTGCTGCTGCTGGGCCTTGCACTCCCAATCAATCAATTGAAGTCATACCATTATTTTTCCAGCAAACGCTCGAACCGCCTCCCACCTAGTACTGGATGAGCACATGTCCCGTGTGAGTTTGATAGGACTAGGTGAGTGTCCCAAAACTCTTTCAAGTATTGCACGTTCTTATGCAAAACGATCACAATGAAAATTCCATTAGGGCATCTTAGGCAAAATGGACTATCTGCCAACTGAAAGCGGTGGAGATATTCAGCTGTGACCGGTGAGTATCTGTGTAAGGTAATAATCCGTATCACCATGCTTTCCTTTCACCCACTCTTCGGGATGTCTAATATCACATCATCACATCAGATTTTACGTCCATAGCCCTTCAGATGTCTCTTCCCATCTTCTTTGTCACTCGTACATGTCTAACATAACATTAATAAACTTTTTTATGGTTTTTGGCTTTAATGCATAAATTTTGATACTAGACATCAAACAACAGAAAATTATCCGTTCTTAACTTTTAAACTTTGCTTTGTCAGTTTTAAGTCGATGAGGGGTTTTATACGAGAAATCCATACAAACATAAAATAATTTACTAAGGGCATTCTCTTTTGAGTTTTTCTGGTTGTAATTTATAATATAATTATGAAAAAACCAGTGATTTTTCTTTAAAAATCGAAAAATTACTGTGGTTTCGTTTAAAGCGTTTCGTTTAATTATAAAATATTTTGATTTCTTTTTGTAATATCAAAGAAACCAAAATTTGATATTCAGAAGCCATACTCAAAAATCGTGGCGACTGGTGTAATTTAACCTAACCGAATCTAACCTTCCATAACCTAGGCTAGCCTCACATAATGTGGTCTAATATAATTTATCCTAATTTAGTTCCGTCAAACCTAACCTTACTTAGCTTAAAATATATCTTACTGTTCCTGAAAATAGGAAAATATTTTGCTAAGAAAAAGGAAGAAAAATCTGCCTTCTTATTATAGCTCGAAGTTATTTGAAAACAGTTTTTTCAGAATTTTACATTTCAAAATTCTAATTATCAATATTTTTTTATGCAAAAACCATTTCTATTTATTCATTTTCGTTTCATTTTATTTCATTTCAGCTTATCGGGAAATTTTAGTAGAAATTCACTCAAAAACTCAAAACTAAATATTGTACTATCCTTGCCTTTAACACTAACCATAGCCTTAAATGTATAAATAGCGAAATTTGGTATGCTGGAGCATGTGTCATTTTTATATTTCCGCCTATAAAACCCGCGCTACTAACTACGCTTCTGCCAACAATAAAAGCGCGCTCTAATTTGTATTGGTAATTTTGCTTTGCAGAGCTGCATTACAATGAAAATGCAATAATAATAAATATGAAAACAAAACAATTTAAGTAAATAATCGAAATACTATGTAATATAAAAGTTAAGACAATGCACGCCGAAGACAGCAGGCGACGTGCTGATATTAAAAGTTCGCTGAAGCAAATAGAAGTACTTTGTTTGTTAACGGCGCAAAAATTGCCCAACATAATTCAAAATGCTTGACTTCTCCACTGACAGCTCAAAGGCGGCTCATATGCGTTGAGCAAATAAAACACAACAAAAAATTATAAAACAACTAAACAAATACGAATGGGTATAAGGCGAAAGAGCAACAACGCAAGCAGAAAGCAAAATATTTAACTTTTTTGTGGACTTGTGGATTGAAGCAACTCCAGTGACTGCTGCTTGTTTTTCTTGGTGCGACGGGGGCTATTGTTTGGCATGAGAGTAAGTGAATTTTGTTATGCTTTGCAAGAGAAAGCTGTTGTTCTTATTTTTATATTTTTTATTTTTTTTCTTCTTTCAAATGACTCAATCTAGCGCATAGATTATCAACATTTGCCCGCAGTTATCATATGGGATATAAATTAGGGATATGTCACTTTGAAAGCGCACAATGTATGAAAAGTACTTTAGAGTCCACTTATGAATGTACAAATGCGTTTTAGACAACGAAGAATTTATTTGGAAAAGCGTATTGCACTTACGCGTAGGCACAAGTGATGTAGAATATTGAGTTAAGTGGCATTTCTGTGAAAACCCCTTCTATAGAAATCTGCTGTGTAGGGCCTTTCAAGTTTGAGTTTCTCTATTGCGGGGCATTGGTTTGTCAGCTGCCACAATATCGATGTCGATGTCATCGTATTTGATAGATGAGCGATTTCAGGTCAAAGTCGAAGATCCACGTTTTTTGTACATTAAAGTAAATTTTTCTAAAAATTGGTTTATTTGTAGGGTTGAGTATAAAAAGAAAATAAAAAAAAATTTTAAATAAAGTAAATAATATTGAAATTATTGAATGCCAAAAATTTTGGTGTGGAGTTTTTTAGGTGAAACCTCTTCGATTCTTTTTAATATATATATATATATACATACGTTTTTCTTATAATTTTTAAGATGAAATATACTTAAAAAAAAAAATAAAAAACACGTTTTTGAAAAATAAATAAATTTTTTTTTGTTAAAAATTTTTGGACAAATTCTTGTTGTAATTTTGGAAAAATACACTCGCTCAGATTTTTTTCTAATTTATTTATTTATTTATATATTTCTTCAAGTTTTTGAATGTGATCTCCATAACTTTCAGAGTTACACTTATAATTTATATTCGTAAAAAACATTTTTATAAAAAATATTTGCTTTTATGTTCAGAATTTTTAGAAGAAATGATTTTATAATTTTTGAAAAATACCCGTGCTCAGTTTTTTTTTTTATTTCTTATTAATTTCTATTCAAGTTCTTCCAGTTTTGTAATGGAATCATCATAACTTACCGAGTTTTTACTTTAAATAAAAAAAAACTTTGTTGTAAAACATCCATTTTTTTTTTTGAAATTTTTGAATTTTTTTTCTGTAATTTTGAAAAAACGCTCGCTCAAATTGTTTTTCTAATTTTTTTATTAATTTCTATAATTTCAAGTTTTGTAGTGGTTATAAATTTTCGAGTTACACTTATATTTCTAAGATAAAATATACTTAAAAAGAATTTACTATTTTGTATAATTTTTAAGATGAAATATACATAAAAAATTGTATGAAAATAGTTTTAATTTGTTCGCTAAACATTTTTGGAAACAATTTCTTTTAATTTTTGAAAAATATCCTTGCTCAGATTTTTTCCAATTTCTTTTTATTAATTTCTATAAACTCTTCAAGTTTTACAATAGGACCTCCTTAACTTTCAGAGCTACACTTATAATTTTTAAAATAAATTATGTATACTTAAAAACCTTTTGCAAAAAAAACTAATTTTTTTTGTTCAAAATTTTTGTTGTAATTTCTGAAAAATGCATTCGCCCAGATTTTTTTATAATTTTTTTATTTATAGTTGTAATCCCTTCAATCCATAACTTTTCGAGTTACACTTATAATTTTTAATATAAAATATTCGTAAAAAAACTTCAAACAAAAATATTTGCTTTTGGGTTAAAAATTTTTAGAGAAACTGATTTTATAATTTTTGAAAAATACCCCCGCTCAGATTTTTTCCAATTTTTTTATTTTATTCAAGTTCTTTAAGTTTTGTAATGGAATCTTCATAATATTCCGAGTTTTTACTTTTTTCGAAATTAAAAAATTTTTTTTTTTTTTGGAATTTTTGAAAAATACCCTCAGATTTTTTCTAATTCTTTCATTAATAGCTGTAATCCTGACAAGTTTTTTAATGTATTCTCCATAACTTTTCGAGTTACACTCAAATACGTACAGTAAATATACCAAAATACTGTTTTATCGAAGCGCTAGCATACGTACTATTATATTACACTCATGTGCGTCGCAATAAGAATTTTTTTTAGTAGAAAATCTAAAGCTGACGAAAATTAGTTGCAATTAACTATGAAAATGGTGAATATGAAAACAAAAATTCCGAGAATTTTAGATATTTTTAAGCATTAAAATTGCCATCAGAGGCCGATAAAAAATATGAATCGACAACTTTGAGTCGACTTTGAGCCATAAAAACATCAGTTCATGTGCGCACGTTAAATTGACAAAAAAAAATACTGCTTATAGGAAAAATTCACAGCAATTGAGCCTATTGAGAGACATGTTAAAAAGCTTTTTTTGAAAAATTAATGTTGGTATTCCAATATCCGAAATATATAGTTTCAACTAAATGGGGCAAGTTTGGCGCAAATTTGCCGAGACATATACTCATGGCCAAAATGTTAGAAACCCGATATTTTGACTACTTTACTTTCGTTTATTTTAATTTTCATTAATTTTCTTTATAAAAATTTCACGCAAATCAAAGCTCTAAGCAAGATTTATAAAATTTGTGAGGACAAATAAAAATTAATAAAAATTCATATAAAAATTCATTCATATTCAAATATGAATTGCGTATACTTCATTTCATAGGAGGAAAGTTCAATCTCTTTTTTTGGTTCTATAAAACAGCAAAGAGTTGAAAAGTAAATAATAGTAGGATATACATATGATCTTTCATTTGATATCCATCTTAGTAACCTAGAGTGATTATAAGTATTTAAAAACATTTTTTGAAAATTTTATCATTTAAAATTTTAAAGTCCCTTAAAAAATTCAATTTATAACAAAATGATAAATTGAGTATGCAGCCTTAATTTACAAAATCAGTACTTTCATATGCTTATGAAATATTTTCTGGATAAGTTCTACGATTACCAACGCACGATGTAATACCTAAGTCCCCATTCAAAGTGTTTTCAATTTGGTTGTAAAAAATAAACTCGAGCGTAGAACACCCTGAATTATCATTTTCTCGCCGTTCACTCTTGCTTCGCACTCTCTTTGTGCTAAATCTCCACTACAAATATACATATATAAACATTTTATTTCCACTATTCACTGTTGCTTGGCATTTCTAACCGCGTCATACACGGCGCATGAGTTACATTTACTTTGCGTTTGCCTATAATTTATATTCCACTTGAAAGGGGATGCACCTAAAACTGCGCTTAAAAAGCAATTAAATAAGATTAGTAAAAGTTCAGCTACAAATTTGCGCGTAATAAATTGCAATTCATTGCATACTTTACGGCTGCAAGTACGCGCGTACAGCATTACAGAATCAAAAATCACACCAACTTATGTCTCCCCGAGCACTCTCGCACCCACACACTGGCAAGTATTGGCTCATTATACCTTATCCCTCTGCAGTCATCTTGGCATATCGTAACACAACTTACCGCCCATATTTGCCCTTCTGATTTGTGCGTCGCAAAAATAACATAAATCCCACTAGCCATTTAACTTAATTAGTGTAAATTCTCTTTTGCTTACGAAACTAAAAATTCTACGAATTTATTTGATGCTCACAAAATGCGGTTTAGCGCTTTTAGACAATTTTTAGTGCATATATTTTTGAAGTGTGCACATTTTTGGCAAAATTTTCAAGCGTCAACCCATGCACTCAAATCTAACGAAAAATATTTCTAACCGCAAGCACAAAGAAATTAAAATGGGATGTGTGATTATGGTGCTCAGCAATTTTTCCACTTCACATTCAACTCTGGCGTATGGCATGACGCTGTCAGGCCAGCCTCAATGTGGCCGACTTGTGGGGTAAAGTTCTTGTGTTGACGCTATTGCTGTCGTGGTGGTGGTGGCTGCTGCTGCTTTTGGCAAGTGATTTGGGGTGACGGTCGTGTAAAGTTCAATTCACAGCGCCACGCCATATTTCCGTTTCCTGATTTTCTTAAGCGCATATCCAGTGTACGGCGCACAAGCCAACATACGCACACTTATGCATGCACTTCCATCTACATGGCTACGCACATGTGCATATTCATATGTATGCCATTGAAATTCTAAGTGCATGCCACCGCTTAGAGAGATGTGTTTCTGGTCTGAGTGCCTTTTCTGTCGCCTAATTTATGAATTCTGCTTCAATTACTAACAAATAAATGCGCGTTAAAATGCTAAAAATGAAGAGTTAATGGTGAGGAGCCGCATTCTAGTTACATTGATGCATAATTTTCTACTTTTTAGCCAAGTTGGAATCAAGAAAAGACAGAAAATTTAAAATATAGTTTGAACAAAATAGAGCGTTTTAAGCCGTTCAATTTTTAGTAATAAATTTATTAGGCAGGCACGGCTAATTAAAGCATATTGAATGAAAAATTGCACAAGATGGCGCAAAATTAATTACCCTATCGGAAGATATATAATTTTTACAAATACTGTCGTACGACAGTCATATTTGATATTTGTGAGCTAAGCTGTTGCAGTATACAAGGGCAAGCAATGAAGCGCGTTAAGCTCATAATAAAGATTCCCATTTATTCTTTTTTTGTATTTTTCTCATTACACTTTTTTTGCATTTAATCAAGAAAATTATTCAAAAACGAAATTGGACGATTAAGTTTTTGCCACCTTGTATAATGTCATATCTGGATAATTGTGTTTTTAATAGGTTGTATGGGACTGAGTGCCGCTACTTGCCGCTTCATCTAAAGAGAGGTTGTTAGATCTATTTTCTTATATTGGGTGGCTCACTTTAAATAAAGCGGTTAACCTAACCTCAACCTACTTTATGTATAAAAATCTAGTATCATTTTCATATGTGAGACGCTGAGAACCACGATCAGAGAATCTTTATTGAGCGATTTTTTAGATCATACTGGATATCAGATGACAACTATCGCTACCCTATGCTTGAGAGAAATATCCCATTATACTTCCTCCTGAGCATCACAAATCGTTGTGCTTTGATTTTGGCACTAAATTTCCAAACAGTTTAGGAGCAATTTCAGCAATCCGCCTAGTTTTGTAGTCAGCTACATCGAAAACTCTAAGCTTGGCAGCAGGAAAGGAGGTGGAATCTTCTCGCGAAGCCCGTACCAAGTCTTTTCTTGCGATTACCCGATCACTGTAATGCAAGCTGAAGTATCTGCCAAAGTAGAGACTATGGCACAGATTTTAATCGAATTTTTGGGAAGACGTATATTCATATTTAGTGAAGTAAGACGATAATTTGAGCACTGGGATCTGCCTCATACAACTCTAAACTTATGCTGGGCTGTCGCCGATGTCTGCAAGAGATGTGCAACCAGATAATACTCGAACTCATTTCCATCTCGAATCATTAGGAGTCGTAGAGGGAAACTGTTTTTCAGATGATAATGCAAGGCAAGATACGGCCAAGCAAATTTTCGGGGTAGGGGATTGTGAAGTCTGATTTATTTTTGCGCAGTGAGGGTCCCTGTAGAAGTATCTTGCTGTGACCGTACTATCTTGTTGTCCAGCTTCGTGTATCCTCCGTAGGAATAATGCTAAGCGCACCTGTAGTTAAGATACATGCTGATCTTTGTATCTTGTTTAGCTTGGTTTGCTTGTATTTTTTCTATAGCGGACCACCAGACTAGAGTAGCATATGTTACTATCGGTCTTACAATGGCTGTGTAGGACCAATTGGATAACTTTGGTTGAAGACTTCATTTTTTACCCAACATTATGCCTCTTCTATTCGCCATTTCCCAGCTCGCTATCTCTATGCTCGACTAACTTGACGAAATATTTGCATGCCAAAGCAGCAACGAAGTTATCGAGTAAGATTCGCCGCTAGCGAGTATGGCTATAGCTCATTAGGCCGCACTGCCTTACCAGCACATGTAAAATAAGGCAGCTCCCTTCCCGCGTTGCCGACATATGTTCATTTGCTTCATCTATTCGCCACTTTCTAAGTCTTGGTGAAACAAAGAGGCCAATCTTCTCACTCGTGTAAAGTGCTATATTAGCTTTCTTCTCCCTGTATTCTACATTGGGTCTCCAGCTGGGCTTGGGATCAAGGAAAACTCCTAAGTATTTTGCTTGTTGGGTTAGCGTTAGACCAACTCCGTTTAATTTTGAAAGATCAAAGTCTGGTATCTTGGTTTCCTTAGTGAATAGCATCTTTGTTTGTGTTTTTTTGTGGGTGAGGTAGGGTTCAAAATGCCCTTCGCACTTACAGCGACTGTCGTCTACTGCGTCGTGTGGTGTGGCCACTAAAACGATCCCTCCTTTCCTTCTGGGGAGACATCCTTCCCGGAAATGCTTTCTATATTACTTCGGGAAGGCCCAGAACGGCATCCATAAGGACCAATTCTATTCACCCACGTCTGGGTCCACCATATTTGTAGCGGGCTCTGATGCTATAGGGTCGCCTTCTTATGTCTCTATCTGTGCAACTTCGTTTTGTTGCACTGTGTCTAGGTCCATCCGGTAAAGGTATCTCCGGAAGTATCCGTGGCCCTAGAGGAACTGAGTTAAGAAGTAACTCGCTTCCTCGAAATTCCTTTGGACCCATTTGCCTATAGACGGAATGAGTTTCGCCGTTTATCTACCACTCGGTTCAGTGTCCCATCGACTTTGCCACCGCAGCATGGTTTGACATCTTCGTTCTGAGAAGCTAGTGATGACATGTTTCTTTTTGGAGTACCACGCATCTATTCATTCCCGCACCATGATGTCGACGGGTATCTGCCCGCTGATCACGAAAATTGCTGCACTTGAGACAGTGCCGTAGGCTGAGGCAACTCTGTGAGCCGCTGTTCGTTGCACAACCTCCAGTGCTTTGCGCTTGGTTTTGCAGTTTACCACAATTCCCCATACTTCGCTACAGGAGAATTGAGTTTGTGGCCGCCATAATTAGCTTTCTTTTGCTCTGTGTTGGCCCATCGATGTTTGCCATTAATCTACTTAGCATATACGTGACTTTTGCTGCTTTGATAGCCGCAAGCCGTATCTGGGCCCAGAAAGTAAGCCTGCATTTAAGTTGAATACCAAAGTATTTCACTACTTTTGGGATCACTAAGCCCGTGACGCCTATTTACATGCTGACCTCGGTGGCCTGTGACCTCGTGTCATAAGGATGACTTCGGTTTTATGTTTGGTGAGTTCCAGGCCGTGGTCCTCAAGCCATATTTGCGTCCTTATCATGACTTGGTTCAGCTTCCTTCTAGCGGCCTCAGTGTCCCGAGCTGGTATGACCGTCACTATATCGTTCGGGTATTCCACAAGATATGTGTCTTCTGGCATTTCTATGCTCAATATCTCGTCGTAGCTCAGATTCCAGAGATCGGGGCCGAGAATACATCCTTGAGCTGCGCCAGACCTGATAGCTTTTGTTTTCTGGCCATCTGGTGTGTCGTACAACAGTTCACGGCTTGAAACTGTAGGTCCCTCTATTTGTGGAACAACATCAAGATGCACGCCACAAATAGGAGGAGGAGCTCGGTCAAACACCCAAAAAGAGTGTACGCGCCAATTATATCATATATATATCATTTCCGAAAAGCACGCATTTCAAGAGAATGAAACGATTTCTCATCTGACTGTGCTACCTATGGGTAGCGGGCTAAGACTCTGAATTTAGTAGTGGCCGCTGATTTAAAGAGAATTATGAGAGCCATCAGGAACACCTGGTAATCACTCAGTGGTATCTCAGCTTTATTCATCTCTAAGCGTTTTGATAAGTATCAGCTAACTTTATATCCCCCTCCTGTTCACTTAAAGGTTTCTACTTAAGGGATCCAAAGCCAATTAGAAGCGATTCACAATCCGTCTTCAAACTCAAAAGCTCCACTATGCATTAGCTACTTGTACATATATACCCTATGATCAAAAAGTACCGTGAAGGTAATGTTGACTGTTTTCTTCAATTGCCAAGACGTAGTGCACCATGAGCACCTTCCATCGGGCCAGACAGTCAATAAAGAATATTATTTATCCGTTTTGAAGCATTTGAGAGATGCTGTACATCGCAAACGGCTACAAATGTGGGCAAACAATTCTTAGATTTTGCATGATGATGGATTATTTGAACAAATACCAAGTAAATACCATCGTGTAAGCACCGTACACACCTGATATGGCACAGTGCGACTTCTTTTTGTTTCCCAAGTTGAAGTTACCATTTCGAGGAAGGAGATTTCAGTCGATAGAGGTGGTCAAAGAGAATGCGACGAAGGAGGTAAAGGCCATCCCTTCGTCGGCCTTCCAGGGGTGCATGGAGGACTGGGTTAAAGGTTGGCACATGTATGTTGCTTCAGACGAGTCATATTTTGGAGGAGATAAAATAAATTTGCCTGAAATTTAACTCTGTTCTGTTTTATTTAAATATTCCCGGTACTTTCTGATCACAGGGTAAGTATAGTAATATAATAAATAATTAAATAATTTTCACTTGATAAAAATAAATAATAAAAAACCAATGTTAACCAAAAACCAATAACTGGTTAAGGTT
The DNA here is from genome assembly GCF_028408465.1 of Anastrepha ludens. Taxonomy (NCBI): domain Eukaryota; kingdom Metazoa; phylum Arthropoda; class Insecta; order Diptera; family Tephritidae; genus Anastrepha; species Anastrepha ludens. The sequence continues at coordinate 76,548,220 of NC_071501.1, forward strand.
CATTTGCGCACCAAATATGGAAACTTGGCTTAACTACACAGCATACGTTCTGAAATGGTGGAAATGAAATATGCATTCAGCACCGCAAGTTGGACTCAAAATATTAGTGATCTTCTCGAATTTGAAGCCTCCGTTACACCTCCAAAGAATCTAATGCAGCTACGTGTCGAATTTAACATTCACTACAGAAATGACAGACTTAACGAGTATAAAGAGAACCGCTCTGGATCGACTGTTTTAGAAATAAAAATATGACGATGTCCCACACCCAAAAACCGTTTCCCAAAGCACTAAAGATGATCGGATTTGTCGATGGCACGTCGCTAGTTGTGGTAGCTTAAAACAAATGTGAAATCACCAAAGTCTCAAAATGCTCAGGATGCAATTCGTGACTGGCAGAAACAGATCTGGGCATCACAAAGCCAAGGCAGTTCTGAGAAGTAGGAAGGTTAGAGAAGTGACGAATTTCAACGCTAGGGGTTCGGAAATAAATTTAAATTCGGGCTTCAAGTACGAGATTGACATTCAAGAAGCGCAGTCGAAAAAGTAGGCAAGCTATATTGATACGAATGTTGAACGTGAGAAACCCGAAAAACAATATAAGCAACTGTGCATATGTATGCATGTAAGTGTGGTAAGTATTTTCTTTTTATATGTCACGCAAGTCTAGTCAGCGGCTCGTAAAAAGATGGCATACGCATAAAAAGTTAAACCATTTTATCGAATTAGCGCTATTGAAGTATATAGCTCGTTCGGAGCCATGTAGCTGAAAGCAGCACTCATAATGACAGTTCTTTGCCCGATTGATATACTGGCAAGAAAAATAGCCGTGGTACCTGAAAGTAAAGGGATTTCTGAGCAAGTAAAGCAGAATTACATAGCTAGCGGTCGTTGGCGTGTCAACTGGTTCCCTACATAACTAAGTGTAAGTAAGTACGCAGAAAATATGGGCAAATGGACTTCTAGCTGGCCCAAAGACTGGTAGAACAGGTAGACTTCTAATCCTATCTACACTGGCTTAGACATGAGAATATTATTGAAGTCGCTGAATATTATTTTCTTGTCGGCTTAAGGTGTGCAACCGAAAGTAACTTTTGGCGCATTAAAATGGTGAGGTTACTAAAAGTTGGCAGTTTGGTGGACTTATGACTCATTCAATTCATAATTTTTTTACAGGCTTCAAAAAAGCGGCTCGAGAGAGTAAATTAAAGTTAGTTTAAGCTAGAAAAAGTGGGCGAAAAATTGACAATATGAGAGCTTGGTCATAAATATTATTATTAGCCTGCCTCTAAGACTAGAAATACGGAAATATTACTAAGATTTAAGCGACTAGTTTAAGGGAGAAATTACATATAAAAGCCCGGCGAAAATCTCTTAAGACAAAAAGAAACAACTTTTTTTAATGGCTTGTAGTCTTCCTGCGTAAGTTTGATAAGGTGATTTCGAGTTTATAGAACCTTGTGTCGGCATCAGTTTTATTAATGTTTTAATAATATATGGGTCAACGATTTCTTTTGACTTTACACAATGTTGCAAATCTTGTCATTGAATTTACAATAAGAAAAACCACCCTATCGGATGATTTATAATCTTTGCAAATAGAAATTGGATGACTAATTATGTGCCGCCTTTTATTATCGAATTAGAAATGGCACTTACCATTGGTGGCTCAAATCTTTTATACGTTTGGCCGCTCGAGACACTTATTGTTCCAATACGCATACTTTCTGTTGATCAACATACACACATACACATGTATTATACATAATGCTTACGCGCATGTATATATGCATGTACAAATGTATTACAAAAGCTATAGCAACAAAAAGCTTTATACGGCTGGCTGTTGTCTTTGCTGTTCAAAGCTCGCTAGCTTTTTTTGACAATACCCAGCAGAAAATCGAACTTTCGTATGCCATAAGAAGGAAATTGAGTGGATAATAAACATTTCGGACGGGCCTTCTATGAAGACAATACAGCAATTTTGAGTTAATAACAAATATTTCACATTTTATGACCGATCTCCAGTACTTTTTAGACAGAATGAGTATCAAGGATATAAGGCTGATTTAGTAAGAAGAACTTATCACGGTTGAAGGCTGTTGGTATTAAAATTTGACTGCTTAGAAAATGGTCTTTCCAATGAAAGTAAATGGGAGCAAAAAATAAAACCCATTGATTCAAGCAAAGAGTCTGATTAATAATAAAATTAATGCACAAATATTGGCACTGCCGCATATTTATATAAGAATATATCATTTACCATATAAAAAATCGGCCTACATTTTTATTGGAATTATAAAATATATTACATTTTTAGACCTCTACTATAATATACAGGTATTGTATTGGGAGGTTGAATTAGTTTTAAAGGTTTTTTTCGAAGATTTGGGGCTTTGTTGTGAAAAAACGGTACAAAATATTTTATTCGAAGTATTGGCCATCGCTAGCTACAACTTTCGCCCATCTTTCGGGCAATTTCCGGATGCCGTTTCTCCAAAATTCTGGCCGCTGCTTGGCTATCCATGACTCAACCCATATTTTGGTAGCCTCGTACGAGGAGAACCGCTGGTCCGCCAAATCGAGACTCATATGCCGGAACAAATGATAATCGGAGGGAGCTATGTCTGGGCTATACGGCGGGTGGGGTAACACTTCCCAGCCAAGCGTTCCAAGGTATTTTTTGACAGGTTGAGCAACATGCGGCCGAGCGTTGTCATGTTGCACAATAACCTTGTCGTGCCTTTTTACCGTTTCCGGCCGTTTTTCTTTCAATGCCCGGCTTAAACGCATCAATAAAAATATTAAAATTTACGTGAGCTGTAATGCAAAATGCTTAAACATTTTTATGAAGACCCTTTAAGCATAAACTCTACTATCACATGAGGTTATTTTTTAGGAAAAATATTTTTAAAACCTCATTTTATACATAAAAAGTTCGATTTTCTAGGGTCTTTTGATCTTTTAGCATAAACTTACATTTAATGTTTTCACTAACGAGACTTATTTGGTCTTTTCTTAAAGTTAGAAATAAGTCATACAAATTTTCGAGCGGTGATTTCTTACGATTTTCAACTTACTTTGACTTTTAACGTTGAAACACTACACTTAATAATCGATGCTACGAGTCAATTGATAACTCAAGATGGTCATATGACGCCGCGAGATAGAGGCATAGAGGCATAGAGGGCATTAGTGGGACCAGCACGCATTCAATATTACATAGAGATTGTACTCGTTGAATTCCGCAAATTTTTGACAATTGCCCAAAAGGACTCGTATCGATTAGTGTAAAGAAATGTTGAAGAAATTCCGCCACGGTGGTTCAAGCAAGTCTATAGCATGTGGCGAATCTTGGATCTATGCATATGGGCTGATTGGCTCCTAATAATTCAATTTTGTTAAGAAACGTCAACAATAAACTGCGAGGTCAACGCTTTTCAACATCTGAAGAAGCTGTTGAAAAACTTTTAAACAGCTCGTTTGGAGGTATTCATCCACTTCTGAATGGTAAAAGTGCTTTGAAAATTGATTGAAGCCAATACAGAAGTATACGATTATTGAAAAACAATAAAGCCATTTTCATTATTATTTTACTTCGTTTTTATCATGGGGCGCAAAATGTGAAAGGTGACCCTCGTACAGGTTCTTAAGTAAAGAAAAATGTAGTTAAATAATGGAGGAAATAGCTAAAAAAGTTCGCGTTGGTTTCTAATAAATTATTTACTGACATCTTTCTAGACTTGTATTTAAAAAAATTTCTTGGAAGATAAAGGACAAGAACGGTTGCAAAAAAAAAATTACACAATCAATGCTTGTTATATGACAAAACCGCAAGAGCCATTAGCACATAAAAATATTTAAAAATCAAAGCAATTTTTTAACTCCTCAAAACTTGCATTTGATTTACAAATATTATTGCATACCCAAACATTTCGTAAAAATTCAGATAAGAAAATTTTAAATCTAGATGTTATTGAAAATTTCTAAATTTTGTAAAAAGTTTGAAAGCTTGATTTATTTGGTTTTGGTTAAAGAACTAATTAAAAAAAAATGGCAAAAAAATTGTATCTCGAAAAAACATTTTAAAAAAGGATACCATGCAGTTATGCACGTCAGTGCATATTTTACAACGCATTCTTATGGTTTTTAAAATCTTGAAATAAAACGTTTTCTTTAAAAAAGAAGAGCCGTATGAAATTATAATATGAAAGCAGTAACCTTTCAAATTTTTTTTATGCTCAATAACTAATCGGACAAGATTACAAGAGAGAGAAAAGTGGCTGCTACCAAATAAGTTTTTGCTGAAATTTTGTTAAAATAGTTGGCAGAAATTTTTGAGAAATATTCAAAAATAAATTTTAAAATTTATTTGCTATAATTTTCTCTTAAAAGAAATTTAATGTAAGACTTTTGCTTACTTTCCACAGTTTTTTTCTTTCGATTGGTTCCATATCATTATACTACGTGAAGTTTCAACTGTTTTTTTCGACTTTTTACTTAAAAATGATAAAGAATGGTAAATTCAATGCTCTCGAAAATTTAATTTGATACAGACCTTCGGTGGCTACTGATATGGTATAAGCTTGCCCTTAACCGCTAGAATTTACTAGGCTATCAATACAAAGATTTCATATCGAAAATCGAAATAGTGCACTCAGACCAATTTGAAGTGCGGGAGTATAGTTTATAGATCATATGTTGGGTTACATGATATACAGAATGCAGAGGTGTGGCCAATATCAGGTCGCTAAGGGGCTCCCAACGATTTTGAAGGAATCAGCTGTTTTACTGACGAAACCAGCGTTATGACAGCGGTTTGTTTACGAGAAAGCTGAAATTGTGTTGGTGATATACAAAAATCATCATCGCAGCCGCTGTTTATGTTATTCCATTGATAGACGAAGGGCAGAATTCTACTGCCGAGTCCCCGACGACATAGCAGCCAAAGTTACTCTCACAATTATGCTTCGTATTGCCAAAACTTGTAATCCATCATTCTTGCATAGTGCACAAATATCGATTATTCCATTAACTTTGGTAGTTATCATTCCTGCTTTATAGTCCCAGTCATAATCAATATGAACTTCTTCAAAATCTCTACCATTTGTTGCAAGCACGGGCTTCATTATTCACTATATCACTAGCAAGCGCTTAAGATTTTACCCTGTGCGATATTATATCCGTGGGGAAAGAAATTTGAGAAGCAGATTAAAAACTATACAGACCTATGGGAAATACTCACCATCCTATAGGTAATTAAGTGAATGTATTAGGCGTTGAAGCGAACTCAATGCTGATGGGTTACAAAATCCATAATAACAGGTACATTTTTCAAGTAAAAAAACATAACTTAAGGTTTCTCATTAGCTTAGCTGCAGCTAGTTTTTTATTAAACTCACGACAAATTTCTTTCTTCTCTCTGCTAGTGATCATTCTTCGATTTTCCACTTTTTTCGCTCTTGTAAAAATTGTTCATTTTTTTTTTAGTTCTAATTTCGATATTATCTCGTATACATCTTTAACCCAAGTAAAAAAAATAATTGTAAATAAATAATGATAATCTCGAAAAAAAATATGTTAGCAGCAGCGAGTACAATATTTAGAAAAGCAACGAGATGTTTTTTTATATTTTATTTCACAAGGCTGCCCACGGGCACGATCAGAAAATGATAGCTTAACTATAAAGTTTACATTGCATGTACATTTTTTTTCCTTCTTCATCCCTCTCGGGAGCATAGGGCCTCTACAAGACTCAGTCCTGCGTTGGTTTCGTTAATCTGTTTTGTTTTCTGACAGGGTAGGTGATTAGTCTGCCGCTACCAGTCCTAAGTAGTGGAAATGCCCACCTGTTGTTGCCTAGGAACAACGCCTTCTTACTGCTTGGAGCGACCTCTATGTTTCACATTTTTTGGCAGAAGGATCATCGCACAGAAGAATCATCGGCAGAAGTATCATCACTAAATTTCGTGTGTCTGCGCTATTACCGCAGTCGCCCGCTTCCTCTTGCTGGCGCCACTGATGCAATGTGTAACTGTGTTTTTCCTGGTTCTTTGCTTATTTTCTTGCATGTAATTAACTCGCATTGAATTATAAAATTTAATACTTACCTGAAATTATAAAAAATGGGCTCGCTTATCGGCAAAAAAATCAAATAAACAAAGATCATCCAATACTTTTTTTCTTTTGTTTTCGATGACTTAAAATGAATGCTGTGCCATCCGCTTACATTAGAGAGTTAAGAAGAGTATAAACTCAAATGTAAAAGTGAATGGAATATAACTTACAATTTATTATATATGGGTAAGATTTATTCCATTATGGGATAAATACTCGATTTCAGTCATCTACGAATGAATTTGCACTTTCAGTGATTAATTTATTGAAGTGATCAAGAAAAATAGTTGCGGTCGTTGTAGGTATGAAGCAACGATAAACTTTTAACAGTTGTCGGAGCATTAACCATAAAACAAACCAGGTCGATTTCTTAGAAAATTAACTTGCTTTAGTAGCCCAGGAACTTCATTGTTGCAAAATTTAATTTTAATATTTAGAAGAAAAAACAAACAAAAATGAAAGGAAGTCCACTTATGTATGTACAAGATCATTTAATAGCGCAAGCAATTATCAAAATACATAAAACAAACGATTGTTGAAAAACAAAAGCAATCACAAAGTCAATCTAAAACAAAGTGGACACTTGTGACACGTTCGCAAATCAGGACAGTGGTCAACATGCAAGCACGAAATGCCAAAAACAAAACAATTACGAGTGTAATCGCTAGTAGCAGAAGACAGGTGTTTAAAGGCAATTGTAATAAAAATTATTTAATTGAAGAACGAGATTATACGAGTGTAAAGTATACTCGAACATGCGATGGCAATTAATTTGCAAGAAATACAAAATTTGCAAGTGTCACAGTTTATGTACATACAAACAAATATTTTATTGTACTCACGTATGCAAAAAAGATTGTACGCGCGAAAATCGCATTCATCTGATGATAAAAATAGTAAAGTCAAAAACACGCATGAAATCGCAGGTATTGAGGTACGAGTACATGATTATAATTTTCACTCGCTTTATGAGTAGTAACACTGTTCAACAGCATTTTTGGAACAGAATAATGCATATAACGTTTAAAAAGTGCTGTGAGATGATTTCTAATAGAAATATAATTATCAATTTTCTAAAACAGAATTTTGCGAGGATTGTTTTTTTGGAACATTTTAACCCCAAAGCAGCCCTTTTTATGGGTCAATTTAACACCACTTTTCAGAAATTTTCAAAAAGCGCATTTAAATTAGACATTTGAGCAAAATGTTATAAAAATGTTTACCAGAAAAGTTCGGAGAGGATGACCGAAGGCACGAAAGTCACCAATAAAAGCGTCTACGCGCAATTGGTAAAGAGAGTGTCATATTGCGCGAATGTTGAAACAGATTTAAAGTTGAAATTGTCTGTTTATCTATCCGAAATACGACATTGAGAAGACAAAAGATATTATTGGTCTTAGTTTTTCATCAAATTTCTCTCTCACCAGTAAATTTTGGGTTTTGTAACGCGAAATAGGAGGAGATTAAATCAGTACTCGTGTTAGAAATGTAGACACCATTTAAATTTTTTTTTTTTCAACACAGTCTCCTTTTAGAAAGATACACTACCCCTACAAAGAATAGGTTTTGTCGAACTCTCCAAAATACGCCTCTGTCTTGGCAATGATTTCCTCATTTCAACTCAATTTTTTCTCGCGAACCAGATCGGGTGAATACGGTGTGTACGGCAGCAATTAATAACTCAATTCATGCAGTTTTGCGGCGACAACTCCGGATGCATGTGCTTGTGCGGTATCGTGGTGAAACAACAATTTCTTGTGACAGCGGTTTAAATAACTCACTGTAATATTAACAGGGATCATTCTTCCTTTTTCTAAAAAATCCATGCGGACGACGCCGTTCGCTTCCCAGAAATTCGTCGCCATGACCTTTCCGGCTGATGGGACTGCCTTCGCCTTATTTGGCGCAGATTCACCGGGAGAAATCCTTTGTTTTGATTGTTGCTTAATAACTGGTGTGTAATGATAAATCCAGGTTTTATCAACGCTGACAACTCGACGCAAAAATGACTTCGAAACGCGCTTAAATTGCTCCAAACACTGCTTCAAAGTTAACAGCCGCATCCGCTTGGTGCGCACCATTAGCAATGGCAGCACCCATAGCCAACTCATCATGTAAAATATTAATTGCCATTCCAGTCGACAAACCTATGGTCTCTATTACTTCGTTCGTCGATCAGCGAGAATCATGTCGTGGACCTTTTGAATGATTTCCTCGGAAACCACGTCTGCCGCTCCCCATCTAACTGTGGCCATAGATAGCGAAGCGTCACCATAGTCATCATCCAACTTTGCTTTTATCTCCTCGTATTTTCCCCCAAATCATTTTTTCGGGAAATCAAACAAAAACACCATTTGCAATGTTGGGGAGATGATAATCTGAACGGACCAGATGGTTCCTAAATGTATTGGCGTACTAACGGAAGAAGAGGAAAGAGAGAATGGCTTGAAATTTTAGGTGTTCTGTATTGATTTGGGAAGCCATTAGTGATAAAGGCAAACCGCCTATATATTTCATATCCACAAAAATGAGTACAGGCACTACTTCTAGACAAAGTACTTATTACTTTTTGAAGTGAAACTTCTTTCGTTCCGTGAGAGAGAAAAAAGATATAACGTAGAGGAAAAGGAGAGAGAGAGCTATACCTTATATATATTTTATATATATTATATGCACTTGGAATGTCCGGTCCCTTAATAGGGAAGGTGCCTCTGCCCGGCTGGTTGATGTCCTCGTGAGAGTAAAGGCTGACATCACTGCCATTCAAGAAATGCAATCAACGGGGAAGACAAGAAAAACAATCTTGCGACGTCTACTACAGCCGCCATGTAAAGGAGCGCAAATTCGGTGTCGGATTTGTTGTGGGAGAGAGACTTCGTCGCCAAGTACTGTCGTTCACTCCGGTGGACGAGCGTCTCGCAATGATCCCCATCAAATCCCGTTTTTTTAACATGTCGCTAATTTGCGTCCACGCCCCGACGGAAGAGAAGGACGATGCGACCGTGCTTGGCGACTTCAACGCCCGGGTGGGCAAGGAGGGCATTTTCGGTCCCACAGTCGGAAAATTCAGCCTGCACAGAGAGCTGATCGACTTCGCCGGGGCCCGAAACATGGTAGTCTGCAGCACCATATTGCAGCATAAGAAAATACACCAAGCTACCTGGCTGTCTCCTGATCGAAAAACGTGAAACCAGATCGATCATGTTGTGATAGATGAAAGACACGCTTCTAGTGTTTTAGATGTACGTAAGAAAATCGGCGCACTCGCGTGGTGATAGCAGAGGAAGAGGAATGCCTCCTCTGCGTTGGAAAGATCAGGTGGAGAAGGACTTGGCTTCACTTGGTGTGTCCAACAGGCGCCGGTTAGCACGAGAAAGAAACGACTGGCGCGCTTTGTTAAACTCAGGCAAAATTGCGTAAACGGTTATCGCGCCAATTAAGAAGAAGAAGTAAAATGTAAATTGAAAAAAATTTAGATCATGGTTACTGCAGTGCGTATGCACATACATACTATGTAAATAAGAATTGAAGATGCAATTGAACTTTTGCACAAACATAACTAACATAATATACATATGTATGTATATATTGAGCAACACTTACTTGTATGCTCTATGAATTCTCGACTAAAATTATTTTTGTAAATTTTGTCTATTTGTATTCTCTGCAAATGTCGTGAATTTATTCTTTTTCTCTCTCTCTCTCTCTCTCTCTCTCTCTCTCTCTCTCTCATTCTCTCTCGGGTCCCCTCTTTCTTTGTTTGCCTTGAAAGTTTCACTTCTGTTATGTGTACTACGCAAGGCGAATTTATTACAGGTGACAGCAAACACATATAAGTAAAACCCTACATGTATTTGTTGTTGCGTTTGGTGCAAGCATCATGTCAAAATCAGCAAGCAAATGTAAACATACGAATGTAGACATACCAATACATACAAACAAAGCATATCATTTTGACATAAGCCATACCTACGGCGAAAAATTCAGCTGGGTGAATGCTGTCACCTTATTAAATCCACCTTGGTACTACGCTACAAGCACTTTTTTATGATAATTTCCATGAGGAGTGGAAGCAACAAAAGAGTTTTTAGCAGCAAAAAAATAGCTATTTGTAATAGCAATACAAAATGTATGGGCAATACATTCTCAATCGGCTTTCAAAAAGGGAAGGCAGTTGTGTAGTGTTAAAAGGCTTAGAAGTGCAACTAATTTCAAAATGTGATTAAAATATTATAAACAACTTGATAAAATCGATGTCTCAAGGACTTCAATCAAAGGAAGATCGAACATAAGTTACTATGCCGCAAATTATAAACTAACACCAAGAATTTTATTTGGTCCTAAAGGTTTTACTTTTCTTAATAATTATTATAATTTAAGTTCGGAAAATGTGTGCTTATATCAGGATATTTTTAAAATATTTGTCATTAAAATGTAAATATTCAAAACATAAATTTTTAGCCCTACGCTGACAATAGGATTATATGAAATTTAGTTGGTCTAGGATATTTTCGCATGGTGTGATTCGTGGAGTACGGTACGATTACTTGGCGTCTTGGATTTTCAGTGATCACTTCTTTATTTCAGTCAAAAAATTTATCCAAAAAATCCCTATGTTACCAAATTTTATAACATTTTTACTCACTTTAAAAAAGTGAAAAATGCTAGACCATAACACTAGTCATGCTGTACTTCTAGAATTGTATGGTCGCTTTTCTGTTCCCCTCAAAAAATGTATACTTGTTGTACTGTGTAATTAAACTTCCCTGTGACTGTATTGACAGTTTTGGCGCATGCGTTGTAAAACTGAAAAAGGTAACCTTGTAAACAAAATCTTAAACAAACAAGTAAAGGAACCACCTGCGATGAGTCGACATAATAGCAAAGCAACAAAAACAGCGGTACATTTACTTATTGAGACAGAAAAAAAACGAATAGTTTGTAATGTCACTAACAACAAAATGCAGCATGCCAGTACTTAGATCTGCATACATACGTACACAGGTATGTACCTACGAAGGTGCTGGGAGCGTAAACGACATTTTCACAGTCATTCGACATACTGTAATAACAAATAACTAATAACTTTATTGTGTATATTTGCTTGATTTTGTTGGTGATTACTATAAAAATAAAAAAACGAAAAAAGGTAGCAGACAATCAAATAAACATTTTTGCGCTTCTTTAGCTAACAGTTCGCTGTGTATACGTAATGCAAGTAGCTTCACGCTTCATAATAATTTTGGTAATTGTTTTTTTTATTCCTCTTTTTTTTCTTTTGTTAAATTACTAGTAGACGACCTCGGCCATTGCGGGCGTAATAAAGCTACAAAACATTCAAAATCTCAGGTCATATTGTAAAAAGTACGGGTTTGTTTTACATTTCATTACAAATATACATATTTTATTATTTAATTCAGAGTTGTAAAGTTTGCGCTTCATTATTTCATATTTTTTAATTGATGTGTAAAGCGATTTTGTGCAGCCTGAGGTCAAGCAAATCTAGATTATCGTTGGTTATTCGCGCTTTTTTATGAAAACGAAAATATGAATTGCTTTTTTATGCGAAATTATATGCACCTTAATTACTCCATTTACTCATAAGCTACATACACTAGCCAGAAAAAGTGTGCGTTCAGTTTTTCTTTCTTAGGGCTTTTTCGTCAATTTTCACAAATATTATAAATAGTTATAAAATATACCGTGTAAACCAGAGTTTCAGAACGAGTTGTTCATACTTCAGCATGAATCAAAAAATTTTAAAAAAATTTTCAACAATATTTCAAGCTTTTTGTGTAAACAATTTAATAGCCCAAAGTGTAAATTTGAATTGAGAATTTTCTTCCATGTAACGCCTTTTACAATTATTAATCATCTAATTTTGTTTTTGAATATTTTTTTACTAAATAAATAATAATATTTTGGATTATGAAAATCTTGCGCGAAATGGAAATCTTTATTTTTACCATTACGCTTTCGACCTTGCCATTGCCATTGTCTGTCTAGTTCACAAGTGTCAACTATGAATTACGTACTACGCCATTTGCAAAAATTATAAGTTCTCCGGTAGGACGACTTTTTCTGCCTAGTGTTCATATGTAACTACATCATATAGTACATATATTTGCCATTAAGATTGAGGTGTTAATGACATGAATTCAGATTTTACTATGTAATGCTGGTAATTGGTGAAGTATTTAGCACTTCGAATTTTTTATTTTTTAATTTAGAATAAAGTAGTTGCTGCATTCAATGTGCCAGAGGACATTTTCCACGTCAGCTCTATTTAATCAGCATAAAATAATTAGTACAATAAGTCAAGTACAAAGTTCATCGCTCCTTCCGATTTATTTCGAAGATGAAATTAACATAGTTCAGGTATGCAATAATCTTTCACCTTTCCCCTCTTGTGTAGGTTGCTTATTTCTTTAGTGATTTAATTCCTATATTATCTGGCTTGATTCTACAACTCAGGAAAAAACTAATAGCAAACAATATAAGAGATAAGTGATTACCAAGCCAGCGATTTTTTATATTTTTTTATCCTGTATTTCACAAGGTTACCCACGGATACGATGAAAAGACGACAGCTTAACCATAAAATTTAATTTATATGTCATTAACTCATATCGAAATATAAAAGCTAATACTTACTACTATGTACCTTGTGGTACCATGGTTAAGAACGATATTCAGGGGATGCCTGAGGTTCAGCTACGTTCCTGTTTTGTGGAGAGAAGCGAGAGTTGTGTTTATTCCAAAAGCGGGAAAAAGCAACCCTCTATACTCAAAGGAATACAGGCCCATTAGTCTGACCTCATTTCTCCTGAAAACGTTAGAGAAGATTTTAGATACATACATTAGAGACACAATTGCGCCGGACGAATTATCCAAGGCGCAGCATGCTTACACTAAAGGCAGATCCACTGAAACTGCACTTCACTCACTTATACTAAACATAGAAAAGGCGTTAGAATATAAGGAGTATGCTCTAGGAGTATTTCTAGATATATCAGGAGCCTTTAACAACGTGACAAAAGATGCTATTTTAAATAGCATAGAGTCACTTAATGTGCAACCCGCGGTTTATCTATGGATAAAGCTGCCTTATCTAGCTAGCAGAAAGATAAAAGCGGAGTGGAACGATGCGAGCGTCACCAAATATGCATGCAGAGGTACTCCGCAAGGTGGGGTACTATCACCGCTATTATGGTTACTTGTAGCAAATGAAATTCTTAAGAAACTTGACGGAGGGGCACCTAAACTAGTGGCATATGCCGATGACATAGCTATAGTAGTTACGGGAAAGTACCTGGACACCATCAGTAATGTGATGAACAATACTCTCAAAACGATACACCAATGGGCATCTCGCGCAGGGCTAGGGATAAACGCCGCAAAAACGGACATGGTACTTTTTACCAGGAAGTACAAAGTTCCGGCGTGGAACCTACCGAAGCTAGGCAACAACGAACTACTTCTCAAAGACTATGCGAGGTACCTCGGAGTAATACTGGGCAGCAAATTGCTGTGAAAGCACAACGTTGGGGCGAGGGTGAAGAAGGCCAGTAATGCGCTGTACGCATGTAAAAGAATGCTGGGCGTTACTTGGGGTCTATCACCCTCTCTGATGAATTGGTGCTACACCGCAGTAGTCAGACCGATATTGCTGTATGGAACCTTAGTATGGTGGACTGCGACAAAAAAACTGGCATACTTAATGCCGCTAGAAAGGATTCAACGCCTCGCTGCTCTGTGCATAACAGGAGCGATGAAGACCACTCCAACGGCGGCGCTGGAAATGATACTCAGCATGCCACCTATTGACCTCATGGCGGAAAACCTGGCAGCGAAATTTGCGAGGAGGCTAATGGCTGCGGGGGTATTCACCTGCAGAACCTTCGGTCACAGCTCAATAGGAAAGTGGAGCTCAGGTGGCACGGACTACATGACTCCGTACTTTAATTGGGAGAGAAGGTTTCGCACTGCAATTGAAGAGGAGGGATGGCACAAAGGCATGAAGCCTGGCCATAGAACTTTTCACATCTATACAGACGGCTCGAAAACCCCAGACGGAGTGGGAGCGGGTATTTACTGCTCAAAACTAGGAGTAAGGCAGCCTATCAAGTTGCCAGACCACAGCAGTATTTTCCAAGCGGAAGTTTTTGCTGTGGGGAAGGCCGCGGAGCTAGCCTACTCTAGAACAAGAAAGAACTCAACAATTAATATATACGTGGACAGTCAAGCAGCAATAAGAGCAATAAGCTCTTATTGTATTAAGTCCAAAAATGTTCGACGGAGCAGGGAGGCCATAGAAAGGCTAGCCGAAAACAATAGGCTGCATATCTACTGGGTACCTGGTCACAAAGGCATTATGGGAAACGAAATAGTAGATGAGATAGCAAAAAGTGCTGTGAGACTACCATTTGAACAAGAGAACGATATACAAAAACCGCTAAACACAATATACAACGAAATGGACGACCACATGAAAAGGCAAGTGGAAGCTAGGTGGAATAACTTGACCACATGCAAAACAGCAAAAGTCATGTGTAGAACTAACGACAAAAAACTGACTCCATTCGTACTTACGCTCTCGCGAAAGGAATGCAGAACTATCATAGGTATGCTAACAGGCCACAATCTATTGGCTGCATATGCGTACAAGATAGGGATTGCTAACACGGACAAATGCAGGAAATGCAGAGAGGATGTTGAGGAGACTTTAGAACACCTTCTGTGCGCTTGTCTGGCATTATTAAAAACGCGACTAAAATGCCTGGGAGCCCCACTGTTCGAGGGTCTGGAAGACGTCTCAAAAGCGGAGCTCCCAGCCCTACTTAGATTCGCCAAAAGCGCTGACATCCTACATGATGTCTACTTCAGGTATTCATAGAGGTCGGTCTCCATCTGGTATCGCTAGGGACCAAAAGGTCTATGCGCGGCTCATTGCCAACCAGGCTAACCTAACCTAACCTACTATGAAGTTATAATAAAAATATGGACTCGTTTTGATGGTTAAAGTTTTCACAACTTTAGTTCATTTTGAAAGCGATTGGATTTCATAGTTCCGCAATTGAAGGGTCCCTACTGGTATAAAAACTTGCCCAACTCACTTTCACAAGCATTTCTTGGTGGCACAAAGAAATTTCTACAAATAGTGGCCCAAATTAATCATTCTTTTGGAAGATTTATAATTTTTTCAAATGGCGCCGTACTAGAATCATATTTTACACTTATAAACTAAACAGCTGCAGTATACAAACAAACAAGCAATAAAGCGCATAAAGATCACAAATATTTATTAATTTAACTATTTAAAAAAATTCTCGAATTAATTTTGCGCCACCTTATACATACTTTAATAGTTTGACGCCAGGCCGGGACTAGACGACGGATGTGATAGAACTACCACTACTCAGAGCTTCGGCGTATCATTAGAAATGAGTGCAGCTCGAAATTGTTTTGACAGAACACAAAACACTTTTATTCGGCAATTCTGGCAGCTTCTGGAATATATATAAGGGCGCTTACACCCTTTTTGGGTATTTTGCCGAGCTCCACCTCCTATTTGTGATGTACGTCTTGATGTTGTGCCACAAATGGAGGGATCTACAGTTTTAAGACGACTCCGTACGACAAATAATTTTTTAGAGAAGCTTTTTCATGGCAGAAATACACTTGCCTGCCTAGGGGCATCCGCTATTAGAAAAAACTTTTTCTTCATATTGGTGTTTCACGGAGATTCCAACCAATGTACTCTGAATTCCGAATAGTAATCACGCACCAACCCAATCGGCTACGGCGGCCGCCGCTTCTGGTATACCGCCTGTTTTAATCTGCTCAATTGTTGATGTGTGCGAAGAAGCCTATATTTAGCGTTTGGCCGGCAATGAGTATTTCCCTTTTAAGTCCACCAAACACCAAGCAAAACATTTTTAGTCATTTTCCACCATTAGCTTTTCTATCCGCTTAAGAGGTATATCAGCCTCGTTACGTTTCAGACAGTAATCAAAGGCGCCTCCTCGATGCAAAAAGGTTCATTTGCATCCATTTGTGTGGCATGAAAACGTCAAGGTTCTTCTTGAGGCCAGCCTTCTGCTAATAATTCTGAACAATTTTCGGGCAGAGATTCAGCTTTTGAGCAATGAAATATTACAAGTCCAACTCGACGATTTTCAGGATTTTCCTACCTGAGCTTGCCTTATCCTCGACGTCCATATTATCTGAACCATTGGAGCTACGGTTTTGCTCTTCCACTCGATATTGTATTGAGCCCATAAATCATAGAAATCATTTTGCCCGCTTACTTTGACTTTTCACCTTCATTGTAGTCGTACAGAAGAAGTGATCCATTTTTCTACTTTTTAACTCCATTTTGGATAGCTGTAAGACACAACTCGCTTCATCAAACAAAAAATTGGCACCAATTTTTTTAACCGTAATGTTTTCTTTAAATCGCAATGTAATGTGACCCAATGCAATGTAAAAGTACAAATCGTGAGCTTTGACTTACTAAAGGTATCTAGTAGAAAATAATCAGAGCATTTTGTGGTCTTAGCTAGCCAAGCCTAGCCTGGGTATATTTAGAGTGGAGCAGAAAGTGGGCCCAAGATTATAATTTATATGGTCATCGAAACGAGGGGTTCCCAATAACTCTTTTAAGAGATGAATTCTCCGCGGTATTCAAACCGTCAATATGATCTTGGAGCTGGTAAAAAAATTGTTTTATGCCGAGTTCACTGGAAGTGCTTGTAATGCAGCCGTATTTCTGATCTTTAATTTGAGAATTTAATGTGGTACTCAGGCTCATTTCACCAGCTTGTTTTATCAACTTTTGTAAAACATTTTCATTTACATCGTAAACTATAAAAATATTTGTTTATTTACCTAATTTTACAATTATTTTTTTAAGTTTCAGTTAGAAGTCTAAAAGGAGGTAGGTGAATGGCGCTTATGATAATTTCTCCTATAGAAAATTTTTAAAATAATTATCGGCATATAAATGCAGTATTTTTGAGAGTTTTATTTACCAATTATCGAACGATTCAACTAAGCATTGGAGTGATGAAAAATTATGCCTACCTTTGCCTATATCGTCAAGCTTCATTGAGTGTTCCGATTTTCCAGTGCTACAACATATGGGTTTCCCAGACCATTTCAGCCAAAACTATATTACGAACTTGTAAAATTTCGAAAACAAAGAACTTTTTTTGTTCATAAAATGTTAATATAAGTCTCTAAAAATATGTCAAAAACATTTTAGAACGTAAATTTAAGTATTTCTTATATTATAGATCGTCAAACGTGACGACTCTATTCTTTGCGTTCGAGCGCGGGGAGAGGTATAGTATAGTTACGATGTCGACTTTAGACGCGTTTTTCTCAAAACTATATTTTTCGAATTGGCGTACACGATAACTTGAAAACTTATTGACCGACCTCCTTGAAATTTTGCACACATCTTTTTTATGACATTACTTTCTATGTGAATTTACAATTCGAAAATTTTTCGAAAAAATAATTTTTTCGAATCAAAAATAGTAGGAAAATTCGCCCCAAAATTCATTTTTTTGTTTTTGAAGCATTTTATTCCGCGAATTTTTTTTCCATTTTGTTTAATTCATATAGAAATTATGACATTAATAAACAAAACCATTTTTGGTTTTTTGTATTCAGGTCATTAACGCCGATGCTACAATGCCCGCCGATTGAGAAGCCCCGCTGCGATCTCCCTGGAAGAATTGAGTGTACATTCGCCATTTTGAATGATTTAAATAAAAAAAAATGTAATATTATTTTAATGTATAAATTAACTGTAAGCCAATTTTGAAAAAAATATATTGACTTCTTCATTTTAAATAGTTTTAATGAAAATCAGGGAAAATATGGCCGTTTACAGGTCCCCTTAATTCCAATGTGAAATCGGTGTTCCTATATAGCTGCGAATCCTGATCGCTTACATCCGTGCTTATCCGAAGGTTGTAAACATTCCTTAACGCCTTCTTGTGTAAAGTTTTGAAAATCTTGCGGCTTCGCGTAATTTCAAATCATCAATTGCTTAAATCGACCAACGGCCTTCCAGTCGAACTAACCATCAAACGCAGACGATTTGTTCGGATAGGCCACTGTTTGCGCAAAGATGCCAGCAAAGTATGCAAGGCTGCTCTGTTGTGGAATCCGCACGGTGTTAGAAACCGTGGATCATCCACCACCAAAACCTCTTGGCGACGCATAGTGGCTTATCAAACTCAAATGCAACTTGGAATTCTCTTAAACAACTTGTTCACAATCAAAGTGATAGCAATACTTTTGTCCTGACCTTACTGCCAGACAGGGGCTTCAATCATTTGACCTACCTGGAGCTACTCCAGTATTTGTATAGGAGTATGTATACATATATTAGTTTGGAGAAAATCCATTGGAGAAATCCATTATTTTTAATTTAAATTTTTTGATCGATACTGTACGAGATATCGATCACTACAAGCATCTTCTGAGAAAATAATATATTTGCCTATATTTATCTTTCACTACTCAGCTCAAATTATTGTGCGATGATTCTCCAGTTTCTCCTCTCCTGAAGATCCTCATCTGACACTGGTCCCGTGAAATGCATTCGGTTATTTGACTGAGTTCGGCGTAGATTTTGAATTCACTTAGCATTTGGCTCTTAAACTTTGACTTAGTCCTAATAAATGAATTTTTCATCATTAGTAACAAGACTATGCAAAAGAGATATCTTAGTAATCTTTGCTTTAATCTAAATTCAAGTCGCAATTCTTGCTTCGTACGCTTCATAGTTTCAGGTTAGGTGGAAGCCAGTTTCCCATAAAATGATTTTAGGCTTTGCATGCATCTGAGTTCAATAACCCTCCCCGACTCCGCAGCATCATCAACTAACTTTTAGACGTGCTCTTTATCGCAGTTTGTATTATTGATCTGTGACCTCGATTTCAGTATTTTGCATGCCCAAGTGTGTATATTTCTTAGATGAGGTCAATACAATATGACACTACCAAAACCGATAACAATGTAGGATTTTCAGTTGGTTTAAAGTGTTTACGTTTTTACTATTGCAAAATTGCCATATAAGTACAATAAATTATATGATATCGCCAAATAAACAACAGCAACCACCAAACAAATAATGGCATTTATTATTCTGCCCAAGCTTAGCCAAAAAAATATATTTACTTTGTGGACACGTATTAGTGGACACATAAGCAGCATGCCCATATTTTGCTTATTTTAATTTTAAAAATAATCATTTTAAAATTTATGAATATACATATTTTCATAAATTTATCTTGCAGAGGTCGATTTTAGAGGTTGGATGCCTAAATTAAAGTCAAATTTCTATAAAAATAAAGCTTTTTAACTCATCTTAAAAAGGCAATAATTAAAAATTACGTATAATTTTACGTATAATTATAAATAATAAATCTAAATATTTAATTAAGTTCAATTAAATATCTGCACTTTGACCGGCTAGTAAATTTGTTTCGCCTCTCGGAAATGCCCTCAAAATATATGCAATTTTGATGTACAAAAAAAAACAAATCAAAACTCCTTTTTATTCGAAAATTTGTACCGAATGAATATTACTACATATATTAACTTATTTGGTTTTACTAACATCATTAAATTCACAGCTAAGTGCATGTGCATGTACACATAAATTGCCAACGTATGGGTTATGCTGCGCGTGTGGTTCAAAGGTTGAGCTGCATTCGTAAACTTCAAGCGATTGCCTATTCAGATGCAGCACAAGACTCTTCAACACTTCTAATTGCAAACTAGTTTTTAGACATTGTATTTGTTTAGTAACATTGATGCGAAAAATAAAAGCAACACAAGGCTTTTATTTATTTGTTATATAAGTAATTAGATTAATTTGATATAGTCATCATATATTTTTTGTTTTTGATAAGGTTAGGAAGAGAGTGGTGCCAAAGTAAAAAGTGGAGCATACAGATTACTGAAGCTTACGGGTAGGCCCGTTTTCTGTTTCATTTATTTGAGCTTTATACCACTGGAACCTATTAGCGCATAATAAAGTGATGCGGCTAACTAACTACATTGGCAACACTGTGTAGTGAGAGAGCAATCAGCTGACAGGGTTCTACGGGAATTTTCAAAAATCGTTTCATAAAATCTACGATACTACAATACGGAAGGAAGGGATTTTTCATTTACATGGGGTTCTCATTAGTTTGATCGAAACAGCTGACAGGGGACTGCTTTTACGTCGGTCACTGTTTTCAGTATTAGGCTCTGCGGACTCTCGGGAAAAAACTCGAACACGGAACTAAAAAATTACGAAATTCTAAACATAAATTTTATTAAATTAGAAGTATTTGATCAAACAAAAATTTTGTAAGTAGGATTTCTTTAATGTACAAAGGCAGAAACGTTCGGAATATATTTGATAAGTGCCTATAATGAACGAGCAGTTTCCAGAAAAAATGCGGAAGAATAATTATTTTTATAGTGAACTTTTATTGAATTTTTAATATATATTAAAAAAATTTAAATTGTTAATTTACCCATTCGTACTTTTCTATAATTACTTTTCTCGCGGTTAAGTGTCACCAGAATAAACTTAAATTGCCAAAGCTTCTTACGCTTGCAATCAAAATGAAGTAACGTTCAATACTACCAAATATTGGGCAAAATATTTGCAAAGTGAAGCGGAAGTTCGGAAATATGGCCTCTGAATTTTGAAAAAAAAAACATTTCATTCAATAAAACAAACCGTGCTGTGAAATTAACTTTGTAGATATGTTTGAGGTGAATTATTTCTTCTCTCCCATAGCATCTTATTCCTTGAATTTTGATGAAATTTGCTACAGACTTCCGATTCTCATCGTCTTCCATTTTTTTGAATTGCCACAAAAAAGTTAAGGCATCATTACAATTTTCCTATAGCAGTTCCGCAACTACATTAGTGTGACCAGAATTACTCTCAAAAACTCTCTCTGATAGCGCACAAAAAATATTTCTCCTGAAATCTTGCTGAGCCTATCTTCATTGGTGTCATGAGTAAGAAAAGTGATTTACCAAGCCAATTTTTTGTAGAAATATACTGCCGTGCGAAAAGTTATTGAAATCATGTGCACTGTATTCTTTCAAAATTTGAATTGAAATTTCTTTAAATAAAAAAAATGCAAATTTATTTAATTCCCTGTATTTGCATCTTTTATGTCGGTATGTAAACGCTGAATAACTTTGCCATTTACCAACTGATCGACTTCAACGGTGAAGTTTTCGATACGTCAATTCAGTACAATTTCAACCATGGATCGCTTTACACCGAAGCAACGCGCTGAAATAGTGACGCTATTGTTCGTGCTATTGTTCTAACTTAACGCGCATATCGCAAAAAGTAACGCGGCAAACAGGCACCGTCTGACAATACCATTCGTCGTTTTGTGTCGAATTTTTTTGAGCAAGGGACAATAGGAGATCGTCAACATGCCGTTTATGAACGACCAAGACGTTCCAATGAACTTGTTGAAGCAGTGAGGGAGAGCGTTGTCCAGGAGCCAACAGTATCGTATCGTCGTCGCGCTCAGCGTTTTGACGTCAGTGAAACCACAATGCGGCGCATTTTAAAGGATGATTTAAATTTGTTTCTGTATAAAATGCAATTGACACAAAGAATATTGTCGACAGACGATTCACATCGCATCATTGGGCCATATTTTTACCGAGATAACGAAACGGTTGCTGGAAACCGATATCGATGGATGTTGGCTCATTATGTCTGCCCGCAAATGCGTGAGAAAGGTTTAGACGGTTACTGGTTTCAACAAGCCGGTGCGCCATACCACACTGCGAATGCAACAATTGAATTTCTACATTCCCGGGACGACTACCTGACAGATTACCTGACTTAACACAGATTACCTGACTTAACCCCCCGGACTTCTTTTTGTAGAGTTATCTGAAAAATAAGGTTTACGCCAACAAGCCGCAGACTATTAACAGCTTAAGGCAAGCATTCGTGCCGAAGTCGACGCTATAAAGCCCGAAATGCTTGACAAGGTGATGACAAACGCAGAAAAAAGATCGCAGCTTGTGATTGATAATAAAGGTGGCCACTTGATTGTATTCAAAAAATAGTTTTAATAAATTGTATATTAAATAACCAAACCAAATAAAAATACCTGACTTCTAAAAATCAGTTGATTTTTTTTTAAAGCTATTCAATGTTTTCATACCGACATAAAATATGGCGCACCCTGTATGTATTTTTACCGTCAAAAGCTCTTTCTGGGGATTTCCGGTGACGAGAAATCTGAATGTGCAATTTATTTCTACCTAAAACTGCCATTTTGGCGCAACGCAGGTAAAGCATACCACATTTGCTGTTTTTTTTCGGTTAAGAAGGTCATAAAATCAGATTATAAACACTGTCCCGCGATCAGTAACTTAAACTTGCAAAACAAAAACGGTTAAAATCGGCAACCCGGGAAATCTGAGAAATTACTTACCCAAGGTGGCGCAAAATTAATCATTCAATTTAGTTGTTGAAATGAAAAATGAAAAAAAAAAATCTAAATAGAAAAATTATTATCTCCTTCAAAATATGACCCGTCTGAAGCAACACACATGTGCCTACGTTTAACCCAGTCCTCCATGCACCCATGATAGGCCGACGAAGGGATGGCCTTCAGCTCCTTCGTCGCATTCTCTTTGATCTCCTCTATTGACCGAAATCTCCTTCCACGAAATGGTAACTTCAACGGGGGAAACAAAAAGAAGTCGCACGGTGCCATATCAGGTGAGTACGGTACTTACACGATGGTATTTACTTGGTGTTTGTTCAAATAATCCAGAACAATTTGGGCAAAATCCAGGAATTGTTTCCCCACGCTTCAAAACGGATAAATAATATTCTTTATTGACTGCCCGATGGTAGATACTCATGGTGCACTACGCCTTAGCAATCGAAGGAAATAGTTAACATCACCTTCCCGGTATTTCTTGATCATAGCCGTGCAGTTCACAAGAGTCAAATGTAATTGACGCACGACGCCATTTGCAAAAATTATAAGTCTTCCGATAGGGTGACTAACTTTGTGTAACCTTGTACAAGTCGAAAAATGCCTTGGTTTCATCAATTCTTCAGAAAAAAATTTAAAATTTTCTATAGTGTTATCAATCCTGATTAATTTAAAAATTTTTGTTACTTAGTCAAAATTGAGAGATGAATTTTTGGGGTTTTAAATATTTTTGGAATTGTAGAAACAAAATTTAGTAGTACGATAAGCAACCTTTTATTGAAAAGCTCTAAAAGAGATAATGATAGCCCATTATATTAGTTTTAGTTGTAAAAACAAATTTTTTAACTAAAATGCTTTGTTCATAATCCTTGCTGAAATTCAACTCAGTAAGCCGTAAAATCAGTTGTTTGTAAAATTCATTTCTCCGAATTCGATGTACTGAACTGCTCAGATTTCATAACCACTCAAATGAATATATGGCCGATTTTTTAATGATCCTCCTAACTGTTTCAAGGATTTGAAGAGCCTAATTCTCGTCTTAGTGCTGACTATTTAAAAAACAGTGTACCATATTTTAAGCTTTCCGTCCTATGCTCCAACTAAGAGCGCCACATTTTTAAAATTGTACACCCATGATTATTGAAAGTATTGCTTTGAATTATTGAAATGAATAAAAGGTAATAATATTTTAAGCTTTAGTAAATGCTTCGGATCATTGTTTTATAGGTTAGATTGATTTAGATTACATGATTGTCCCCTTGGATAGGAGGGCTCATTTGAACAAGATATTGTTATACCTATAAAAGATAATGTTTTTCATATTTTGCGTTTTTTCCTAAATGATGGATTGGCCAACGTCTTTCTACCAGGAGCAACTTTGGCAAGCAAGCTAAGTATCAAATATTGAATTCGTGATTCAATTGTTAACTTGCTTTCCGGCTGATCTATGCCTATTTGTTTTTGTTCAATTGATTATTTAACGTTCCAACATATTTTTATATGAAGCGATAAAACAAAGGATGCTTCTATTTCACTTTGACCTTTAGTCACTGACCCTTTCACTTTTCTTAGACATAACTATTTTTTCCTAGTTACTACTTAAATAATAATTACGGAGATGAAAACTCCCATTGAGTCCCACTAATCACAAGAAGTTTACAACTTAGAAAAAATACACGGAACAAATGAAACCCGAAATTAACCTATTTAAGAAATATTATTTTTCCCAATAGTGTATATTGAAGTAGCTGAGTACATACTTACACATTCATTTATTTCCTGTAAATGTAGGCACCAAACTATTGTTACACCAACAATAAAGGTTACAGAAAAAGGTTAAGTTTTTGTGGTTTCGTTTGTGTTTTGTTTTACACGATTTTTCGGAGTTTCTTTGTTACGCGCCATTGAAAAATGTTTAGTTTGGTAAAGTTGTAGAGTTAAAAAACTTAGATTCATTTTATGCCCCTCATACATTGTAAGTAAAACTACAAACGTGTAAGATATTTAACATCGCTTTAAATGAACGTAATTCCACCTGTAATGACGACTCCACACTCGAGATTCGAGATTTTGACATTAAAATATTGGGTTTATTATAGAGTTTTCCAATAAAGACGGATCGAAATGGATTACAAGAAGAGTTTTATTAGGCATTAATTAAATTCTCTTTTTATTTTTGAGGCCCATATATGCCACAATGCCACAATCTGGCATAAGACAAGGCCACACATAATCGCCGCGTCTTCGCCGTGACACAGATCCAAATTTTGAATGACTGCCGCATAGATTGGACGAAATTTGTGTTTGGGTTATGTTGCCTTTGAGGACATCGATCGGTTGCGGCTTGTTGGCATATGCTTTACATATCTGTAACTTCAAAAAAATTTACAAAGAACGGGGGCTTAAATTGCATAATCTTAATGTCCAATTAACCCCCATTTGTATTAATTAGTGATTATTTTTTATAAACACCTGGTTTTTTTACTGAATTTCTTGTGAGTACCCTAATCTAATTTAACTGCTTATTAGCCCGTTGAACGAGCTCATTTTGATGTACGTATCTCCCTCTAACGTGCGGCGATATCTTCGTTCTAGACGCGTCCACGAGCGCATAAGCAAGAAGGTTCGGGCAAGTCTGTATTTTTCACTATTATTTTTTATTTCGTCATCGACTATGGGTATTCGCAGAAAATGTTTGAGCAATATGTTCAAAGTACCTAATCATCTTGGAAAGTACTCTGTATGATAACGATTTTAGAAGCAGTAATGCCCCAAAGCTGTGATTTGACATCAGTCATTGAAACATAAGCAATAGGCATCACTAAGCCATCATGGCCTCGACTATGTGTCAAAATCAAACCGCCCCTATTAGAAAACTCTATATAGCAACGTTACAGAGACGAGAGAACTCTTCTTGACGTCAATCAAATCATCTCACACTTTTAAACAGCCAAAATATTGGGGTATCTCTATAGAATCAGTCTAGAAATTTCAAAAAAATTGATTGTGTTTTTTTCGATATTTCGAAAGTATAGTATCTTAAGAATATACTGTGAATTTTTCATGCGGAATATGTTCAAAGTACCAATATAATAGCTTCTACAGCCCATTAAAGTAGGTAGAGAGCGAACAGCGCGCTCCCGTACCTTAAACTTTAAACTCATTTATCTTGAAACGACTTTTCTCGGCCTTTGGCGCGTACACCCTTTCTAGGTGTTTGGCCGAGCCCCTCCTCCTATTTGTGGTGTGCGTCTTGATGTTGTTCCACAAATGGAGGGACCGACAGTTTCAAACCGACTCCGAACGGCAGATATTTTTATGAGGAGATTTTTCATGGCAGAAATACACTCAGAGGTTCGCCATTGCCTGCCAAGGAGCAACCGTTATTAGAAAAAACTTTTTCTTCAGTTTGGTGTTTCACGAAGATTCGAACCTACGTTCTCTCTGTGAATTTCGAATGGTAGTCACGCACCAACCCATTCGGCTACGGCGGCCGCCCTATTGAGACCTATTAGCGCATATTGCTAAAGTGATACATTTTTTTTGAGTTCTGCGACTCGGCTGACTCCCGAGAAAGAGCTTTAAATGCAAATATTTTTACCATGAAAAGATCTTTCTGCCGATTTTTGATTACGAGGAATCTGAATGTGCAATTCAGTTTTACCAAAAACAATGAAATAAAATATATGCAGTTTAGAATTGTATGATTATCTACGAGTATTGCAGACAATCACGAGTAAACGTTTATATTGATGGTTTGTGTCTAATATTTTCGTAGAACTTTTTAGTCCTTAAATTTGTTTTTTAAACGGATTTTTTGAACTTTTTTAAAAAAGAGCAATGTGAGCATTGGCCCATAAAAAAGGAAGCTAAAAGATATATACCATTAAAATTATCCTCGTGAAATTCCGATGAAGAACACTGATTACACTGGTTTACAAATGATTAATTTTTTTTTTAATTCTTGTGCCAGACCATCCAATTGCTATGTAAAATCGATTGCTGAGTCCGAAAACCTACATCATTATTTTTTCTTTCATGCACTTTTTGATATAACAGCAAATATTGGTTTTAGATGAATGAAAAAAAGTTAGATCATAAATATTTCTAATATCTGGAGTATCCGATCAAAACAAGTGATATACCAAATTAATACTTGTCATTGAAATTAAACGTTGCAAGATATTTATAAAGTGTAATAAAGTATTATATTATATTTCTTCAAAACTCGCGTAAGCAGTTATGGCAACAATCAAGAAGAAGAAAAAAGTATTATACATATATTTTTTGCAAATTATTAAAATTTTCGATCTATATTGTGAGAATTTTAGTATAATATAGTTAACATATTTAATTATCTTTTTAGCTGATATCTCGAAAATCGCATGACAGAAAAAATATGATGCGTGTTTTCCGACTTAGCAATCGATTTTATAATAGGAACTGTTCAGCCTGCTTCTTGGGTTATTTGGATGTTATTTTATTACTACCAGAAAAGGACGTATGCTACTTTTTAGAAGTAATATAAAGATTTCTATAACAAAATTTTGAAAATTTAAGCTATTGTAAAAAACCCTAGACTTGCGGAACTATAATTTTGTACTATGAAAGACGAACTTTCTGGCTTATATGGTCACTTTTCTGTTTCAATCAAAAATCAAATAATACAAAGTTATCGAACTACCTGATCGACTTCTTTTTCATGACTTTCAGCACACTCTTATTTTTAACACCCATTTTGCTGCATGAAAGGCATAAAAAACGCTTCAACTTCGGTCACAACGAATTGTAAAGAAATACTTACATACATATACATACTTACATACCAGCATAAAACACAATCACTAGTCATCAACACCACAATAGTCAATGGTCCAAAAATTAACGAGCTACATACATAAAATGGAAACATTGAAAAACTCTGATGCAAGCTGTTGCTATACTTGAAGCCCACACATCCAACAGTAGATATAATATAATGCAATGCATACTATACCATGCGGCTTGCAGTTGCACAGCATATGCTGCATTGTCAGTCGAGCTTGTAAACGCGGCGTATCTTAGCTGAGTCGAACAAGCTTTTCATGCACGGCTTACTAGTTGGTGAGCGCAGCTTTAACTGCAGATCCGTCACTACTACAAGGCAGAAGACGGAACATGCGATTGTAGCCCGTCATTTTAGCGCAATAAGTTTTCAACTTTTTTGCAGCTGTAATTTAGTGCTGGTTGATCAGTTGCCTACTCGACGGCCATACGCGCGGTTTACAAAATAAAGTTCTCCGAAAATACTTGCAAATAAAATCGGACTGAATGACTTTTGGGGACCTGTGGTGGTGCTTCAATTGAAATTAATTAACTTCATACATATAGTGAGCGCGTGCATTACGTTTTATATTTGCATACAAATTTTTCAAAACATATTGAAATTTTCATGAAAATTAATTTAGAATTCAAATAAAAAACATTTGATGACAATAATCAAATAAAAAAATTAGCAGCAAACCAAACGAAAAAATTATAGAGAGCATCCAGTGTATCAATCAATTAAAGAGCTGCACAAACAAAAAGTGCCTAAGGCAGAGAGAAATGCAAGCGAGAAAGGCATATACATTCAATTTCATTATATTGAAAGAGAGTGGGAAATGTTAAAAACTACGGACCTGAGTGTATTTTTCTTTTATGAGAGATATTGAGTGCTGTGGATTTTTTCGATTAATACAAGTAGAAGTGTGACGTTTATTTTCTTATCGTGCTTTAATGGCCTTTCGGTGCACTCTGCTTGTGACGCGCTAAAATTTTGCTCACGCCTTCGCTTATCAGAAGAATTATTTGCTTTATAATAGTTTCACAATTAAAATCATTAAGCTAATATACACAAATTGTACAAAATATACCACAATGTCTTCTCTTAATGAAGTGAGCATTTATACGTTGCTGAGAATGGCGTTCGTTTGGCAGCTACTTTCGTTTGGTGTCTACTTGGTCGGTCTGCTGGCCATCGCGACATTCTTCTTGGATAATTTCAAATCGCTTGTGTCGATAGTGAAGGCAATTTTGGAGCCATATTTTCAGCCGCAAGTGCCGCAAACGTTGGTGGAAAAATTTGGAAAGTGGGCAGGTTAGTAATTGTTTTTATATTACTTACATTTATTATTTATTCATTTGAAAGGTATTTATGTAGAAGGAAATAGTAGTCGAAAAATATATATTATATATTTTTTTTAATCAGTTCATCTACAATGGAGCAATTTGCGATTGAATTCACATAAACTGGCATCATTTTATTTGAAAATTACCAATACAAAACAACAACAAAATGCACTGATTTACCATCAAAGTTTGCCAAACCATTTGCCCTTATTTGTGACCGGTCTTAATTTATTTATAAGTTGTTAATTTTGTAAAATTAAGCAATGCATTAAATTCGAATTTTAAGGTTGCCTCAAAACTTTAGAATTTAATTAATTTTCAACTCACTGTCTAGCTATGTACAAGGTGGCGCAAAATTAATAATCAATTTAAATTTGTTTTTGAATAAGTTTTATACTATATTAAATAAAAAAATGATTTTGATTACTGGAAATCTTTATTTTGACCTTTACGCGCCTCATTGCTGGCCTGCTTAGTCACAAGTTTCAAATAGGATTGACATACGACGCCATTTGCAAAAGTTACAAATCTTCCGATATGATGATTACTTTTTAGTCACTTTTTACTTATACATTAATACATATAGTTACATATTTATATTTAAACAAAGTCTGTCCCAAAAGTCTCGGAATATCTTCATATATCTGTCTCAATAGGACTATATTTTAGATCTTTTGGGGTTATAATTATCCATCTATCGTTTAATGGAAGCTGAGTTATTGCATCTAATGGGACACTACTTTTAAACCAAAAAAGAAAATACGCTTTCAACAATATTGCAAAAACTCTTCTCAGAATTAACCAACAAACTTATAAAAAAAAATGCAAACTAATCTTCACAGACGGTTCAAAAAGCGCTAACCAAACAAGCTTCAACGTTATATACAATGATAAAATATTAAATAGCAAAGTCTTACCTTATTACAGCACAAATTTTGCTGCAGAAATGATAGCCATATTTGAAGCAGTACAATATGCTAGCCAAACACCTGGAAAATTTGCAATTTGTGCCAATTCCTTAGCCTCATTAGAAATGGTAAAAAAAATAAACAATAATAATTATTATATAGACTACGTAAGAAACTGCTTATTAAAATTCAAAAATAAAATCGAACTTATATGGATACCAGGACACGCGCAAATCAAGGGTAACGAACTAGCAGATTTAGCAGCAAAAAACCACAAAACCGCCCCTAACTATGACTCTGAACCTACACACAGATATTAAAAGTCATATAACAAAAATATTCAAAAATAAACAACGCTCCATATTCGAACAAACAACAAGCTGGTACTAATTTGTTAACCCAATGAAGCAAGCAATCAATGAACACACATTTACACATAAAACTAACATAACTGAAATTGAAATTTGAAATTTGAAAAGGTCGAGCCAAGCAGCACCAGGAGATTTGATGGCTCCTAAAACACTCAGGCTAAAAATCCCATTGTATTTAAAGCTCTGGAAAGAGGGTAGATAGTCAAAGACGGAAAGAGGAAAGTATCAGAGAAAGGTATAGGAAAGAATAGAGACAGAGATAGTTAGTGCTGTGAGAATTTTCCAGATTCTTTTGCAAATCTGTAAATATCCTCCAGTTTTAGAGAACGAATATTACTCATTCATGACATCGGAACCCAAAACTCGTAGCCGTGCTCTAGCAAAGGCAGGACACTCACAGAGAAAGTGCTCAGTGCTATCCGCCTCCTCCAAGCACGACAGGCACATTGGGTCTCCAATGGTGTTCATATGCTGATCCCATGGGTTGCGTCCAGTAATGATACCGACCATCAACCGAACGTCTTTCCTTCCAAGTTTTAGTAGGAATTTTGGCAGTTTTCTGTTCGGACTTGTCACAAACCACTTTGCAGTTCTGCAGCGTTCTAGACCGGATCATCGCTCTCTATGTAGATTGCCTACATAATCGCTGATCTAATTCATGATTCCTCCGGAATTGATTCCGATTATTGGCTCTGGCCCTTGTGGGGGAACCGCTGATCCACGGTTGGTTATTCATCGGCAATTTCGTTTCCTTGAACACCGGAGATTGAATTATTTTTCATCGCTAAAAGAGATAGATTGTCATTCATCATCCCAGACCTTATGATTATGTAATGAATTGAAGTCTAGCTAATTGTAGCGTGGTGTAAGCTTCGGTTCGGCTAGTCTATTTTGCTATTTTTAACTCGAATCTTCTCTCAAAATTTGCTGTATTCTTTACTTCGTAATATTGTGAGAAAATTCATATCGAATTTGGCTAGGGCTGTTCTTTTTATTCGCAACCAACCGTTTTATTTCTCTTTTACACCTGTCGTCAATCTAAGGCTTCGGACCTGTTCTTTTCATTTTTTCATATCCAACAGGATTTTTCAAAAATTGTGTATGGTATTTTTATTTCAATTTACTTTTTGTGCTATTTTACGAACGAAGACTCCCGATTCGATGTATAGCTGGCATAGTGTCCTAAAAAGGTTTTTTCCTGCATGAAAATTATTTATTTTGCTATTGGAAACTACTCAACTTACCTTAAAGAATCTTTTAAATTGTGAAATTTGTATAATAATATCACACAATTGCCCCAAGAAGAAATAAAATCTTAACGAAAACACTTGTCCTCATAACACATTTAAATACTTACATTATAAGACAATTCAAGAAAATTTGAGAAAAAACACTATGAACTTGGTTTGTCCCATTTATTATACGAGGTGTGATCAAAAAATTAGGCGAATTTTCAAATTTCGCGGGATACGTACATTCGACTTTCGATTAGCTATTCCTTGGTAGCTATTTCGCTGAGTGTATTACCACACAAACATACATACGAGTTTTATGGATTGGATTATATTGATTGATTACAAAATTGTAAAATGTAATGACCGGGTCAGCATAACCGTACTAAGTACATGCCATTCAGATAATGATTAAAATTTTCTATCAATTAAATTTTAAACATCAAAAAGCTTTGCAACTGTTTACCAAACCACACATAACAAAGTAATTAAGAAACTAGAGGTATATGAACTTGCAAAAAAAAATTGCTTTTGAATATTTTACAATGTCAAGGACTGATACATACATACATAAAGGGTGATTCTTTAAGAGCTATAGGAAAGTTTTTCAAAAAAACACACGTAAAATTCAGAAAAATGCATGGAATTTTTATTAAAATCGATAGTACAGTCCATATAATTTAATGTTTGAAGATTATTTCATGCAAATGTTGACCGCGACTGCTCTTCAAATGGGCCATCCGCTTAGTCCAATTTTGGCATACTCTTTCCAGTGTTTCGGCCGGTATCTCACATATAAATGCTTTAATGTTGTCTTCCAATGCATTAGCAGGCTTGTCTGAATAGGCATGAGCTTTAACATAGCCCCACAAAAAATAATCTAAAGGCATTATATCGAACGATCTGGGTGGCCAATTGACAGGTCCCGAACGTGAAATAAAATTTTCACCGCACTCGCCTCTCAACAAGCCCTTGCTGAAACCACATATCATGCAAGTCGAGCTCTTGCATTTTGGGCAAAAAAAAATTGGATATCATTTCACGGTAGCACTCACCATTCACAGTTACGTTACGATTCGCAGCATCTTTGAAGAAGTACGGTCCAATGATACCTCCAGCCCATAAACCGCACCAAACTGTGACCTTTTCTGGATACATTGGTAGCTCTTGCAATTCTTCTGGCTGATCTTCACTCGAAAATCGACAATTCTACTTATTTACGATCCCATTGATCCAAAAATCGTGGGTCGATTAAACTGACCATAAAATGAGCGCGATAAACTTTCTTAACAGAACACGCATTTTTATAATAAAATTCAATGATTTGCAAGCGTTTTTCCGTTTGGAAGAGTATTCATGGTTAAATTATAGACCAAACCGAAGATGTTTGACAGTGAAACCAAACACAAAACGTGCGTCCGCTGTTTAAACCAACTGTTTAAAAAGATAATAGCTAAAAAATCACCCTTTAGTATGTGACACTTTTCCCCAAGCAGCTTCTTTTAAACTGCAAAAGGGACTCTATAAAATCAACCTATGGCTCAAAAAATGGAGAATAAAGTCCAATGAAACTAAATCAGTACAAGTCACATTCACTCTTAAACCAGACACTTACCCACCCGTCCAACTCAACGATATGGAAATACCACAAAGCAATGAAACCAGAAAATTAACGTGGAAAACACATATATTCTCAAAAAGAAAAGCACTTGGTATTAAAATCAGAGACCTTCGGCTTTTAAATCGTCATTCCCAAGTTCCTGTCGAAAGCGAATTGCTCTTATACTCAGCAGTTCTAAAACCCGTGAGGATATATGGTACTCAACTTTGGTGCACTGCGGCAAACACGAAATTTAACAGTCAAAACCATTAAGAATGATCACCAACTCACCCTACTACATTACAAATTCGTAAATACCCCGTGACCTCCAAATAGCCTCTGTTGCGCAAGAAATAGAGGAATATGCAAGATCCCACAATCTCAGGCTCCAAGCTCACTCTAACTCCTTAATAACGGAAATGATAGCCATTGTTTTTAACCGACTCAGAAAAAAATCCAGCACAGATCTTCTCTTCTAGTGAGAAAAACTGAAACGGGTTGTACCACTGAGTGCATCCCATAAACTACTGAAGTTCTCTACCTGCTAGCTTAAGTTATTATGTAAATATTGCTTAATGTACTCGTATGTAAACAGCTTGCAATTAAAGTGTTCTTAAACAAAAAAAAGACTCTACTGTATGAGCTGATGCGTGAGATATCGCATTGTCTTGGTGAAGAATGATTCCGCTTCGGCGGTTCAGGAAAGCAAATGATTGCATACTACTCAGAATTGACTATTTTAAGTTTCCCTAGTGGCACAGTTGCGTCATGACCCATTTTTCCGAAAAAACTGACTACCATTTGCTTTGAGGTGATACTTCCGTGAACAACTTTTAGTGGAGAAAGTTTATCTTGGAACACCCATTCTGTCGACCATGTTTCTGTTTCCGGTTCATATGAGTATATATAGATCCAAGATTCGTTACCTATTACTATATATATATTTTTTTAATTTAATTTTATTATTATTATTATGTTTTTTTTTTTGCTGACAGTCTTCTTTGACACATAACAATTTTTATACGGTGGTAAACACCCAACGTGGTTGTGAAATTTAAAACTTTTTTTCTTAAATGTCCAGTTACTTGTGCGAATAAAATCTACTATCGGGCTGAAAATTCAGGGTTGATACACGGAATTAATAGAAAAACGCTGTGCAAAGATTAATCCAAGAAACATTTTTCATTCACTAAAGAAAATAAAAATGTGCATATACTCGTATGAGGTTTATTCGCAAAAAAGCTAACATTTTATTTTTTATTTTTTCAAACCTATTTCATCAATTTATGGTGTTTTCCATAAGTCATCTATTTTGCCCCTCTCAGAATAATCATCTCAGCTAAAAAACACTTGAGCCATAGTTTTTCCCAAGCTCCAAAGCACTCATTTAATTATTGTTAACGATATGAAGAAAAGACAAGGAGAAAGAATAGCTAATTTTGTGGCGCAATTGGCTGTTAATAATAAAAAGTTGGAGGGAATCCATAAACGACGATTACTGAAATTTCAAAAAATTATAGCAGCAATACGCATTCGAAATTCGATATTTCATTTTAT
Source organism: Anastrepha ludens (assembly GCF_028408465.1). Classification (NCBI taxonomy): domain Eukaryota; kingdom Metazoa; phylum Arthropoda; class Insecta; order Diptera; family Tephritidae; genus Anastrepha; species Anastrepha ludens. Next base: position 76,582,666 of record NC_071501.1, read on the forward strand.
AATAAGTAATAAGAGGACTCAGGTTTATGAACACACGCTTTTTTCTGTTATATGAATGAATAATTAATAATACCTAACAAACATTTTATTAATTTCTTTCTGTTTTCTTCGCCGGCATCCATTTTATTTGGTTCTTACGTTGACGTTTTTCTTTAGACGCGTAAAAATAATGATCTGTTACACAGAAAACACAGGGTTGTATGTCCAAAAGTATGGTTATTATCTAGGATTATTTTATAATCTCAGATTTTAGAAGAGACATTTTGTATGGGAAATCTCGCTTTTTAATTACGGATTGGGAGTTAAGCACGAAAAAGTAGATCATCTACTTATATGTGAACGTATTCTTACTCTCTTTCATCATAGCAAATCTCCTTTCATGGGCCTTTTCGGTTTTGTGAATAGAAATATTCGTAAGGAGAAAAGTTGGGAGAATGCGAAGGCTGATTCATGATTTTTGTATTGCTTAAAACAAAAAATACAGTTTCTTTGATCCATTTTTTTTTTCATTCTCAACAGAACGCCTAAGTTTTGGTCTACCAGTCCTTTTCCATTCTCGACAGAACCAATTTTTTTTAAATATGTTCACCAACCTTGGAATAGTCGACTCATTCGAACTTACAAAAAAATGACGATTTTCGCGATATGTTGTTCTTAAAGATCGACCATTTTCATAATAAGTTTCAATAATTTTCACGCGTTGTTCTATCGTGGAAAATTATAAATCTGTATATGTACTTGACTACTGTCAAAGATGACAGGCAAAAGACCCCGTTATAATCAACAGCATTAAATCGACGGCAAATTGAAAATAAAGACTTATTTTCAAGATAAACTAAAACCGAACTACGCAGCGATTTGTCATTGCTTTGCCGCTGTCGCCTTTCTTCTTAAACTGCCAATGTCTTTTTTAAATTTCGTCGGCTTCTTCTTTTATTTTGCAGTAGAAACCGAAGACCAGCTTAAAAGATCTGTCACTTGCTTCAATGATATCGAGTTTCACAATTGGGTTGGTCACTTCTCTTACTGAGCAAAAAAGAATTATCCTCAGTGCTGAGTCTGCTAAATTTTAAATACGATTTTTTACCAAAAAATGTACAACAGGAACAATTAAATTTTTGAAAATTGATTAAAGCAATCTTGACAAGGCTATAATAAATTAGATTGTCGATGTCAAAATCGAAGTTTGAAATTTTTTGGTTTATGGCTCTGCATATTTTCCAAAACTATATTAATTAAAAATTCAAAAATTGTGTAAGACATAATTAACTAATTACCTTTTACAACATGGCTTCCATTGTATTACATGAATGTTGAATATTTGGAACGGGTAAGCTTTCAAGAAGTACTTATGTAACTCAAATTAGCTCGAAACACCTTTTCGTGTTAATATTGAGGCAACGACTTTTAGTTTGAGATTGAACACCTCTTTCATTCACTTCAATGCAAAGTATTCCAAAATACGAATTTAGTTTTACTCCTTTGTTAGTACTTAATTAAAAGTTTAATTTAAAAGTAGTTTCAAACACGTCAACATTCAAATTTCAAGTTCATTATCATAGGTGTATTATAATTCCTAACATATGAGTACGACCCATGTAAAAAACAAATTATGTACCTGCACTTGAAAAACAATTCAAACATATTTACAAGCCAACTTACCAAAATGCACCGAGCAAAAATCTGCTTACGAGCAACTTAACGCCCTTGAAAAACTCAAACGGCATTTTAATTGGTATGCTCTTTAAACTACTGTTATATCAGGTTTTTGAAAAAATGTTATAAAATAAAAAATAAATATAAAAGTATTTTCCATCAACAATCAAGAAAAAAGTCACTTCCGAAATAAGTTAACAAAAAAAGTTAACCTTCTGTACTTAAAATCGTGACCCAATTAGATTACAAAATAAGTCAAGGTAAATGTAATTAGAAATTCTTCAATCAAAACTAAGGAAGTGCAGCTACCCGCGTTAGAACTCGGTGGAAAAAAAAACAGAAATAAAAAAAGGAAGAAAAAGACAATTAATTCTCGCAATACTTTTTTGTTATCAAAATGTAGTAAAAGTTTTGAAGATTAACTCTACTCATCAACGTTTCATCAGCCGAATATTTTATGAATGAATTGGCACATGCAAACTTCATACTTGAAAGCGCGCTCGCCCACAAAGATAAGAACAACAATAATGCTTCAGTGGACTGGTGCAAACACGAACACTTCGCGTGCCAATGTTTTCTTTTCCTTATTACCCAGCAGGAAACGCCTTAACTCGTGGAAAAAATGCCGGCTTTACCAGCAATGAACTCGAGATCAGCGTGAGGTGCCAATAAACAATTTAGAAACCTTTTTTTATTAAGAATTTGAGTAAATTTTAAATACAATCTACAATATGATTAAATCAAATTCTGAACAAATTTTAATTATATGTTTCGCCGGTATAATTTCAGTATTTTGTTATTCGACTGGTTGCCTCTAAAGCATAAAATCGGAGGCATTAAAAATCCATTGTGATAACAAGCAAAAAAAAAGGTTAGGTTTCCTTAATCCTTTAATTCAGCTAAATTCTATGACAACTTTCCACACGAGAAGGTACTTAGACTAGCCAGCATTTCAAAGAAGTGGTTTTTAGAGCAATCGCACAAAAAATGTTGAATACACTCTGCCTTTTCTTCATCTATGCAGCACTTAAATAAATAACTGTGCTGGTCTCGTGTGCTGCTGGTCTCGAGTATTGATTTTTGATTTCGATTTCAGTAAACTCCGTGCAACGAGTGCTTACAATAGTAAACAGCAAATTCTGCAGGCATTCAGGACTGTGTACCTCGGCTTCTTCTTGATTGGTTGATAACCGATTAAGGGATTTCAGACAAGTTCAACAAAGCGCGCCAGTAATTTCTTTCACATACTAACGAACACCAGGTGGACACACCAAGTAAAGCCAAGTGCTTCTCCACTTCAACTTTCCAACGCCACTTGAACTTTTTTCCGCTACCACCACCAGTTAACGATTACTTTTAGGGCTGCAGCGTTTATAATCAGTACCTAGAGAGCGGACCCGGGGGATCTTTATACTATGCTCGATGGTTGCCGTAGCCGACTTAGTTGATGCGTAACTTCAATTCGGTAAATCCCGGGTTCGAAACCCTCTATGATCATGGAACACCAAATGTTTGAAAAGATATTTTTCTAATAACGGTGGGCCTTTGGAGGCAATGACAAACCTCCGAGTATATTTCTGCCATGAAAAAGCTTCTCATAAGACAACTTCTGCCGTTCAGGGCGGCGTAAATGTGCGTGTCTTTCCATTTATGAAACAACTTCCAGTTGCATACCCCAAATTGAAGAAGGTGCTCGACCAAACACCCAACAAAGGGTGCGTCTTAAAGCGCATATAAATAATTGTTTGATCGTCTGCGATATTCGTCTTCGCGAATGCTCACAAGTCATTACGTCTTCCAGAGAAATTTTCTCTTACACCAAGGGCCGCCTCATCAGATGTTGTCTTCTTTCAATCTTTAGCGCCATCTTTGCAATAGGACGGGCATGATGGGAAATTTATGAAATGTTATTTTTATTGGCTGAGGGCTTTACTGCTCAATTGCCTACTCAGACCAAAGTACGACGCTTTGGAAAGGGAGATTCTCTGTTGGGTTTCAAGGCTGACATTATTATCGGCATTTTTGGTTGTTTCCAAATAAACGAAGTTACTTCGTGACTACAATTGGGAAGTGCGTAGGCTCGATTCTCCATGCATAAAACAGGAAAATGATAAAAAAAATCCCTAATAACAGCAAGCAATGGCAAACCTCCAAGTATATTTCTGCCATGAAAAAGCTCCTCATAAAAATCCATTTGCCGTTCGGAGTCGGCTTCAGGTCCCTGCATTTGTGGAACACGATCAAGACGCACACCAGGAGCAGCTCCATCAAGCACCTAACATTAGTGTAAGCGCAAATTATTTATTTTACCTTCCCAGCTGCTATAAGTACAAAGTAGCCTTTGATAATGACATTAAATTTCGCCGCAAAATGTTTCATTGTCCTCAAAATCCTGGGAGCAATGAAAATCATTTTGTTGGGCTGGGTATCAGGTTGGGCTAATCAAAGCACACATAGAATTTTATCAAAAACTAGGAAGAAAGCGTATTAATATGGCACTGGATGGAAAGTCTAGGACAGGTGCAGGCTGCACAGTTTATTCTTCCCTCCAGAAGAGCATCAAATAGGCTCCTAAACCTGGATAGGGGCATTGTAGTCTTCGTTGACTTATTTTGATTTTACTATTCATTTGGTTTTGGCATCAGGGAAGTGCTTCCTAATACAACAGCCACGAAAATATTGTGGTTTCTAATACTTGAAAGGAACTCCAGTTCAGAAGCGACAGATTTCCCTAGAGGGTACATATAAATAAACATTCTATGAATAGTTATAAGTTCTTTCCGCTGTTGCTTGGTATTTCACATACACGCGACGTACAATTAGATTGTTTTGATTTTTTATGTTGTTCTTATTTTGTTATATATGTATAATAGTATGTTAACAATCTCTGCTTATTGCTGCTGTTGTTGCAGTCATTCACCCGTCAGCAGCTTCATATTACTCATAGATAGCGCCTCACTGACAATAAACAAACCGCAGCTTCAGATAGCAACGCACCAAACCGGCTTGGCTTAGAGTGTCTAACCGGCTTGCTGTTACGAGTATTATCCGCTAGTCCTACTCTTGTTGTTATTATTGCCTTTTTACGGTTTTTGTTTTGAATGTTGATTTTATGATATTAATTAGCGTGGTCGCGTGAGTCTCACATTTTTTATGTTTATTACCGTTTTGGTATAAAAATTGGGTTTTCCCCACGACCTTCCGAAACACATACATACATATGTATATAAATACATACAAGCATCTGTAGGTATTTTGTACAATTGCCGCTTTTATAGTATTTTAAACCTTAAATGTTTTTAATGCTCTATATTTGGCTTTCGATTATCTCAAATTAGCAACTGGCCAAGTGCTCTGTGGAAATTTTCAAAAGCAATGGGAAATAGGTATGGAAAAGGTAAGATAACTTTGCCCACGTAGACTTTGCTTGATTGAAATATTCAATTTCAGCTGTTTACTCTCTATCAATCTGTCTATGCAGACTAGCAAATGGTCATGGTTGAGCAAATTTTGTTCATTCCGAAGTGGTGCCGGTTAATTCAAAAATTATAGTTTTTTTCACTTGGGGTACTCAAAGCTTTTGCTATCCCTTGCCAGTTTGATTGTTTTTAAAAAATGCTGTAAGGTACCGAAAGAGCTATGTAACTCAATAATAAAAAATGAGCTGATTACAAATTGTTCTCTACATAATTTTAAATATGATAATTCTAGAAAATAAATTAAGTATATTCGAGGTCTACTGAGTCTTGGAAAGTGAAACTAAGCGTTAGTAGAGTGAATTAGTCAAGCCGTAATCTCTCTTGCCTGTGCTATCATCAGGCACTGACACATGTTATTCCGATATATCTACAAATAAAGAAGATGGCAACCATGAATGCATTGAGGTTAAATAAAATGGGTCGCTTGAAGGAAAAGCTTGTGGTCATACCAGTCTATTATTGTTACGAACTCAGAACACCTAGGAGAGAACTAACTACATCGTAATTCCTACATTCAATAGGAATTTAGCCACCCTTTTTCCATCTCAGGACGAATGGAGTAAGGGATTCTCACTAAACTACTTCCATACTACAGTCTTTACAGATGGCTCTAAAATTGATTGTGGTGTTGGAGCAAGTATGTATATTCTCATAGACTTACAATTGAAAAATCTGTACGTCTTCCTAATGCCTGCAGTGTCTTCCAGGTGGAAGTATAAGAGAAGTTTGTAGACTGTCACAGTTGTAAGCAACTGCAGAAATGGAAAAAGATTTTCCATTTCCTTTGAGAATTATCTGCCTTATGGAAGGAGAGAATGTCAACCGTGGGCCAACCACGATAATCTCGAACAACTTTCTGGCTGCGACGTCAACAACCTAATAAGGTTCTTGAACCGCACAGATTGGATTTAGTCATGCTGTAAAACACCGTAAAACAAGTCGGTAGCAAGGATGTGATACGGAAGCGCTAGGTGGATTCTGGATGAATCACAACTTTAGCCAACCAACCAACCAAGTTACCGAGCAAAAGCGGGAACGACAGAGCGAAAGAATTGGCTAAAGCAGGATCTTCCCTGGAGAAACTCGCAGCGGTGAAACTAGGATGCCCTCTCGGACAAGTCCAAAGATAAATCCGATCGGACTTGCTTGAACTTGCTAAACAGGATAGTCACACAAAAAAATAAAAATCATCCGAATTTTCTATAACTTGGTAAAATTATGGGATTGTCTTACAGACTTTTAGAAATCAAAGATTTTTACGAATTTTAAAAAAATGTTTCGCTACACTACATTGAAATCTTTACTAACTATTTCTTTAGACATTAATATTTTTGAAACCGTTCGTACGAAAATTTTCATATGTTATAGTGCAGACAAAGTTTTCTCAGATTTTTAAATAGTTAAATAAAAATTATACAAAGGTTTTATTGCAAAAAGTAAAAAAACAATTTTAACTTCATTTTGAATGACTTCGGATATTCCCGATTTTTGAATTTTCTCTATACCACGACAACATTCCTTAAAATTTTACCTTCATAAGAAATATTATGGGCACTTTAGCAGTTCTTTACACATTTAATTTTCGTTAAAGAGTGTAAAGTTATAGGCTCTACATTTGTAACATCCACACTGTAATACCTACCATCAAATATGTAAAAGTAGAATACCAAAAAACTCTGGCCAAAGTATTGTTATTGCAAGCAGAAGTATTTAACATCACTTTTAGCAACTATCACTAGTCGTTGACCAATAGAAAAGTAAGCTGTGTTGTCTCGGCAACAGCGAGGAGACAATATATATTTGTTGCGTTCTTGAGACATAGAAGGGAAGGAAGTCTGTAATGCGATAGCTAAGAGTATCCTGACTACGAGAATACAATGAAATGGCGCCTCTGTGTGATAATTGAAACTAGTTACAACCAATCAATCGTTTATTACTTAAGAAATTGTTGTTGGGTTCAGATTAAGATAAGCTATTAATATACTGCACAATGACAGGTGAATGCAATTTATCTTTTAAACAATGAGACCTGAAATACCTTCACTCATTTACATTATACAAAACGAGCAACTTAGAAAAAAATGTAAAAAATTATAATCCCTATTAGAACCGGCCGCCGTAGCCGAATGGGTTGGTGCGTGATTACCATACGGAATTCACAGAGAGGTCGCTGGTTCGAATCTCGGTGAAAGCAAAATTAATAAAAACATTTTTCTAATAGCGGTCGCCCCTCGGCAGGCAATGGCAAACCTCCGAGTGTATTTCTGCCATGAAAAAGCTCCTCATAAAAATATCTGCCGTTCGGAGTCGGCTTGAAACTGTAGGTCCCTCCATTTGCGGAACAACATCAAGACGCACACCACAAATAGGAGGAGGAGGTCGGCCAAACACCTAATAGAAGTGTACGCGCCAATTATTTATTTATTTTTTATTAGAACCATTGAGCTGGGCGTATGGCACTGTAAGCCTTAAGTGAATGGATTTGTAATAAAAAATTATAAAAATACTATCCGTAAAATGCAACTAAAAAATATTGGTAAACACATTAGATAATTTTTTTTATATGAAGTGGTGTCTAGTACTTTAAGTACATTAACCACTCACAAAAAGGAGGACAATTAGCATTTTACTGCTAATTAATCTAATGACAACCATTTACTTCAACAACCTTTTTTTAGCCAATTTGTATACTTGCGTAACTAAATATTTTTGCTTCATTGTATTCTTTGCAGTAATCACCGGTTCAACGGATGGCATTGGTCGGGAATATGCTAAAGAATTGGCCAAACAAGGCATCAATGTGGTGCTCATTTCACGTACAAAGGAAAAGCTCATGGCGGTGACAGAGGAGATTGGTAAGCAAGAGTTGAAAAAAATTGTATATTAATTAAAAATTTATATTAATTAATGCAAAAACAGTGGAGGGAAAAATAATTTAACTATTGAAAACTGGAACGAGTTGCATATCTATTTATAGTTTAATCGAGAAAGGATAAACTTGTAATTCCTAAATCTCTTTGCAGAATATGAGTACAAAGTGAAGACAAAATGGATTGTTGCAGATTTCGCCAAGGGGCGGGAGGTGTATTCGCACATTGAGCGAGAACTGAGTGGCATACCTGTTGGCATACTTGGTGAGTGTTTGAACTGTTCTTTTTGTATACGTACAGGGTGGGGTAAATAGAAATGAGTGATTTCATGTGAATTGGTTTATTTGTAGGCAAGAGTATACTCAGAAGTATACTGAAAGGAATTCTGCAAGAAAATTAATCATTTTGATATTTATTCAATGTTGAAAACTTTTAACCAGACATTTCTATATTTTTTTTTCATATTTTAAGATAAAATGTAATTAAAAAAATATTATTTTTTTGGTCAAAATTTCTTGCAAAAAGATTTTTTTTGTGGCATTTGTAAAAAGCATCCCATCCTCAGATTTATTCCTTTTTTTATTAATATCTACCAAAATTTTCAACGCTGAATAAATCTCAAAAATATTAAATTTTTTACAGAATTATTCAGCTTACTTCTTATTATACTCAAGCCAACAATTAAACCAATTTTGAGCAAAATTTAAGACCATTTCCAAAATACATGGAGCACTGACAGCTTTTCCCCTCAAAGTATTGACTGTCTGGCAATATCATACTTACCTGTACGGAAGAAAGTTAGGCGCTTTTCGCCCGTACAAGTTTGGGGAATATGGCAAACTTTCAGAGTTACCAAGAAAAGCGGTGCATATGTAGACATAGAAAGAAAATCCTATTTGGCATTTAGGAGTTCAGAAATTACAGCAAATTCTGCTGGGCTCTAAGAAATGGAATGGAGCGTTTGGAAGAGAAGGAGTGATAAATAGCTCAAAGATCTACCACAAAACGAAGATTCAGGACGAAGGACTGTCTCTTAATGTGATGAGAATGTTTACCCCATTTTCCGTATTCCACAGGCATTGCTCTGTAAGAGCAAGAGAGATCGGTAATTTGAAAAGAGGTTGAAAGCGCCAACTAGAACAGTTTTTGGTTCCCAAAAGTATTTTTTTCTGGTTTGAGCGTATTAATTGGCGCCATAAAACGAGGCGCCATACAGGCTTACTATCATGAGAACTTTTGCCCCATTCTCTGTATCCTACAGGCGTTGCCCTTTAAGATTATCAGCTCTTTTGGTCATGAACATTTATATGCGAGGCTGCAAACACGGAGCAGAAATTTTTTTCTTCAAAATGACATCCACTGACTTATAAATATTAGAACACCCGTCGAATAGATGCTGAAAGCCGAGACAATCGTAAAGGCGGCGAATGCAAGCAATAAACTTTAAAACTAGATGCATAGAATTTGATATCAAATTGCGCAGGCTTCACAGAGTGGAAGCTTACCGGAGTCTAGGGTAAGGCTGGCCAATGCGAAAAATTAAATTTGGAACTGCTTTTCGCCGTTGGCGCAGTAATCTTTCATAAAAGGTGGTTTTTAGTTACTTTAAGCAGAATAATGAATACCTATGTTTCGATTAGCGTTTACCTGGTGTTTTCAAAGTGAGTGTTGTGGCATGAATATTACGCATTTACTGAACGGAAAATCACTTCTCGATTACAGAATTTTTTTTATGCCCAGAAATTGATGATGTGAGCAGCCTCTGAACAGGACGTTGTTTTAACAGAGTGGGGCACCACATCACGCAGCCATTCAAGCAATCTAGCGGCGATTTGAGCGTACTCTACTTTTTTCATCAATATTACCCGGACACTCTAAAACCAATCGCGTGCTTACAGCGAATATCGTCCATTCCATTCCTGAGATGGGGCCAAAAACTATCAATACAAACCAGAAATGAGTTACTGGCATTATTGTTATTTATGACAACAACTTTTACGCGGAAGAGCAAATTAAATTTCTTGATTCTCAAAAGTTTGAAACTTACAGGTATAATTCTAGTAAATCATGGTAACACTAGTAAATCACGGTAATAGAGCTGTATCTCAAATTCTAGAGATACTCATTCCGTCGTATCTATGCAACAGTCTCAGATCAAATCATTCCATTGCGCAGAGAAAAGAAATGTTTCAGTTAGTCCTCGCTTTTGATACCTGGTCGCAGTCGCAAAACCAATTCAGGTCGAATCTATAAAATGTGAAAAAAATTTGGTTGCATAAATATTAGATTAGGGAATAAGTTCATAGCGTTTTTATATTTTATTTTATTTTACAACGATTTATTTTGCTATTTGGTAAAGGGTAAGCATTCATTCGATAGAACTATTTTGTGCTCTAAAAAACTATGTATGTTAATTGTAGTTTTGAGTTATTTAATTTTTTGTTAGTTTTGAGGCTTAGAAATGGAATACCCAGGAAACAAAAATCCACTTTTTCGACACGTGCTTTTCTGTACTTTCAAAGTGCCGGAGCAGCCCGGGACAATTGCGCCGTGTATGGAGGAGGTGTCATAGGCGAGTCTACAGCACGGAAATGGTTTGCAAAGCTCAAAATGGAGACTTTGACGTCGATGACACTTCTCCCAACGGAAGGCCTCTATGAAGGACGTTTAAAATCACTTTTGAAGGAGAACGGTCGCCAAACCAGTCATGAATTGAAGGAAAAAATGAACTGCGATCATAAAACGATTCTTAATCACCTTCATTCAATGGAATTTACCGAAAAGTTGGAAGCCTGGGGCCTCACGAGCTCAGCGAAAAAAAACACAAAAAAAGTCGTATTCAAATTACTTCTCAGCTTCTCGCCCGCCATCGAGCAACACGCGGTTATAAACAGCGTATTTTGTACCGAATCGTCAAATGGGTGCCTATACATCAATATGAAGCAAAGAAAGGAGTGGATGGCTACAGGAGATGCGCCAAAGTCGAGAATCAAGCCGGATCTACATCCAAAGAAGAAGAAAATGGGAAATGCTCGAAAGGAATGCCACTGTCAACAAGGAGCTCTTTATTGCCCAGCTACACCGCGTGAATGAGGATATTCAAGGGAAAAGATCTGATCAACATGGTCAAACCATACTCCTTCACGACAACGCCAGGCTCCATGTTGCCTAATTGTCAAAGCCGCATTAAAATTAATTCAGTAGGAAGAGATTGTAAGCAGCTACGGCGAATATATAACGGCGAATTTTATAATAATAAAGTATTCGGTAAAACGCTACGAACTTATTCCCCAACCTAATATGATAAGTCTGTTGTTGCCCAGGTAGGTCCAAAAAACATGCTGTTTCGACGGGTTGGGTCCGAAGACACGTGAATATACATTCACGGAATATACCGTGCATACACTTTTCTTCTCATGACGGACATATGCTGATATGATAAAGCTGTCTAAGTAATTGTCTTAGGGCGATTGGCCGTTGACTTAACGGAATGAGTTTGTTGCACATCGTCCACTTGTCTCGTCTGGGCGAGGTCAAAACCTCTTAGCCGTTCCTTGACATAGGAATTAGGCCTCTTAAAAAATCTATCTTACGAGGCAACATCTAGCTTAGGTTAGGTTATAGTGGTAATCGGTCTGTACGACCAACTCACTTAGACCTTACAAGTCCGTTCTGTGCGAGGTCCACTGTGCGACACAGGAACCTCATTTATTTTTCTTCGCGAAACCATTTTTGGCTCTTATGAAGCGCAGGATTGATCCTATCCCCATCCCAGGCAGTTCAGTAAGAGAATTGAAAAGTATTTACCTTTGAAAACTTGCTCTGATTTCAACTTAAGTTAGACAAATGCAAAGGAAGTGTTCAACTGTTTCTTCCTCATCTCTACAAGGTTCATGGGAGAAAACTCTTAATCTCTCTTAATCCGGTTATACAAGCCACGGCCTTCGAGATATCCTCTCTTGAAAGGCTAAGCAGTGCCTTTGTCTTTTTCTTATTTATTTGCGGTCACAGTAGCCTACCTGTTACGCATGTGTCGTCCTCATCTCCATGAGGTAAAAAAAAATGTCCAGCATCTGTAAAGGTATTTTTACAAATATTTAAATAAATGCTACTTACCATAGATTATAGATTTAAATTTCGTATCAAAAATCGCATACATTTCCACCACCACTGGTACAACATAGAGAGTATTCATAGACCTAGTTAACAATTCTTCTTATTTATTCTGCACTTAATAAATGTAAAAAAAAATATTTAAGTAATACTTCCTCCCCTCTCCGCAGTTAACAATGTTGGCAAAATGTATGATTACCCTGATGAACTCTCCAAAATACCCGAAAACGTCATTTGGGATTTGATCAACATCAACGTAGCTGCCGTCACCATAATGTCACGAATGCTCATACCACAGCTAAAGAAACAGAATCGGGGAGCTATTGTTAATATATCGTCCGGCAGTGAACTACAACCTATACCATACATGGCAGTTTATGCAGCAACCAAGCGCTATGTGAAATGCTTCTCGCAGGCGATCGAACGTGAATTGGCGGAGCATAATATCACAGTACAGTGTGTCACTCCACTCTTTCTGGTTACAAAAATGAATCAGTATTCGGATACTGTTATGAAGGGTGGCTTTCTGATACCGGATGTGAAGAATTTCACACGTTCGGCGGTATTCACACTGGGCAAAACAGCTGAGACGACTGGTTATTGGACACATGGATTGCAGGTAATTTTAAAGGGAAGGTTAGACTATTGAGTGAAAGTGAATGCAAAAAAATGTAAATAATGGAGCATGCACATTTTCGTAATTAAGTAGTGCCAGCAGAATGAGCGACTTAGAGGTATACATTTTTTTTAAATAAAACCTCAAAAAGCCCATCATCAAGGATGTACAGTGGTTTGTGTCTCTGCTGGTGGGTTTTTTCTTTTTTGGAGTTTTTGAAACCTGCATAATAGTTTTGAATCTATATCTAATCAGTTTAAAAAGAAGAAGCATAACAATTTTGCACAAATTGTCTTGCATTAAAACTTCAGAAATTTTCGGTTCATTCGAGAATTTTTTTTTTTTATTTATCTTCACTGCACTATTTATTGCTTATGGTAATGAACATTTACAATACAACATATTTTAAAATAATATTGACTCGTACATAATCGTACCAAAAATAAAAAAAATTTAAGTCTTCATCGAAATGTTGAAAAAATGTTTTAACAATTATTAAGGAAAAATTATAAAAAAATTGTAGTGAAATTTGGAAAAATATTGTATAATTAAATAGAAGTTGCCAAAAATTATTTATTATCTTATTAAATTATGTATTTTCAGTACTTCTTCATGAAACTCGGTCCAGAGTGGCTTCGCATACGTATTGCCCATATGATGACACGTAAACTGCGTCGAGAGTACCTGATGAGCCATGGAGAAAAGGCATGAAAGACTGATTGATAGGAAGCATATAATTTTAATTTTAATTTTCTAATACACACATACTCATGTACATATACATATGTATGTATATTTACTTTCACATTATTGTTTTCAATATTGCATCTCTTATTGACAAATGCAATAAAAATAAAAAGTTTTTTTTCCAACAGATTTTAATGTAAAGTATGTAAAAAAGGGAATTTTTGAATTACGAACTATTCAGTTTGTCAAATTTTCCAGCAAAATAAGTACAAGACGGCTCACCTGTGTAGGTTTGAATCAATTTCATATGAGGTTGTCGGGTTTAGGGTCAACATAAAATCAAATTACTTTGAGTAGAAGCACCAATTTACCTACGTTTATGTAAGATGAGTATATTTAGAACTAGGCTGGTTGATGCGCTGCTCCTAAAAAACATAGTTCCCTTATTGGTCACAAAATTCCATTACCCAGGCGCCCAATTCGATCCTAATACAATATATTTATTTATTTTATTTATTTAACTACACTTATTAATAAAGGGTGGTTAAGTTTCAAGGGCCGGTGTTAATTTTGAATAAATACATTTTTTTTAGGAAATTATTGTCCTTTCTCTTTATTATGATAATATTGGTATAGCTCAATTACGTAAGGAACAAAATATCAGCCAAATGGCCGCCACACCTCCATCCGATGGTCCAATGATGCCGCCGGACCATAAACCGCACCAAACAGTCACACTTTGTGGGTGCATTGGTTTTTCGGCAATCACTCTTGGATTATCTTTCGCCCAAATGCGGCAATTCTGCTTATTGACGAATCCACTGAGGTGAAAATGTGCCTCATCACTGAAGATGATTTTCTTCATAATAAGCCTGAATAACTTTAACGCGTTGTTCGATTGTGTATCTTTCCATGGTTCAAATTGAGTTAGTCTGAAATTGAAAAATGTCAAATGAAATACAGAAAAAAACTTGACAAACGTCAAATTCAGATTCAACATCGGCCCTTGAAATTTAACCACCCTTTATATTCAATGAGCTCGAATATGCCTGCGGAGTAAATTTTTCATTGCCGCTCCAGTGACAAGTCGATACCTTTGACATTATTTAGTTCACTATTACAAACTCATCAAGAGCTTTTGGTTAATGCTTATCCAGCGAGAATGTGCTTAAACTGTCCCTACCCTAGACGAAGTGATTCCCCCAAAAAATCTGAAACCCATTTCCCGAAGTGCGAGTCGTTCACTGAATAGACTTTACTTATTTTTCTGTTTCGGAAGGCTTGAAAGACGTACTCTATATTGGCAAGGGTTTATTGATAGTTAATTTGTCCTGAATCAAACATCTAATAATATAATATTCGGCTTTGCGTGCCTTGAAGAGGATATACATAGATAGATGGATTTGAAAGAGAAGGCGTGCATTTCCACCAAAAGATTTATTGTGTTCTTTACTCTTCACTTAACTTCTTTCTAGTCCCAATTCTCTTATGAAATCTAAGACGGTATTGGGCTGCAATGCAGGCATGTGCTTTTCTTTAGGTCAAATCAGCACGAGAAGCTTTCCTCTTATACTCGAGATGGCAACGCATTCCAAGAGTGCATGTGTTCGTGTCTCTGAAAATAACTCGCAAAATTAAAAAGAGTCGTTTGATCAAAATCCGAGCCTGTAAAGTTTTTGAAGCCGAAGAGTGTGCAGTTGACATGGCGACAAAGCTGGTGAGCTTGGTTTTCATGCAAATAGTCAAAAATATATCGATTCGTTCAAGAATATTCAAGATCTCTAAAATTTGTTGTTATGGTTAATGTAACAGCGTAACTGCTGAAGTGACAATACTTGGTATGATACGTGAGCTCTACAATAATGCTAAATTCAGAGCTCGTTTCAAAGATTTGCTATAGTAAATGGTATAAGACAACGGCGCATATTAGAGAAAGCAAATTGCTATATTAGAGAAAACAAATTGCGACGCCCCAGACGGCATTCAATGGCGGCCGTTCCAAAAACTTGGAGATCTACAAGGTGAAGTGCAAAATAAACAAGATTGGCGTCATAAAAATGTTTTTGATGGCGCCATCTTTTTAATGAGTTAGTGCGTTGGAAGTTATCACCTTAGCTGACTCCCAGTGAAAGCTTGGAGACATTCGGTTCAGTGGAAGCGAAGTTATAGCATCTAAAGTGTCAGTATGTTTGAGTCATCGGTACAAAAATGAGTTTCGAACAAGGAGCTAATATTGAATTTTCTTATAAAATCGGTAAAACGTTTACAGAAACATTTGAATTGATGAAAAAAGTGTATGGCCATCCAAAAGGGCATGCCGGTCAATGACCTGAAACACTCTTTCGAAAAGCTTTTAGATCGCGCAAAACAGTCTATCGAGGTCAGAGAGGACTATTTTGAATAAATAAACTCGTAAGTTATCAGAACATAGCTTCTGTCGTTTCTATTTTTGCTCAGTCTTTATCCTGGGCTGGTAGATTATGCAGACGACATAGGCTTCATGAGTCACACATTTGCTGGTATTCGAACAAAATTTGAAAAATTAACGGCAAATGCAGAAACCATAGGCTTGAATGTAAACATTGCAAAAACTAAACTAATGCGATGTGAAACTAGCAAAAGCACGCCTCTGGTTGTAAACTCTGCGGATGTGACTATTGAAGTAGAAGATGTTAGTGAGTTTTGCTATCTGGTTAGCTTAATTTCCCAAAATAGAGGTACTGAAAGGGACGTATCCAACCGTACGAAAAAA
The DNA here is from genome assembly GCF_028408465.1 of Anastrepha ludens. Classification (NCBI taxonomy): domain Eukaryota; kingdom Metazoa; phylum Arthropoda; class Insecta; order Diptera; family Tephritidae; genus Anastrepha; species Anastrepha ludens. The sequence continues at coordinate 76,598,839 of NC_071501.1, forward strand.
GCCAAAGCACTTTTTTATGAATTGAGCAAAATTTGGGCTTCACGGGATATCAGTAGATGTACCTCGAAAGTCACTAACAGAATCTGCCAGACTATGCAAACCTTTGTAAACAAATGTAAATGTTTGCGACGAACTTCGATGACGCCGTAGCAGAATAGATTGGTGCGTGACTGCCATTCGGAATTCGGAGTACGTTGGTTTGAATCTCCGTGAAACAGCAAAATGATGAAAGGGTTTTTTTAATAGCGGTTATCCCTCGGCAGGCAATGACATCCTCAGGTATGAAAACGGCCCTCATAAAAAATATCGTATATGCCGTTCGAAATCCGTAGATCCCTCCATTTGTGGGACAGCATTAAGACGCACGGCACAAATAGGAGGAGCAGCTGTACTGTAAGCGCCAAGTATTATATATATATATATATATATAAATGTATGGGGGAAAGCCTAAAATCTGTCCGTCTTACACAGAATACAAAAACACTCATTTTATTCTTTTGGAGGTTAATAAATTGCTATAATTTGTTTAAACCATTTAATATTGTAGCCACCCAATAGAATCCTTGCCGAGCGTGGTCCTGTGTAACTCTCTTGGAAGGCGCATTCTTTCACATTCGAGCGACCTTAATAGTTCAGTCCTATGGGACTCGCAGGACCTATCTTTGATTCCTAAATTCTTTAGTATCTAAGCAGTATAAAATGAATACAGGAAGTCTCTTCTGTCTATCTCGCAAGCATCTTTCTAAATATTTTAATAGAATTGAAATCAATTTAACAAATTTCGAAAACTTCCTGCATATACAAGTTGCATTCGCCTTTAATTGCAATGCAATTTGGCCGCGCAGCAAACCATAACCACTATTTAGAATTTTTTTTCTGCATTTCCATTGCAACATGCGCACACCAGCGCAGTCTGAAAATGTCTTTAAATTGCGTAATGCAAATGCATGGAATTTTTATTGTTTCTGTTGGAAATTTTTTATTTTCATTCTGTCTTCGCCGGTCGCCAGGCAAGACAACAAACCGGTTGATTGCGTATTGGCAAAGTGACCGGCGCATTGCCGTATTGCATGTGCAACGTGTGTATATATGTGCATACATACATGTACAGTACAACTATAAATATGTATAAATGTATGTGTGCGTGCGCAAGTCATAATGTAAAATGCAATACTTACCTACCCATATAGTGCAAGAAAAAATCTGCCGAAGTAATTTTTGTATTCATACGAGTACATACATACAAACACACACACATTTAATTACATTCACCAAGTGCGCGCACGTTTTGTGAGACCTCCATCGCTATCGGTGGACTAAACCGCATTTACGAGTATCCGCATAATTTCGGCCGTTGGTAATATTTTGTTGCCGGTTTCGCATTAACTGCAAGCATTGTTACAGTGCTTAATGGGAGTTGCGTAATCTTCAACGCTGCAAAGAGATGTGTATGCGTGTATGTAGGTATGTGTGTGCGCATTGATGTACTTGGGTATAAACAAACTTACAATGTCATACCCGAATCGATGTAAATACATTTTTTTACTACATCATAGCACAGAAAACGTTCATGGCAGAGATGAATATCTGTTCGAAAAGAGGTAAATAAATTATAAAGTCATGCATGCATTGGGGTCAGTGCGTTCAGGGCGATGCAAGAATAAAAAAAATTAAGAAACAGCGTAAATAAATATTTTTTATTAATTATTGTGTGGCTGCAATTAACAACCTTGCTGCTCATGCCTTTCGTAATTTTTTCCACAAAGGTAGGGATCCACATTTTTATTTCTGTATTGAGGGCTGCCAGGTCAAGTGATCCAAGTATTTTAGATATTAACGTAAATTTTTCCAGAATTCAGTTTATTTGTAGGCTTGAGTCCAGGCGAGTTCTTTAAGGTGGTGGGCTAGACAACAAGGTTTTGTACATAGAAATGTCACGATGAAAGAAGGTAGAAATGAAAAGGAAAAGAATTAACTATGTTCCACAGCCGATATGATAGTGCAAATGAAGCGCCTTTTCCTCACTTTATTTTATGCTGACATCCGGATGTACAGTACGAAAAAAAGGAAATCACCTTTAATAAACTCGCCTTGGCTTGAGAATAATAAGAAATAACCTGAAAAATTTTTGGAAAAAAAAATTTAATTTCGACATTTATTCAATGTTGGTAATTTGGTACATAATTTTTTTAAAGTGCATTTTTTTCGATTCTTTTTAACATTTTTATAATTTTTTCAATTTTTTTAGGGTAAAATATACTTAAAAGAAATTTTTACGAAAACAAATAAAGGCTGTCAAAAAAGTCTTGCGGTATTTCCGCAAGCTCGTCTTTGCAAGCGCGTAGTTCTAGTTGTAGTCGTCGCATCGGTTCACGCTAGAGCTTTTTGGAAAGCTCTTTTCACGTGCTAACACGTGTTTGATTAATTGTTGTTTGCTTGTAGTCGGTTGTGAGTTATAGCGTCGCAAACATGGAGCAAAATAAAGAGAAAATACGGCATATTTTACAGTACTACTACGATAAAGGCAAAAATGCATCTCATGCTGCCAATAAAATTTGTGCAGTTTATGGACCCGATACAGTTTCCATTTCCACCGCACAACGATGGTTTCAACGTTTTCGTTCTGGTGCAGAGGTGATCGAAGATGCGCCACGGTCCGGAAGGCCTGTCGTCAAAAATTGCGATAAAATCGCTGAATTGATCGAAAGAGACCGGCATAGTAGCAGCCGTAGCATCGGCCAAGAGCTGGACATGAGTCATCAAACCGTTATAAACCATTTGAAGAAGCTTGGATTCAAAAAGAAGCTCGATGTATGGGTGCCACACGACTTGACGCAAGAAAACATTTTTGCCCGTATGGATACATGCGAATCGCTTCTGAATCGCAACAAAATCGACCCGTTTTTGAAGCGGATGGTGACTGGCGATGAAAAGTGGGTCACTTACGACAACGTGAAGCGCAAACGGTCGTGGTCGAAAAGCGGTGAAGCTGCCCAGACGGTGGCCAAGCCTGGATTGACGGCCAGGAAGGTTCTTCTGTGTGTTTGGTGGGATTGGCAGGGAATCATCCACTATGAGCTGCTCCCCTATGGCCAAACGCTCAATTCGGACCTGTACTGCCAACAACTGGGCCGCTTGAATGCAGCACTCATGCAGAAGAGGCCATCTTTGATCAACAGAGGCCGAATTGTCTTCCATCAGGACAACGCCAGGCCACACACATCTTTGGTGACGCGCCAGAAGCTCCGGGAGCTCGGATGGGAGGTTCTTTTGCATCCACCGTATAGTCCGGATCTCGCACCAAGTGATTACCACCCATTTCTGTACATGGCGAACGAGCTTGGTAGTCGGAAGTTGTCCACAAGAGAGTCCTGTGAAAATTGGCTCTCCGAGTTTTTTTGACAATAGGGAAGCGAGCTTCTATAAGAGGGGCATTCTGAAGTTGGCATCTCGTTGGGAACTCGTCATCGAACAAAACGGCGCATATTTGACTTAAATCGCATTATTATAACCAATTTTATGAACAATTGAAAATTCAATAAAAATACCGCAAGACTTTTTTGACAACCTTCATTTCCAGGAAAAAAATGCTTAAAATGATATTTTTTGTTGCATATTTTTAAGGAAAGACATTTTTTATGTTGTTATGAATAGTATCTCTTTCTATTAAGGTACTGACCAGCCCTCTCTGCACCAACATTTTTGCAACATGCCATCAATGATTCCGCCCGCTGTAGCCCAATGGGTTGGCGCGTGACTACCATTCGGCAATGCGTTCAGTGGTTCGCATCTCCCTGCATGAAACATCAAAATAAACATAGGCAATTTTTTTCCAATAGCAACTTTAAATCAAATAATTATTAATAAATGTTGCTATTTAGACACATAACAGCAATAAAAGCAACAGAAATAATAGTTCAATATTTTTTTGCCCCACTTAGGGGAAGTTTTACAAATGGTCCAATTCTAACCTCTCCCGAGCTAACATAGTAGGACTTCTGACGTCAAATACCGGTTCATGCACTAGAATATTTGTCAAGCAATTTGGCATTTCACTGCAGGGTGAATACGTGTGCATTAGGGCGGAGCAATTTGTATGGATCTACTTTTTTCGACATCGTTCCTAGCAGACATGGATTCTGAAAAAAAGTCAATTTCGAGCGCCCTAAATTTGAAGAGAAGCCACACATAATTAAGTCTTTCAATATTTTATCAATATCTGCATATTTTCATGGTACATTTTTTCTTCTTAATTTTCGATAAGCATGTAGTTCTTTTTATAACAAAAATCTTATAACTCAAAGATCCTAACTTTGTAGAAAAGTTACAAAAAAGTAGCACCGAAATTTAAAATATTTTATCAAAATTTTTAGATATCTGGGTATGCAGTTTTATAGACGATTCAATTTCAGTACAAAAAAATCAAGTCGCTTAAAAATCGAGCCTTTTGTTTAGAATTTTTTTTTTGCATAGAAAGCTTGGAAGCCTTTTATATGGAAGTAAATGCTATGGCGGCTACTGTAGGCGATTGGGTTGATGGGGGACTAGAGAATCGAATCTCTGGTGACGAAACACCAAATGATAGAAAGAGTTTTTTCTTATAGCGGTCGCCCCTCGGCAGGCAATGGCAAACCTCCGAGTGTATTTCTGCCATAAAAAAGATCCTCATAAGAAGCCATTTGCCGTTTGGAGGCGGCATAAAATTGTAGCTCCCTCCATTTGAGAAACGACAACAAGACGCACACTACAAATAGGAAGAGAAGCTCTGCCAAACATTCAATAAAGGGTGTTAGAGCCAATTATATATACAGTGAAACCTCCCTTGGGCGGACACTCACCATCAGTCAGCTTTAGTCCCTGTAAGAGAGGTGTCCACTCAAAAGAGCGTAACTTCTTCCGATACATAAGATTTGGTATAGAAAAAAATGTCCGCTGAAGGGAGGTGTGCGACTAATAGAGAAGTCCGTTAGAAGAGGTTATACTGTATACATACATATAAATGAAATGCTCAACATCGTATGCTAAAAATGTATTTCCATTATCTATTTTTTATTTAAAAAATCGCCAGGTGGCGTAAGATGGCGCAAAACAAAGCAAATTATTTGTAATGTTTTCTTATTGTAATACGAAAAGTGATTGCATGAACATTTTTTTGACTTGCATAAAATCAAACAAAAAATATTTTTAACATTTAGCGTCATCTTGCATTACTTTAAATAAAAAATAAACCTAAAAAGTAAAATATTCGTACCAAAAAATTAATAGAGCACAAGTTTGTATTAAAAAAATTACATTCATAGTATGTATTATAAAAATTAATCTCCGTATTAAAGTTTTAGGAGGCTCGAGCTATTTTCTTTCTTATAATTTTATGGAATTATGTACCAAGAATGTTGAAAAAAAAAATTCACCCGCCCTAATGTGCATGTGTGCATGTATGTTGTCATATCTCTTTTTCATCATTGTTATATTCCCTTCAATATTTTCAAGCTTAATTAAGCACTGAAGTTCAACTTCTGTTACATTTTAAGAGATTTAATGTCAAGTTTTTTCACAGTTTGCTGACTTCAAATGTCGTATTTTATCGGTTGGACGACTACCCATGCATGCTTTAATAAATGTGACCTTCTCTTAAGATGTGCGTAAGTATGTTTATGTGTGCTCCTTGCCTCGAGTACCATGTAATATATGTAAGTAAGTGTTGTAAACAGCTAGTAAGTGCTTACGAACCTACATAATGTATGTACATACGTATGTTCATTTGAATTTGAAATTATTATTATTGCCGTATTTCAGTTAAGCTCTAATAATTTTAGAATAATGAATGCTGTTTATTTATAATTGACAACATCAATATATTACGAGTAATTCTATTTCCGAAATAATCGTTGATATTTGAATACTGCAAATCGATAATTGAAGAATAAAATTGAGTATTCTTAAGCACAAGTGAATAACGGAAGTTTTTATAATGAATAATTACCCCACACACTGCTGCATAACTAGGATTTTTTTGTAATTTTTACTGTAGGTGAGCGAGTGCGAGTACCGATGCAGTTGTCATCTCTCAGTAAATACTCATACTAAACAATCGACTCTATTGGACAATTCTGAATTAACTGTCGGCTCTGTTAAGAATGAGCGGGAGTAAGAAATAGCTCAGTCTTCATAAATTTTAAGATTTTTTTCTTTATATAATGAGAATGCATTTTATAAAAGTAAAAAGTAAAGTCGTTGTAAATTTCGGCAATAGTTTATTTACTAAGTTGTTCGATAACTTTTGCGGTTCGATAATAAAAACACTATTTTATGGTTTGAAATATACTTTATTATCCAGTAGACTCTCCCTGAACATCAATACTCTTGTTTCAACGAGATTCCAATTTATGAATTCAATCACTGAAGTGAGAGTTTGGAAGGTCTGCAAAATGCGCTTCCATAGTTGTTCCACGCATGCTTTTTTTAGGTCTGAAAACAGATAAAAGTCGCTAAGGGCCAAATCTGATGAATTCGGTGGATGCTCCAATAATTCGAATTTTAATTCATGGATGTTAGCCATTGCTCTTTGCATTGCTGCATTGTCTTGATGAAAAAGATTTTTTTCTTTTACCAATTGGGTGTTTTACCAGGAATTTTTCCTTCAACTGGTATAAAAGGTTACAATAGTATTCGGAATTTATTGCTTTACCAGTTCATAAGTAAGCCACAAACCAAATTCCCTTCGCATCCCAAAAAACTGATGCTATTACCTTCTTGGCCGATTTCTGGAGGCGAACTCGTTTCGGAGCCGCTGAATCCGGTTCGCACCACTCTATAGCCTATTATTTTGATTCAGGATCATGGTGATAGACCCAAGTCTCATCCATAGTGATGAAACGATAAAACTTCACATACGTCCATATGAAGTGTGTACCAACATATCAAAAAAAATGCCAACATACCAAATGTATGCTTTTTTTTAAGAAGCGCAAAACTTATTGAATAACCGAATAAATGAGTTTACTTGAAAAATACAACAGAAGCTAGCAAGAGATTTTACTAAGAAGCAAAGCATATTTTTCCAAAAGCTTTCGATATACTGAAATTAAATCCGGAGTTATAATTGCTCTTCTGACTCAGCTTTCCGAGATATTTTAAAAGTATAAAAAATGTGACTTTTGTCAATATTTGAGGCTATGTAGCATCACGGTTTCTTTTTTTTTTATAAAACAAATCAAATGCAGTATTTTGTAGTACAAGTCCACTTCTCTCGAACGTCGTTGAATTTAGTCCAATATATTTTTTCTTGTGGAGATATTTAATTTTAAAAATTTGTAACTGCATGTATGTTTCTTCGTAGGCTTTTGAATAATAAGAAATTTATAAATTAAAAATATCCACTTTCGATTCATCAACCACCTAGCGAGTAGTGAATGAAACGAAAATTTCTCATGAATCCAATGTTGCATATGATTTGGCAGCACTGCATTATTTTGGTTTGACAAGATGTTATGTAATTCCATTGCCTTTCAAAGCGTTTCATTTGAAACTGTGCATGTCGCTTGTGAGATAAGCGGATAAAATCAAAGTTGCTTGAACATCGCTAAACTGTTGTTGCTTTCACATACCAATTTGTTTTTGAATTCCATAGTTTCTAGTACCAAATATGGAAATAAATTTTATAAGTCTTATAAAATTCATGCAACCCAATATGTGCAATGATGCAACAAAACATATGCAAGAAAATATATGCAATACCTGAAAAATTCACTATCTTTTCCCTGAAACAAAGTGTAAGAAAGCCACTGAGACTAAATTCTTTGCCAGTTGTTTATTGTAGGCCTCTTCTATTCGCCATTTCCCCGCTCACTCTCTCTATGCTCAATTAATTGTACGAAAAATTTTCATGCGAAAGCAACAACGAAGTTATCGAGTAAGATTCGCCGCCTAGCGAGTATGACTATACTCGTAGCTCATTATGCCGCACTGCCTTACCAGCACATGTAATTTAAGGCAGCTCTCTTCACTTGCTAAGTTTTGGCGAAAAAGAAGCCTTGTTATTTGTTCTAAATTTGGTACAACTCTGCAACTGGGGTGCGTATTTTAGTATAGCGTTTTTGCATTTCTTGCTATTGTGAAATTCTGCAAGACATAGAGAATAGCCCTAGTACTTAGCCTACGCATATAATAGCCGACAGGCAAAGACGCTTTCAAATCTGAATTTCACTAAAACCAAAAATTTCGGTTCCAATATTTCCATTTCCCTCGTGACCAAATCAATCTTGGAGGCAAGTGAAATGATGTATATAGCTAGAATTATATAACAGTACTTACCAGAATTGGAAAATTCATAATCAATTGACCCGTGATTTCTTGTCTCCGAAAAACGATGGATTATATGTAGAGGAACTGCCTTACTTAAGGATATGTATCAAAAAGACATACCTTTTTTTTTTTTTGATTTGGAAAAAGAGGATGCCTACTCACGCCTTTAGACAAGCTGATGAAAGATAGAACCAAAACACAGCATATTTTATCTCAAGGCAAAATTTACCTCCTTGTGAGAATATACCCAATGCCATTAGTATTCCTATAAGAAATGCAAGAACGATGGGGGAGAAAGAATTATTTTTCATTTTCTTTCCACTCTGTGTAAAGCTGCATTCGATATTTAGAGCATCATCTTTAAATACTCCCAAATTGTTTGAAAGTCCTGACGGCAGAAAAGCACTTAGAGGTTTGCCATTGCCCATCGGGGGACGAACGCTATTGAAAAAACACTTTTTCTATATTTTCTAAACGAGCCTGTAAACATACAGCCCACTTTATAGTGACTGTAAACAAAGTTTACGTGATGTCCCAAGTGAAGATTTGATTCCTTCATGTGTGCGAAGGTTCCGATCAACAAGTTCGGTGGCAAACAAATGAAAATATTGAACTCGTCGCTGCAAGTTTGCACGATAATCCGCGAAAGTCCGTGCCCGAGATAGCGGCTGGCCTGTGACGTCCATAAACTATTGTGCATGAAATATTATTGGCGCCACGCCACACGCGATCAGAGAGATCATGGCGATATTGAGTAATTTCTTCCCTAACAAACTAATAAGCCCTTTCGGCGGCATATCCTGTCAATCCAGGTAGTCCGATCTTACCCCGGTATATCGAAAATAAGTCTATGAAACAAACCCAGCGACCATCTCATCACTAAAAGAAAATATCGTTCGCGAGGTTAATGGCAACCGTATATCACTTCTCCAGCGAGTAGCACAGAGTGCGAAGGCCAGATTCCAAGAGTGTACGAGTATGTGACGTAACGATCAACATTTAACCCTTTCGGTACGGAAAGCCGCTAACGGAAATACAAATTATTTTATATGTTTAATAGTTGCAATGGGTGAAATAAAAGTCTTTTGTCCCATCAATATTGTATTCGGTTAAAAAGGGGCGGTGGGAGGGGCTGGGACATATATGTCCCCTCAGGATTTTTATGGACGCATTTGTCCCGTTTAGTATTTTATGATCCAATATTGTTTTATGTAAAAGTTTGTTTTATTATGAATTCAACATATATTTAGATTCAGTAAAGTGAAAAGAAGAAAACAATGAGCAAGTAATACAGTATAAAAAAATTGATTTTTACTTATGGTAAGGAGCAAACAAGAATACTGATGGGACACATACGTCCCACCAGGATAAAAATGCCAGTAACTTTTTATATAACACAAAAACTTTTACTTACTTACCTCAATATAATAATAGAACACTAGCACAATAAATAAATATATTTTCAGTAAACTTTGAAGAAACCACGAAAAATCGCAAAAAAACCCACCACTTGCAAAATTTGCGTCCACTTTTGCGTTTGTTTTTTGACTAATGAACACGTGTTTACCATTTAACTTCAAATAACGGAGGGAAATACCGTTAAGAATGGCATTAACTACGAAATGGGATAAATAAAGTCCATTAAATTCGCTTAATTTCCAGCCTAGGTATCTTCAAACATGTGCCGGGACATATAAGTCCCGTTCGGACCGAAAGGGTTAAAGGAAATAATTTTTAAATAATAAAATGCGCGCTTGTCTTCTTTGTAATAGTTATTGAAATAAAATTTTATCGTTAGTAATTCTTTTTTAATTTAGCTTTTAATTCCTAACTCTGCTACCGGACACCCTGTATATATTTATGTATGTGATATTCCTTTTAAAACGTTGTAGCTAGGTTCAAAGTGTTTTATCTGAAATTGTAATTTTTAAATATATTACTCTTATATCCGATGTGGCGTCCCTTGGAGTGTTTGAGATCAAAATTCTGCAGAAGATTTTTGGACACTTGCACGTTGGTGAGGCGCAGGCGATGGAACAATGAGCTATATGAGCTTTACGGCCACATAGACATAGCGCAGTGAATAAAGAACCAGTGACTGTATTGGCTGGGTCATGTCATCCGAATGCGATGCTGTACCCGCTGGTGGTAGCAGAGGAAGAGGAAGGCCTCCTATGTGTTGGAAATATCAGGTTTGTCCAAATGGCGCTGGTTAGCACAGAATATACTGAGTCCCTTTTTATCAAGGGTTAGAGCAGATTTCGCTCTGCTGGCATTGAAGCTCAACAACTTTTTGGAGTGATTAAGGCAACTTGGGCCGTTCCAGTGTTCCCTGGTTTTTATTTGAATCCATTTTTTTGGTTTCCAATTTAATTATTTTTGTTAAAGCTGAAAAATGGGGTTGCGCCAATAAATAGCCCTTTTGTTCCTTTTTTGGCATAAAAGTCTGCCTTCTCGTTTCTTTCGTGTCCCTCATGTCCTGGTACCCAAATCAGTGAGACCTGATTATGAGTGGCCAGTTTGTTGAGTGCATTGTTACACTCTATTAGGACTTTTGACTTGAATGTGAAGCTATTCAAGGCTTTGAGAACCAATTGGTTGTCCGAAAGTATTTTAATTTTTACTTTCTCGAACCCTCTTTTGGATATGATTTCCACTGTTTCCATTGTGGCGAAGAGCTCCGCTTGGAAAATTGTGATATTTGTACTTAGTATTAGGGATTTGTGTGCTCTAGGCCCCAATATTCATGCTCCTACTGCTTGGAGCGTTTTGGAACCATCTGTGTACCATTTTTTGTGAGTCATCATTTTTCCATGTCGGGTAAGTGTTTCACTCTTCCCTAGACGGGATAACCTTGTATCTCTTTATAAAATTGAGTACCGGTTCCGTGTGGTCATTCGCCAGGGTTAGGCATACTGCATGTTGAACCCTGTTCAATATATTGAGGTATCCCGTAAGATCTCCTGGTTTAAGTTTTTCTTTCATATGAAAAGAGAGTGCTTGCATAGTAGCTTCCTCTTGTATTGTTAAATGTAGCGTTGTAAATTTAAAAGCGCTTCCATGCTAGTAGTTGGAGTAGTTCTCATGGTCCCTGTTATACTTAGGCACGAAAGCCTTTGCAGTTTACACAGTTTTGATATAGCAGTAGTTTTATTTGTTTTAACCCACCATACCAAACCCCATATAGTACAGGTCTTACAATTTAGGTGTAGATCCAGAAGGTCATTTTAGGGTTCAGACCCCAGGATTTACCCAAGAGTTGTTTTGTTGTCCAAAGGTTTTTCGTTGCCTAATTTATTACTGAGTTAGTGCGTGACTAATATTCGGAATTCATAGAGGAACGTAGCTTCGAATCTCGGTGAAAGACCAAAATGAAGAAAAAGTTTTTTCTAATAGCGGTCGCCCCTCGGCAGACAATGAAAAACCTTCGAGTGTATTTCTGCCATGAAAAAGCTCCTCATAAAAAATATCTGCCGTTCGGAGTCAGCTTCAAACTGTAGGTCCCTTCATTTGTGGAACAACATCAAGACGCACGCCACAAATAGGGGGACGAGCTTGGCCAAACACCCAAAAAGGGTGTGCACGCCAATTACATATACATATATATAAGGTGGGCTTCCAAAGTGAGTTTTTTATCCAAGATAATTCCTAGATATTTAACCTCTTCCTTAAGAGGTACGTCTATTCCATTTATTCCCAGGGAGGGTATATTTAGAACCCTTTTCCTAGTAAATGCGATAATAGTGGTTTTACAAATGTTGATTGATAATCCCCCTTTTCTACACCACTCCCAGATTATATTTAAGGCATCCTGCATTAAGTCCTCTATATTCCTTTCGTTGTTGCCTTTAATTATTACACAAATGTCATCTGCATACCCTGGTTGTTTCATATGCTTTATTGTTAAGGGTCTGTACCAAATCGTCTGCCAGGATTGACCAGAGCCGAGGCGATAGTATCCCTCTTGTGGGCATCCTTTGCGGATGTTGCTTACCCATTTAACAATTGCTGGATCGGCTCCCCTATTGGAGAGTGCCAATTCTATTGCTTAAAAGTTCACGTTATCAAAGGCACCCTCAATGTCCATAAAAGCGCAGAGGGCTATTTGCTTTAGGTCAAGGGCCTTTTCTATATCGCTAAAAATTGTGTGTAGTGCTCTAACTGTGGATTTCCCTTTTTGATATGCAAATTTCAGTTTATAGAGTGGGATTATCGAGATAACCTCCTCTCTTAGGTAACAGCAGCTTTTCGATGGTTTTCAACATGAAAGACGTGAGACTAATTGGCCTATAGGGTTTGGGAGATTCAGGAAGCTTATTGCTTCCTTTTGGTAGGAATAATAACTTGACCTCCCGCCAAATCTTAGGGCCATAACCCAAACTAAGACTTGATCTGAATATTTGTACCAGAACGGCCATAAATCTTCTCCCAACCTTTGATTTTTGTATGATAAAAAATGAAAATGTTTTTAGTGTTACTTTTTTCTGTAGTTAATTAAATTTTAATATTTTTTGTTCCATAAATACCCTTCTTTATTATTTATTCCTTTTTGCTGCTGTTTTATATTTCATAATATTATAAAGTCGCTACAACTATGGCTTATATCAAATACCCTTATACAACTAAGAAGAAAAATTATATAATAAATACGTTTCAAACATGGTTGTTGTTGTTCATGTGTAAGCTACTTTAAATTTTTTTGGTTTTATGTTTTTATAGTTTTTTTTTTTTGTTTAGTTTTCATAAATATTTTCTTTTTTTACTTTTAAATAAACGCAATTTTTTGAAGTCGATGACATGAACGTCCGCTGGAATCTTTACTTATGATTAACTGTTGGACTGCTGACAGCTGATATTTTCCATTTTAAGGCGGTTACATATCTGCCAATTTTCTAATCCGCACCACCGAGCGTTGCCAAAGGGATGTTGGTGATACTTTGTTTATTCTGGTATTCTGTTCGCGCGATGCAATAAGGCCTTTTGTTTATAGAAATGGACGTGACATGTATTTAGTGAAAAATATATAAACAAACAAGAGAAAATAAATATTTAGAAAAAAACGGAAATATATATATTTAAACAAAAAAATAAACACATCAATTTGCATTGCCAAAAATTTATTTATCGATTTATAGCTTTTGCACTTGTTTGTAATTTCCGAAAAATTTGCGCAAAACCAATTTAAATATTTCTCAATGAATTAGGCAGCTACGTAGAAACTCACCGAAATTTCTTTGTATCAGCAGCGAAAAATCCCTTGCTCTCCGCAACACCGCTGCTGCCTAAACGTTGACGTCATCTACAAGAGCAGAATTCAGAACAAAAATTTTAATCTACATAAATAAATGCGAGAAATGTATTTTCGAACAAGAAAAATATACTAAAACTGAAAATATCGGCTAAGTACCTATTTAAATACTAGTTTGAAAATTTCAAGTACATCATATGCGTGCTCTAATATATATAAAAATATTATTATATTTACATTAGTAGTTTTACAATTTTAGTTCGCTCATTTTCTATTCGGTCATAAGCAGCTGGAAAACATTGAATTCAAATTGCTTTCAGACAGCCAAATGTTTTACAGCAATTTGTGTATATGTATGTACATATACTCGTACTCACACAAGTGGAGGGGAAAGTCGAAGAGAGAAAGAGAAAAAAGTGTATAGTTTTACAGAATACGAATATTTCATGGTGTAATGTTTGTGTGGCGCTTCATGTTGAATTATGCAAGACTGAATGGCCTAAATAAAACGATTGCCAAAATCCATTAAAACACTTGAAAATGGCAAACATATGGTAACCATTAAGAGAATCTGCATACGTTTTATTTATATTCATTAACTATAAACATTCATATATTGAACCCCACGACTCAATTTTTGTTTTTGAAAAACAACGAAATTTATGTAACGTTTTTTTTATAACAAACCTTCGAATGCTTTTATGTCTTATAGCTTCTCATAAAAACTCAATTATTGTCTATTTATTAAAAAAAAATCTTTTAACGTAAATGCAATTCTGTCGAAACACCTCTAACACAAATGCCTTAAAGCTGGACAAATATGTACATGTGTGCGTATGTACACCTATGTTCTCAATAACAGCAGGGCATATATTGCAACTTTTTGACTATTTACTATTTTTAATTTTTTGTCTTACTATCTTTTTTTTATAAAAATATAGTTTCTTTTATAGCAAAAAACATTTAACTCAATGTTTCAAACTTTATACAAAATTAAGAAAAAACTGCAAAAATTTTCGCCAGAATTTTTAGAAAAATTCTGGATATGCAGTTTTGTTGCCCATTCAAATTTAGCAAAATTGTGTGTCTATTCAAAGAAGCTCAAAATTCGCGTTGATTTTTAATAACTTTTTTTGTTGATGGTAATATACATTTCTTTTCTTCCATTTAGGGAACGCTCGAAATTTGTTTTATATGGAGAAAATGCGCAGAGAAAAAAAAATCTACGCGGTTTTTAAGCGACTTTAAGCTTCCACTTTTTTACTGCTTATTGTACTGAAATTTAATGGCTATAAAACTGCTTACCCAAATTTTTTCTAGAATTCGCATTAAAAAGCTTGAAACTTTGGTGAAAATTTGTTGAAGTTTTTAAAATTGCGTACAAAGTTTGGCAACGTAAAATGGTATGGTTTTTATGGTATTATAAACTATATCTTTATAAAACTAACAAAAAGATAATAATGAATACTTTGCAATATCTGTGCTGCTACTGTTGTGAACACAGGCTCATTATATTATATGTTTTTTTTTATTAACTTTCGTTTATTTGCAATCTATTTTTATATAATTATATGAAATTTTTTTTTTTTGTTAGTTGTTTTTATTTATTTTTATTTTTACAAAGTCTTTCTCACACATTTAATATACTTAGCTTCGTCTAGTTAGCATGGATTTATAAGCAAAATAAGGGATTTATAAAAAATCAACACCTTTATATATATTATATAATTGGCGCGTACCCCCTTTTTGGGTGTTTGACCGAGCTCCTCCTCTTATTTTTGGTGTGCGTCTTGATGTTGTTCCACAAATGGAGGGACCTACAGTTTCAACCCGACTCCGAACGGCAGATAATTTTATGAGGAGATTTTTCATGGCAGAAATACACTCGGAGGTTTGCCATTGCCTGCCGAGGGGCGACCGCTATTAGAAAAGTGTTTTTCTTCAGTTTGGAGATTCTAACCTACGTTTTCTCTGTGAATTCCGAATGGTAGTCACGCACCAACCCATTCGGCTACGGCGGCATACCTATTAGTGGCCAGCTCAAAAATGTCTAGCATAACAAAAGAGCCCACCCAAAGTGATTTTTCTCTATGACAATTAATTTGAATGTAAGGTGACTTTTAATTTATTATTTTATTATTCTTCAAAAAATATTTATTTTCTTTATTTATCACTATCTATTTTGTCTCCTTCAAAATAATGCTCATCAGGTCTAATACACTTGTCCGACTTCTTTTGCCAATACTCGAACCACCTTCGAATAAGAATTTTGAGAGAAATTTTGCCATAACGTGAGTCAATATGAACTATGAAAAAGAAGTGCGTGAAAGCTGTAAATTGAAGGAACTTTCGTAGAGAAAAATGAAAAGTTAGGTTAGGTTAATGCAAGCATAAAAGATAATAGGCAGAAAAAGAGGACTCTAAATTATCCTAGCTTAACAACTGCTTCGGACTAATTCACTCGGGTGCGCTATCACGAAATACGCAACCCTCTGTGAATCGGGTTACAATTTAGCCAAATTATAAAACCGGGGAGCCGTTGCAATACTAAATAAATAATATGAGTCTTCAAATCGCCACTTCTCTTCTCGCTATGTTTGAGCTCTGCTCGCTTACCGAAAAACTCGTAAATATTCGCATCTCGCGAGTACGGTTATACCTCAAAAACTGGTATACGTATTTAACTATATTCAATACTACCAACTTCCTTTTCTGATATGAGGTAAGATTGATTAGATCGCCTTCATATAAGGCAACTTTTGTTGCTTCAACTCGTAAGGGAGACGAGGAAAGAAGAGGGAAACTGTGCCCGTGCGGGTCAACACGCTTTGCTTTCAAGTTCTTAATATTGTTGTTATCTGTAGACTAAAAACTGAAACAATTACATGTGAACTCGACGTGCAACACCAAAATAGAGTTCGCAATATTAAAGTAACAAAATTTTCCCTGTAAGCACTCGCCTAGTACTTCCAAACAAAATGCCATTTTTGGCATCTCCTTTCCAGTGCTGCCATCTTTTTTCTTGCCAGTTGCTTCATCTATTCGCCACGCAACTGATCACTAAACCTTTCACTTAACCACAAAATAATCAAAATTAGTTAGTATAAAAAAATTCACTTCCCTAAGCTTTTTGACATAGAATTTAATTTTACATGTCAAGCTAAGATTAAGCGACTATCTCTGTCTAAATTTTTCCTTTAAAAGAAATTTTATCCACCTGAATCAGAGCTACATTTTGTCAAAATCTATTAACGCTTCTTGTATGCGAGTCCTAGGTTATTTATATATTACAAAAATTTAAATTTTCGGCACTTCGAAGTACTTTCTTAACCTTCCTACGCAAAAAAAAATATGTGTCCTAACACTTTATTTCTAATTTTTTTTTTGTTGGTAGTGCTTGCGGGTGCCGCAGCTGAATCGAATGAAGCGCGATGTAAGAGTCTAACGCTCGTCGCCTTCTTAAAGGAGGAGGACCGTATATCGGTCGCTGTAAACCAGGGACTTCACGTAACGCATAGAAGCTATATCGCACCACCGTCTCATTGACGCCAAAGCACGAAGGAAAATCAATGCCTTCAAAACTAGGCCAAAGCCGGTAACCATGGTCAGAGAGCTATCCACTGACCACAGCTGCTAACAAATAAATTGGTTGCTCATGTATTCACATATAGTATATCTGATCCTTTTATTTCTGTATAAAACATAGGGCCTCAACAAATTGCTTCCACTAGTGCCTATTTTCCGCTAGTATTTTTATGCTGCTCAATAAATGCTGCAATACTGTAACCCTGTCACTCCTTTTCAACTCTGTTTCAAATACTCAGCTGATGCTTAGCTCAAATATTGCGGATTTTTTGCCTGGTTTGCATTTGCTTGAAATGAGATTTTAATGAGTTTTTTAACGGCAATTTAACGGAAGAAATCAGTGAAAATGGCTTATTACTAAAATATAAAAAATTAAAGTGGATTGTGACCGAAATTTCAAAGCGGAGGCCAGTGACAAAACGATTTGATTCCAGACGTTATATATTTTTTACAACTGCAGATGCAGAAACATTCAATAATAAAATGCGCTATACAATAATCCCTGCATTGGGGCAAACTAAATTCTGAAAATTTAATAAAAAATAAAAAATTTGTGATTTTGCTTACTCTTTTTCTTCCAACACAAATTTTGAAAATGCTGGATATTTATGTTATTGCGCAAAGCGTTCCGAAAAGTTGCAACATTTTTACATCGAAAATGTTGCTTTGCAATATTGCCACATTGATTGAGTCGCGGACAAGCCCATAACCTGATTAATTCATTATTCCACCAGCACACCCCACAGCGAGTTTTTGTGGGCACACTGGCAACATATTAATGGCTTCTTAATTTTCTCCATTAGCAGACAGCCAGAGCAAAAATTAGAAAGAACACATTTTTGGCATTAACCTAAGTAATGGGTGTCTTTACTTGAGCCATGACTAGGCGCGATTTGTTGTGAATTAAAAATATTCATTTAGTCGTATTCATTTTCTTTGTTTAGCTGAAATCGTGCAGAAATTGTTTACGCTTGATCTTTTTATTATTGCATATTTTTAGCTTTGAAAAAAAGTTCAAAAAGAAATACTTTTATTTTTTGGCAAGCATTTAATCCATGCCACAGAAACCTGTGCTTTTTTTCTTCTTTTGCTTAAATTTCTGCTTCATAACTCATTCTGTCACAGTTTTAAATACGAAGAAATGCTAAAAATACTACTTAAATATAATATCACGTAGGACATTATAATACCATAGAAAAAAGTGAAAGCAGTAAGCAAGCTGGACTATGTGCACACAAGCCGGCCGAACAAACCAAACAAAAAAATTAAAAGAATTGAAGAAAAACAAGCTTTGTATGAAAATAAATCTTTACGTATACATCTCTCTAAAATAATAATAACGCTAATTTCTATTCTTAAGTTGCAAACAAATGATCTGCCACGAAAATGTGCATACAAAAGTGCGAAATTGTAACAATGGACGAATACGAGCCACCATTCTACGTGGCTAAAAAATATGAATTATATTTACAAATACACATAAATATTTTTGTTTTTTAATTCCGGTGTATACCACATACGTAAAGGGTGATCAGATTGGAGGTGCTTTTTTCAATAGGGATTTTTTGACTAGTGTCAAACTAAATAAATTTTTTTTAGTATTTATTGACCTTTTATCATGGAAAAATTTAGGCTTCAACAACGTTTACAAAATCGTACAATTGTATCACGAAAATCGAATCTCTGTAAAAAGTGTTCATCGCGTGCTCGGGCCAACTTATGGTGTAAACCGTTAGCGATGAGGCCCAGTTTTGGCTCAATGGGCTACATCAATAAGCAAAATTGCCATATTTGCGCTGAAGAGCAAGCCAAAGCCTTTCAAGAACAGCCATTACATCCATTGAAAACAACCGTTTGGTGCAGCCAATGGGCTGGAGGAATCAAATGACCATATTTTTTAAAAGACGAGACTGGCGCCAATGCAACAGTGAATAGCGAACGCTATCGCGCCATGCTAAACGACTTTTTTATGCCAGAAATTACAGCCGGTGATCTCTGCAACATTTGGTTCCAGCAAGTCGGCGCTACTTGTCAAACAGTCCGTGAAACAATGGATTTATTGCGTCGTCGTTTCGGTGAGCAATTTATCGCTCGTCTCGGATCAGTGGATTGGCCACCAAGATCGTGTGATATCATACTTTTGGAATTTTATTTGTGCCGGTATGTAAAGCCTAAATGCTTTATGGATAATCTAGCTTCGATTGAGGCATTGGAAGCCAACATTACTAAAGTTATTCACGAGATACCGACTGAAGTCCTCCAGCGAGTCTTTCAAAATTGGTGCTTGGGGATGGCCGAATTACGGCGCAGTTGCAGCCAACATTTGAAAGGGAATATCTTTAAAAAATAAATGTCATGAATGGTTCTACATAAAACCTATAAAGATTCCCAATCAGTTTGAATTTCCGTTGTTTTATTTCAAAATAAAATCCGTTATCTCTAAATTGATCACCCTTTATATTGCTACTACTGTAGCGGTGTTGCTGCGCACGTATCACTCAAAAAGTTGACAATTTCTTTTTTTACGTAAAAACGTAAGTTTTTGGAAGTATTTTGGCAAACTGATGAAACGAATGTTCACGATAATATTCAAAATCTGTGCACGCTTTCACACTTTCGAGATATATATGTAAGTGTGTATGTTTATATTTATTCAGATATTATATTCGCATTTGTGCAAGGATATTAAGAAGAAAAACATCTCATTAAATTTGATGGTATTCTAAAAAGTAAAAAATAAAGAATTGATGTACATATCATATGTGTGTGTGTATTTGACGGCAGACCTTAAAAAATAATATCATTAAATCATGCATACTATGTGCCGTATGTGTGTGTATTTGTATTACTGAACCAAAATTTTTGAAAATCAACTAGGAAAAAATTGCTAAAACTTGGCAAACTCCTGCATATAGAAATCAAAAAGATGTATAAAATATTGCGGGTATGTATATATTTTTCTTAAAAGCGAAAATGCTTTGATTCTTAATTTCGTTTAGCGTGGCAAATCCACAAATCTTAATAAAAATTATTAAATTAGCTTTATTTTTAACTTTTGATCTAACGAATTCCATGAATCATTTGATTATGTGGTTGGCGCCGATTAAATTATAATGCAGCAACAACTACAACATCACCTATTCCCATTTATTTGATAAATTTAGCCGAATTTTAACAAATTTTCTTTTAAAGCTAAATTTGTCAGGCTCAGTAAAGACATCTGACAACATTCCGAGCCCTTTACTTCATACAAGGTGGCGCAAAAATAATCATCCAATTTTGTTTTTGATATTTTTACTAAAACAAACCAGAAAAATTTTGTGTGCTGGAAATCTTTATTTTTTTGACCTTTACGCGCTCCATAGCTTCTCTGTTTTTATTCTGCAGTTGTCTATTTACAAGCACGATGAAGAGAAAAATAGGTTGGTCCCAGTGAATTTGACAGAATCACTGTGTGACGTCGCACTTGTACACTTTATTCGTGTGTTATTTGTGTAATTTTTCTTCTTGCATACTTGTTGGCATTTTCACATCTCTCTCATGCAGCTGCACCAATGTGACGTTATTGATTTCCAAGTGTCAAATGTGATTGACACCCCACGCCATTTGCAAAACTTATTATTCTTCAGTTTGGGTGATTAATTTTGCGCCACCTTATATTAGATGGAGTAAAGAGATTGAGCTTTTTCACTATCCTCTCACCCCAACCCAAATTAACTCTTCTTCTTTTGCCTAGCCTTATCCTATTTCGGGTCGGCTCTCCTTACGCAATATCTACAGGACACACGGTCCTGGGTCGTCTCTTCACTCATGCTTCTGCATCGCATGTCGTTTTTTATAGAATTTTTACATGTTTTTGATGGTCTGCCTAGCCCTCTTTTTAAAACACACACTGCGTGGTTCTCTGGTCTTCTCATAACATGGCGGAACCAGCGAAAGCGAGTGTTCAAAAGTATTACGCCACTAGCCCACTTCAGCATCCGCATTTCTGCCACGTGCAGTTTCTGTTCAAATTTGCGGGGTATAACTTTTGAATTCGGTATGTAACTTCTCGCTCGAAAATACCACCTTTACGAACATGCGAACCCAAGTATTTAAAACTATTCACATTTTGATAAAGGTATCGATTGTTAGAGTTGACCAATCGCAACTCGCTGCTGCAAAACGAAACTCGGCTTATTCGTAGTCCGTTAGATTCGAGGGCATGTACCTACTTTTCTTGAAGAATGGCTTTGTCGCGTGCGGGCTACATCGTCGACATACAGCAATGTCCAAGGGTGATTGCCCTGAATGCCACGTCTAAGGCAGTCCATGATCAGATTAAATAGAAGAGGGTTTAAAACTTAAAGTTGATGTGCTCCTACATTTACATAGAAGATTTTGGTCAGGCCTCTCGTACGCAGTCGAACGCTTTTTCGAGATGAATGAAAACTCCAGATTTTCTTTATGTGAAATTAACTGATTGCACAATTTATCAATGGAGTTCTTGTATGGTAAAGTGCACTCAATTAATGCCTTAGTCATTTTTTATTGGACCTTAATGTGGTCAATCGTGCTTGACCGACAACCGTAAATAGTATGAGATGAGCCTCTAAGGCAAATTAAAGTGAAGCCTAATAATTAAACGTTTTTAGTGGAACATTAGCGATCAATTAGAAATGTAGAATATTCAGACAGCAGTACGTACTAAGGGAAATACTTTAATAAAAAAATATCTTAATTCCATCTATGAATCACTTTGTTTATTGTAACTCAACAAGATTATAATTACATGTAATATTTTTGTGGCATCACGAAACCCTTCTCTGTTTCACAAGCAACAAAAACCGCCCAAATAGCGACGATGCCGTGCGATTAAAGTCTCCAAACTTGAGTGCAACGACCATCTGTAACGTAACAGATTTAATAACCAGGATATGGGATCATAAGACAGCTAACCTAGGTATAGTATATCCAGCACACCTGGAAGAATTCTAAATGGTACTCGTAGAGATTGAGCTTTGATAGTCGAAGACTGCGATAAACCCAATAATGAAATAATGAAAGTAATGATTATAAGGGAGCAAGAAGAAGGAGTTAATACCAAATCCACAATATTCAAATAATATTGAAGGGCAAAAGTTTGGAATTAGATTGAGACGACCGCGTTATTTATTAGCCACCTTACTATGTATTTATTAGCTACAAATTTTGTGCCCTTGTTCGTTTCTTCGTGCTACTTCAAGAAGGTGAGAGAGCTGCCTAGTAAGTTATCTCCTGTGCTCACTTTTTTGCTGTACTGAAGATCGAATATTGGTTTGGGGAAAAAGAAATCATTTATTTGCTTGGTAGATATCTCTTCAACTATCGAGCACACAATATAAAGTTTATGCTCGTTGTCAAGGCGACATTTTACACTAAAAAAACTGTTTGCCGTTTTTTTTTTGGTTCTTTTTTCGTTTGTTCGATTCAGTTGCGAGTTACAGGGTGTTAACAATGGAAGTAAACAAATAGAAAATTCAGTACATTTTACAGTTTTGCTTTGATAAACGCCAAGCCAAACCGCTGAAATTGTGAATGGTGTCGATACGGTAACAACCAATTACGGGCAATTTTGTTTTGATGTTAAATAAAATGTCGATAATGTCGAAAATGGCAATAAAATCACAGAAATCCTCGAAGTTGACCGGTATGTAAGTAATCTTGAGTTTGGACTTTTACAGTTAAGTAATTCATTTAAACAGAAGGTATATCAAAGAGCAATAATTGAAAATTGCACGTTTTCAAAAGTGTGCAAGCAAAAAGCTCACAACGAGCTTTGTGGAGAGTTAAGGTAATACAAATAGCGTATAATTGTGTTTCCAGTTATCAAAAGAAAGCTTGTTTCGAAATTTGTACCTGCAGCTTAGCTTTGTCTAATAAATGAATGAGTGTACCTCATTATAGTACCTCGTCCAAGCCCTTAGTAAACCTACAGGTAAGATAGAGCTGGTTTGGGCTGAGCGTGTATGCCTTTCTTCCGGCCACATCCGGTCGAGATATCTCATTCTTCTTTGCGCTATAGCATTACATTCGAGAAGAAGCTGTGTGCTGGAGTCTCCGGAGACTAGTCGCCGAAACGACATGAGTCAGTGGATCATAATATGTTTATGAAAACGCCCGTGAGTATTCTCTGTTCGTCCTTAGGGAGGGTTATGAGTTGCCTGAACCTTCTTTGATTGTATCCTCCGAGTAAAGGTTTCGCTTGACGTAGCCCCATAATTTGGTGTCAACCTACGTCTCTTAATCTTAGGCCTTCACTGCTAAGCTTCTCCTTGATGGTGTGTTGTCCCATAAGAAGGAAGAGCTCGAGTCCTATAACTTTTTCTAGAAAACGTTTAAATGTTTTGTGGTATTTCTTTAGCTGCATTAGAACTATCGATAACTATAGATTGGAAGCTTAAAATGGCAAACTGTGTCGACATATCTATTCAGTAGGGTTTGGCAAGTCATCAAGTTATCATCATCGGCCCTTATTTCCTTCGAAATGAGGAAAGAGCTGCCGTTACGGTGAATGACAAGCGATATCAAGTTTTCATAAATTAATCAGCTAAACATCGATAACAGTCGGTATCAACACGAAGGCGCAACTTACCCTACAGCGTGCGTAACAAATTAATCATCACTATAATAATCGTAATCAAAAATGGGATTGATCGAATAGGCCAAGTGACTCGTAGCCACGGCGGACACATGCTGAATATCATATTAAAAAATAAATGCCAAGAAATTATTTAGCAGATGCTAATAGTCAGCATAAATATTCATCATTCCAAGAATATTTTATTTAATATTAACAATTTAAGTTCTCAAGGTCTTCAAAACCAATACGAAAAAAATGTATAAAAAATTAATAAAATTAAAGCTATCTAAAATATATTTATTAATGTTCTTTTTCAATTTTTAAATAATTTAAAATAATAACAAACAAATTCGACTTACCGCATTTTCTAACTAAACGAACTCTATTCGGTTTTGCCATTTGCTAACTAGTGTTCATTTAATGTTATTTGGAATTGTTTTTTTCGCGTATTAATTCTATCATGTAAGATGATGTTGTTGTTGCCAGATTTCATGATGACATCCTTAATGTGTTTCCAAACTATTTGCCATGAATTGATGGTAAAAAAATAAAAACAAACGATAAAGTACCCTAAACACAGGATGTATGCGTGTTTGTGTAGGGTACATAAAATTTAAAACATGGAAATCATGTCTAGTTGTTGTGGTTGTGTTGTTATTGTTGTTTTTGTTGCTGTTCCTGTTGTTTTGTTGTTAATGACGCTCAGCTGAAGTTTTAGAAAACGGCTTCATAGAAAGCCCACAGTAAAATCAACAAGAAGACCAGGATAAGGAAGGTGGTAAACAAACTCCTCGCTTCATTCATTTTGTTGCTGTTGTTTTTCGTTTAAGCTGTAGGTCATGGGTGAAATATATAAAGAATTTATTAGATTTTTACGCAAATTTTGGTATGAATTTTTTTTTTTTGTTTTTTGGAAATCAAATAGAATTCTTTAAAAATGCTTAGCACTAAACTGGAAATATTATATAACGAGCAATAAATCACTATTTGATTTTTTTTTTGTAATTCAAATTTGAACACGAATTCTTCTAAATCCTTAATATGTATATACTTGTACAAATTTTCTGTATGATAATATTTATTTTTTGATATTTAGCAATCACGCACCGCTAGCGGTAAATGGTTTAATTGATCGGAGCACACCGTTCGTACCGAATGCCTCTGAAAAACTGGCAATCGCATCTGCAAGAATTCTCCACAATGACCAGGCCGATTAGCGTCACAGTGCACGGAATCGTATCGGAATTGAATCAAAAGTGTGCCGGCAGCAGAATGAATTACATACATACATACTTAAGTTCGTATATACAACTGTACACATATTAGAATATATACATACAATCATGCATACACACATACATATAAGCGTATATTAGAACTCATAATTTCATGTAAGAACATATGGACTAGATGGATATAGCCAAAAATATGTGCGTACATAAGTATTTACAAGCATACGCATATAAATAATTATGTATCTCAGCAGCGCCTACATACATCTGTACTATACATACAAACACACGAATATAGAAACATACAAATATGAGGGGATCATTGGCGAACATTCGCTGCTTTTCGGCAGATCCGCAACACTCTTCGTGTTCAAGTGCGTGTACATGCCGTTTGGAATACGGATGAATGCCTACCCCCAATAGCGTTGACGGCGGCGTCGGATGTGTGGTGATGGTTGAGGAGGCTCTGTGCGATTATTGGCACGGAAACGTTCGGTTTGGTTTTGTGTGGGCGCAAATGATCTTCATGCTTGTTGTTGGAATTGAATTTTTGAAATCAAAAGGAAAGGAACATTATTTTTATAGATAAATATTTAGGCATATAAATATGTGTGTATTATCTACTGGCAGTTTGGCTTCATTGACTTGTAAAAAGTATTTTTAACCAAACTAAAATAATTTATACTCAAAGTAAAATTTAACTAAAGCAAATTCCTTTGACAGCGCTATATACGAGGAGTGTTCAAAAAATGAGTTGAATTTTCATTTTTCTCAAAAAATATTTATTTTTTCATCAATTTCTGTTTTATCTCCTTCAAGGTAGTCCCCCTTAGCAGAGAATGTTCATTGCATTAACATTCTCTGATAATACACTTATGCCAGTGGTTTTCCAATACTCGAAGCAGTTCTTATAAGCACTTTTGTCCTTGAACTCTTTCAGCGATTCGGTTTTTATCTCCTCAATCGTCGCAAAACGCCGTTCTTTCCTTGGGAACAGGAAATAGTCAAAGAGGACCAAGCCTGGTGAATACGGTGGCTGAGGCATGATAACGGTGTTGTTTTTTGCCAAACAATCTCTCATAAGCAAAGATGAGTGAACAGGTGCATTATCCTGATGCAAAAGCCATGCATTTTTTTCCACAATTCAGAGCGTTTTTTGGTATTGCTCCACGAAAACCGCGCATAACTTCAAGGTAATATTCCTTATTTACCGTACGACCTTCAGGTTAGAACTTCTCATGCACTACGCCATGGTAATCGAAGAAAGCAATGAGCAAAATCGTGACATTTGATCGAGCTTGATTGCTTTTTTTGGTCTTGACTCTTCTGAACTCTTCCATTGGGACAATTAGGCTTTGGTTTCGATGTCATAACTATATACCCATGATTCGTCACCAGTTATGACCCTTTTAAGCAAATCTGGATCATCGTTGACGTCATTCAAACATTTCCTTAGCGATGCTAATGCGCCGTTGTTTTTGTTCAAAATTCAGAAATTTTGGAACAAACTTCGCTGCCACACGCTTCATGCCCAAAATTTCCGAAAGATTGCATTGCATGAGCCAACCGATATGCCGACATCCTCAGCAACTTCTCTAATTTTGATTCGGCGATTCTCCATAACAATTTTCTTCACTTTCTCAACATTTCCATCGGTTGTTGATGTGCTGGAGCGTCCAGAGCGAGCGTCGACCTTCACATCTTCTCCACCTTCTGTGAAAAGCTTCTACCACTTGTAAACATTTTTTGGCTCCGAGTACTCTCACCGTATGCCACTGTCAACATTTCAAGTGTTTTTGAGCATTTAATTCCATTTTTTACACGACTTTTGATGCAACTTCTTTGATCCATTTTTTTCGATAGCAGCAAATCGCCGAACACGCAAAACACTTGTCTTACTTATGCCTCTCACATATTGCTAAAATCGTGAACATACCTATCTTCGAGACGAATGTACCAACATAAAAAAAAATAATAATCGAAAGTTCAATGTACATAGCCCGCGAAATTTTAAAATTCAGCTTACTTTTTGAACACACCTGGTATGTATGTATGTAAGTTTACTAGAGTTGCTGCTAAATTATTGCCACATTCATGCAGTGTTGATTGCTGATGGTCGGTAATTAAGGGAAATAGTACAATGCCGGGAAATTTGCCGTCAAATTGTAGTTAATTTTCATAAACGACGAAATATCATATAAAAGTTCCAAAGGTTACAAAAAGGCGCCCCAATCTACTTTCGGACAGAGAAGCGAGAGCAATGGAGCGATTATTGACTCATCAAGTAGCTAAAACACACAGGGGAGCCGCAATAAAGGTAAAATAGCCTGAAAAAAGCGGGTTGGAGACTAAAAGTCAGAAGGCTAAAAGTCAGTGAACAAAATATAAATACTGAGTTTTATGTAATAAAAGTAATCGCCGAGCAAATTTTTTTTTTTTATTTTTGTAATATCTTTTTTATTTTTAAAATTAAATGAATACCTTTTATTTTTTAAAAAATGAAGCGTTCAACCTGAAAATTTGATAGTACTGTTTTGAAATATGTCTCTACAGACAAATGAAAAATGCATGAATGTGGCAAACATTTAGCCAGTTCTGCCCGTCACTGTATATCCGGAATACAGGACAAGAACTAATAATAAATATCGGAAGTTGTCAAAGAAACAATTAAACCCCACACATTTGCTAAACAACGTCATAACTCAAAATATCAAAAATTCGAGAAAAGTGACTTCGAAGTTTTCATTTTGCTATGCCTGCCTAAGTGAACGTAAAGGCATATCTATATATTTTCATCTAATGAGGTGCTGTTAATACATACAAATTTTTTTGTTTTTTTGGATTACGGCTCTCCTGCAACAAATGATTGATTTGACGTTTTTATCTACCTATTACGTGTATGCTAGAGCTGTCAAGGCCGAATGTACCGAGACTAGTCGATTCAAATCTTAGTATTGTATTATTATTATTACTTGTATACACTAAAATTAATTTTTTTCTGAAAATTTGAAAAAGGCGAGCTAAGAAGCATTAAGGTAATTCCTAAAGCGCTCAGTCTAAAAAGCCCATAGCATTTGAAGATCTGGAAAGTAAAAGGGTTTATAGACAAGAAGGAAAAGAGCGAAGTGACAGAGAGAAAGAGATAGGATAGAATAGAGAGAGACAGACATAGCTAGTCCTGTGAGAATTTTCGAAATTCTTTGGCAAATCTGTAAATTTCCTTCAGTTTTAGGGAACGAATATTACTCATTCTCATGACATCAGAATCCAAAATTCGTAGCCTTGCTCTAGAAAAGGCAGGACACTCACAGAGAAAATGATCCGGGTCCTTTAAGCAAGACAGGCAAATCGTGGGTTGTGTCCTGTAATTATTCCGACCATCAACCGAATGTATTACTTACCAAATTTTAAAAAAAAAAGTTCGACTGTTTTCTGTTCGGGCTTGTCACAAATCATTTTGCACTTCTGCAGCGTTCTAGACTGGACCATAACTCTTTATGTAAATTGCATATATAATAACTAATGCAATTCATGATTCCTATAGAACTGTTAATCGATTATTGTCGCCGATCCGCAGTTGACCAATTCATCGGCAATTTCATTTCCTTGAACACCGCAGTACCTTGGAGCCCATATAGGTACAAGCTTATTCCGTCTTGCAACAGACGCCTTCGCCTGAAGAAGCCTGAAATGATTTAGATATGTTCACTATACTCGCTTTATCGGAAATCTTAATTAGTTTTCCTATTTTTATTTTGGGAGTCCAAGACTGGTGTAACAAGAAAAAATTCTATCCTTGCTTTTATTTGGCTATCTTCGGAAATTTCATTTTTTAGCGTTATTTTTTACAGTATCAAAAATTTCATGATGAAGATATGTACTTGAAAGGTTTAGCAGTCCTTGCAAACACGCGAAGGTGTTAATCTCACCATGTAAATAGAATACTAGGTGAACAAAAATATATCCAAAATGAAAGCAACTATACACATATCTCACAGCAATGTTTTGCTGCTGTTCCCACGCGTGTTTAGCTTCAGTCTGTACTCTTACACTAAACTAGCATAAATATAGTAATTGTGAAGGGCTACACTGACCTGGTGATGAATGATTCACCTTCGGTAGCTGATAGCCCTTATTTCCACACGTCTTTTCGTCAAATAAATGGGATCCTATAATTAAGAATTAAGCATTCCTCGTTCCTCGAATGGCAATATATGCTTTGCACTGTTGCTTTTTATTCCAATCAAGCGACTATTCGCATTGAAATACTTACATACATACTTTAACATAACTCGACTTTTTTTAGAAGACTAATTTGCTTCTCAGTGGAGTTTGCATCCGATCGTTGCAAGATACCCAGAGGATACTTGGGCTAAGCCTGGAAGTGGTGAGCTGCTTGAACCGTATGCAGAAGAATCGTCCTGGAGTTAATGGCGCTCAGGGGCTTCTACACATGGAACCATCCTCCGATCACAACAACAAACGATGTCAACCTGGAGATAAACCGACGAATCACGCTTGTTAATAGGTGTAACTATGGTATCAGTAAGCAAATGTGCAGCAGAGACCTCTCTCGCCACACACTCTACAAGCCGCTCATCATACCAGTGCTATGGCACTGAAGCATGGGTTGTGTCACAGACAGAAAGATACCACGAGAAAGAGATACTACAGAAAATCGTCTGTACTCTTCGTGTTGGCGCTGACTACTGCCGCCAAGTGAACCACGAGCTATATGAGCTCTACGACTATGTGGACATAGTTAACCGCTTCAATATTCAGCGCTTGCGCTTGCTGGGCCGCGTCGAACCTATGGATTCAGAAGCTCTAGCAAAGAAGATGTTCAGATGACAAGTTAGAGGACAACGACGTAGGGGAAGACCATGTCTCCGGTGGAAGGGCCAAGTAGAGGGAGCCCTATAATCGGGAGGGATCGCTAATTGGAGAAAGCGTGCGCAAAGTAGAGACGACTGGTGAGACATGTTGCCGTCGGCCTTAATTCCGTAATCGACTGTGGTCCTCGATCAGGCCATATAAGTAAATAAGTAAGTATGGTGAGTATTTTGCTTTGTAAATAAAAACAAATATTGTTCGCAGAATTGCTTCATATCGCAAGTCAAAAAGCAGTCCTCGTATTTGTAAGTATGTATGTACTGTAATATGTATTTATAATCTAATATGTTCTTCCTCGAATTATGACCGCTTTTATCGCTCGTACAAAATAACATGTTCAATAATAATACTATGTATGTATGGATGTTAGAACTAATGTACCATTTTTTGTGTACAATACAGTGAGAACATGAGAACCACTTCAACACTCATATACGGAACACATGAAGTGTTTACATTTAAAATTGTAATTATATATTGCACTGTATTTTACAAGATTTTTGATTATTTTTACAGATTTACGTACATATGTATGGATATGCACCCTGTAGGAAAATTTTGAACAGTGAAATGATTGAACACAAGTACGATATAGACAATTGCGAACCACTTCAAATAGCGGTTAACCACATCTGTTTCCAGAATATAACAGCATCAACGCTAATTCTGATGAATTACGAGCATATAACGATATGTGATGACTATGGCTTTTGAGTACATTTTTAATGTTTGAATGGTTTTCTATTCATTATTTGAATACAAAGTAATAACGATAATTGTGTAACATTTAGATTTCAATAAAACAAAGTTAGTGAAATTTATAAATTATAAGTAATTATAATTGTTACATTAAATTATATGAAAATCTTAGAATTTATTTGTTTCTCCCCTCTTGAATGACATAGCGACACACTGCCCTATCGCCCATTATGACAACGGCAGCAGCGTGATTTCAAATCGATATATGGAATGTAATTCGTCGAATTCAATTACAAGATGGCACAAAATTAGTCATCCAATTTTGTTTGCGAATTACTTTATTACTAAATAAAAAATTATTTTGAGTGAGGAAAATCTTCGTTTCAGCCTTTATGCGCTGCATTACTTGTCTGTAGCTGACTAGTGCACAAGTATCAAATGTGATTGACGTTTGATGTCATTAGCAAAATTATAAATGTTGTTCTTGTTGTTGCAATAGCACAACACTCCCCATACTTCTTGTTCGGATATAAATACGGGTCGTTCAGTTGACGTAGATCCGATTATCGTCGAAAAATTATAAATATTCAGATCGGGTGACTAATTTTACGCCATCTTGCAGTTTGAAGCTATCGAAGAAAGAATTCAGAGTGTACTAGCTCTCATATGACGGATGAAGGACTAAGGTTAAGTTAGGTTAGGTTGACCTGGCTGTCTGAAAGCCATCACATATACCTATTGGTCCTTAGTGGTACCAGATGGAGCTTGACCCTTACTTTTCCTTATAGTAGGCTTCTTGTAATAAGCCTGCGTCTTTTGCGAATCGAAGCAAGCTCTGAAGTTCTAACCCCAAGAGACATTCTAACCTCTCATATTGTAGAGCTCCTAAACACTTCTTCCGGGTTCTAGCTAATGCAGGGCAAGAACATAGAAGGCGTTCTAGAGTTTCCCACTCTTCTAGTTCATTGCAAAATCTGCAGCTATCATTGTTTGCAATTCTTGCTGTCAGTATACCTTCGATAGTTCTGTTTTTTTTCTGGACAGGGCTAGTATGAGAGATGATTAACGATTTTTTATGGCCGGAATTGGATGGTATTGTTATGGACAACGTTTATTTTCAACAAGACGACGCTACGTGCCACACAAGCAAGGAAACCATTGATCTTTTACGGGAAAAGTTTCCGAACCGTGTTATCTCTCGAAGAGGTGATCACAATTGGCCACCGAGATCTTGTGATTTAACACCTTGTGTTGTGACTTTTTTCTTTGGGGCCACGTGAAAGAGAAGGTCTACACTAACAGCCCAGGGTCGATTCAATACCTCAAAGATGGATTTCGGGAGCCTATCGAGGACATAGTGCAGCCACTTTGAAATTCGGTTATGGAAAATGTCATGGAAAGGATATTGTCCTGTAAGCGTGGTCGAGGTGGTCATTTGCCTGATGTTATTTTCCTTTATTAATGGCAAACCTTCCTCTTAATAATGAAATAAACATCCGATCACTTATATTAAAAAATAGCATTCAAAATAACACCTCTGTTTGGAAACCCCTATATATATGTTGGAATTGCTCAATGCCTTTGCTAGTGCTACCACAAAGACTTCTGCTTGAAAAATACTGCAGTGGTCAGGGAGCTTAATTGGCCGCTTGATGTCTAGCTCTGTGCAATAAATCCCTGCACCTACTCCGTTCATCATTTTCGAGCCGTCACTAAATATATTAAGCGTATTGGGACTAGGTTTCATACTTCTTTTCCACCCCTCTTCTACTATTATTGTTCGGAATCTCTTCACCCAATTGTATTTCTAAGAAAGCGTTCAAACTTGTTAGAAATTTCCAATTGCAGCCTCAGGGCAAGCACAATAAACCACGTTAGAGGTCGCAGTGCATTATGCCTCAATAAAAATAAAAATAATGGTAAAATAAAGTCCCAAGCGATTGGAAAGAATTGACACTCTCTAAAATACGTGTAGAAATATGTATGTAGGATTCCGAGTTAAACAATTTGTTCTTACTTTAATTTAGACAATTTCTTTATTACTTCAACTTAGACAATTTGTTCCTGTGCGTTCCTCGCTTGATGGCTGTTTAGTTCACAATGTTCTATCTGTCCTGTCGTTCGTATCGTCAACGTCTTCGTTGGGTATGTTCGCGGTATGGTAATCTCGGTCTCCTATTATGTCTGTTCGTCGTGTCTGTCATTTCCTACATGTATAAGTAAAATTCTGATTACATTCTAACTAGAAACGGACCATTTCGCTACTATCAAATTTTCCTGCTCGGTGTAGATGTTACTTATACGTACATAGTCACATGCATGCTTCACTTATGGACACCACTGAGCATATTCATACATACGTGTGTACATATGTATGTATGCACTTTGGATGATCAACTCTATCACTTGTTGTTAGCATGATCCAGCAACAAACTGGAATTTCTCATTTGTTTATAATGGAATGTGTGAAAGAAAAACAAAATTCATGCAAGCCTTTTGATTAGGCTGCCTTTAGTCACTTTTCAATGAACGCCTTTCAACGCAATGTTTTTATGGATTCCCATTAACAATTTATTTATATTCCATTAGTGTTTATAAAACTTGACAAATTGAGTGGTGAATGTTAACTGCTTGATTTCTCACAATTTCCCAGCAAGCTATCAATAAGTTAAGGGAAAATAGAAAAAGTATGCTTACTTATAACTACTCTACAGACCAGTTTACACCTGCTTATAAGCAGGCATATTATTGATGAATATGTATTAGAAAATTTGCGTAATCGAATTATTTGCCAATGGAAAAGTATGTTAACACGATTTTTAGGAAATACAGTGCTAACTTGACTTAATGACAAGTTTTAACAACTTATTTGTTTCTTATTAAAGTTTAATAATTTTTGTATGAAAATATAACTCCTTTTCCATCAAAAACCATATAAATACGAGCTTCAAACTTTGTGCAAATTAAAAAAAAATCAAAAAATTTGCATAAAGCATTCAAATTTTTTGATTTTTTTTTTTTTTGCATAAAGCATTAACATGTTTTGTAAAATTATTGAAGGAGTTTCGAGTATGCAGAGTTATTGTGCATGAAATTTTGGTATAATAATGAGCAAGTTTGAAGTGGCTCAAAATCCACGGCAATTTTTTTCTTGGGACGATATCGGGTGTTCTTCCACATAAACCAAATTTCGTGCATTCGTTATATGAAGAAAATCCACAAGACGCCAACAAAAAAGATTTATGAAATCAACACGATTTTTGAGTCACTTCAATTGGTTGCTAATTTACTTTATCGAATTTCATCGGGCTATAAAGGAGGCTAACGAAATTGTTTGCAATTTTCCGGAATTTCTACTTCAGAAGCGTTCAATTATAATTTGTATCAGGTACACAACTAAAACATTGGAACTATTTTAGATCTAGTTCTCTAATAACGACAATAATCATGATTCCGAAAATCATTCGGTTTAGAAACTGGTCAATAAGCTGAAGCGACCATATTTTTTTAGAGGCGTCTATCAAATAGGTCTATCACCATGGAAGTTCCACGATTGAGCAACACGAGCAAATATTAGACCTGTATTATGAACGATTTGAAGGTATGGTTATCTCTAAGATCGTACGAATTCCCTCTCTTGACTTGTTCCTGTAGGGTTCTCTGAGGTCGCAAGTGTATGCCAATAAACGGTAGTCGGCCGATGTTCTCAAAGCGAAAATAGCCTAAAACATTACTCAAATTCTGCCGTTCAAAGCTGCAGGGGACAATTTATTGTCCATGTCGGTTCTACAATACTGGAAAAATCTGGCAACATTCTCCGTACTGCTACAATAACAACTATGTCATTTTGCATACATATTGATCCATATAGCCTTTCATATAAAAAAATAATCTGATTAATACCTCATAGACAACTTATTTTATTCAATTTTGACTCGCCCTTTTTGCTAACCCCTGAAAAAACATTGAAAAATTGCCGCCTTAGCGGAATGCGTGGTATATCGGCCACACACAACAAAATAATAAACAAATTTTGCTTTAGCAGCAGCTGTTCTGCTACCGCAGACAATGGCAATCCTGAAATCCATTTCTATCATGAGAAAGCTTCAGATAAACGTAACCTACGGTTCAGCAAAAATCAATAAAAATTCAAAAAACTTGACCTCAATCTGTCAAATACACATATTTTTGCACTTTTCTTTTGTTTCGTTCGACAAATTTTTTACTGGAAAATGTCCATAACCAAATTCACAAATAAGCGTGAAAAAATTTAATTATTATGTAAACATATAATTTACCACAAATTAAATAAAAACACCATTTATTAAACTTACCAATTATTCAACTAGACACGACATCTTATGAACTATGCGATTACAGGAAAAGTGCCTGCAATCGATGCTGGTAATTGTTTGTTGGGCTAAGGCTGCTTAAAAGATGGCATATAAGAGCCAAAGGCACACCAAAAGTACTGCCAAAATAGAGAAGGTGGACAACAAGCTTCGGACTTCACTCATTTTGAAACTGTAAAAGAAATTAATTTTATAAATATGGGAATGCCTAAGCGGATTGCGGGGGGTTAGTAGCCCTAAGAGTGGCATATGCGGTTTTGAGAGGATTTTTTGGGGTATTAGTATCACAGGTTGTAACTCAAAAAACAAGTACAAAACCATATTTGCATGAATTTATTTAAACAAGTTTATAAAAAGGAAATTTTGTTATATTCGTTTAGTGATACAGGTACTGATCGCCGTTTAATGGACAAGCCTTTTTCTGTATATAGTATATGATTATAGTATATACTAGATAGTTCTCACAATAGTGATGGCTGGCTGAAAGTTGTATGATTCAATTGAAAAGAGTTTTACTGAATGTGCGAGTAACTCTCATCGGCGCCATACGCAAGAATTGAAGACGAAATCATCAGTATACCAAAGGCATTAGAATACCAAAAGAAAAAGAGCAAAAATACCATGAACAAAACTCAAAAAAAACTGAATACATTTTTTTTTTATATTTCAACTTATTAAATAGTTTTTTTTTTGCCAACCTAATATGTAAGGTGGCGCAAAATTAATCACCCTATTGGAAAATTTTTAATTTTTGCAAATGGCGTTGTACGTCAATCATATTGGACACTCATGAACTAAACTGAGACACATACGGTCCAAATAAAGATTTCAAGCACTTCTATTTTTCCACAAAAATTTAATGAAAAACAATATTGGATGATTAATTTTGCGCCACCTTGTACATACATACAGACGAAAGTATGATTATGGTCTCTACGTGCCTATAATATGCGCCTGATAGTTGCCTCACAAATTCTTAGGTGCGTTAGTACACTTTCACTTCAAAAACAGAGTTCCAGCAAAATTTCAAAAAATACATAATATTATATTATGCACACCCTAGCGTAAAATTTGTATTGCTCAACATTTCTTAACCCTATCCTTCACAAAATTCGCATCACGTCCAAGTGTGAGCGAATCTTGCAAGTCTATTGGAGTATATTTATAAATAAAAGTGTCGTGCTTTGATAAATCTTATCGCAAAACCAAATTTTCTAAACATCTCGACCGCAGGTAGACTTTGTTTCATAAGATGAATAAGAATTCTCTTAATATCTCTATCTAAACACACCTAGCAGGTCCGTTTTCTTTGCACTAAACACATTTATAGTATATTCTGAGCATAAATGAAATCGGAACAAAAATACGTTTCTTCCGGATATCTCGCATCCAGTGCTGTGGTGGGTTTAAAAAGCCATCCTAGTTACGCTTACAAAAACTCACCTCTATTTGAAAGCAAGGAAATTGGCGTACGAAGTGAACTACAGTAGTGGAAAGCCATTTTTTCACGTGTGAATAGCTGCACTGCGCCCAGAAAAGTCTTTGTGTATCGAATCTTCAGTGATGAAGAAAAGTGCGGGCGAAGTGTAGAAAATTAGGCGCAGCCTAGTTTACACGAAAAAAGGGAAAGTGTTTTTAGACTAATATAGGATCGCTGAACACGAAAGCGAATTTCATTTATTTTTCCAGGTTTGACTAATTTTATTTGACTTTTTTGGTCGTTATTTTTTTATTTTGATTTGTTATCAAAAACTATTTTTTTTAAATTTAGCTCATTGTCTAATATATGTATGTATATAAACCATTCGAATCCAAGTTTCCAACTTTATACAAAAACTATAAAAATTCCGCACTTTTTATTCATTATTTCACGGTTTTATTTAGAATGTCTAGCTTTGTAGTTTTGTAGCTTATTAAATTTTAGTACAATAAGATGCAAGTTTGAAATTGCTAGAAAATTCGTTTGATTTTTTATAATTACGAATGCACGACATTTTTTTTATACGGAGAAAATGTGAAACATCGACAGGGAAAAACAAATATCAAAAACAAACAAAAGTTTTAGCGACTTTTAGTTTTTACTTTATAGTACTAAAATTTATTGGACTATGAAATTGCGTGCACAAATTTAAATTCTGATTTAAAATTTTGAACTTTTGATGAAAATTTGTAAAAATTTTCTAAATGTGTCACAATGTTTGGGACTTGAATTATTATGGTTTTAGATATAGAAAGCACTAAATTTTTCTAAAAAAAATAATATAAATTAAAAAATAACTAAATAAATCGCCAAAACTTGTCAATATGTAGTGCCTTTATAATAATTTCGAGGCGCGTATGTATGTACGAGGTTTCATAAATGGCTGTAATGAGCAAATTAAATACTAATCTTGGGATATAATGTATATCACCTCAGTCTCCCAACTTGAATCCTTCTAGCGGTAAAACTGCAGGAGATTAGGTACCAACCAAAAGTGGAAAACCCTAGTGAAAGGAAAGGGAACAAAAGATGGCTCTTCTAGATGGGATCTAAGGCTGACAACATTACACCTATATTAATTGTCGCGAATCCACAACAACAGGCTTGGATAACTGATACCATCAAAATATACCGACCCAAGCAACGATGGAAGCAATGGTCTGCACAAGACTCTAGTGCTAATCAAGATGTTTTTACATTACCAAATTTGTTAAAATACAAATAGCATTAATTTTCAAATATCAGTAAAATTTGATCAATACAAATCACCACTGCGTATGAGTAATTTTGAATGAATAATGCTCAAGGATAGTGTAGTATTTCGTTTACTAAAGGCTAGCAAGATATGTAAGTAGAACTTAGCTGCCAAATAAAGATTGAAATTGTGTACCATATTACTATAGTTGCTATAGACTAACAGATTTCTATGAGATCGCTTTGTGATTTTGTGGGCAGTGATCACATAAATTAAATATAATGGAGTAAAATATTTGCTCTATTTTGCTCAGCGCAGTTACCTTTCAAACGACCTTCGGTTCTTCTATGAAATTCTACAAAAAAATAATTTTTTAATATATTTCAGTTTTCCATATGAATTTGTCAACATAAAATATATGAATAATCAACTCAGTGTAATGAAAAAATTAATTTGCTATAATCGATATGTTTCGTACCTTTTAATGGCAACGTTAAACATATAAATTTCATTAATATAAGAATACATAATTTGACATATGTGCTTATTATATTGGAAAACAGCCAAAATACTGCGAGTTTTATTTTAAAAAATAAATAAATAACTAATTAAAATACTTTTGTAAACTTAAATTATTAAATTTTAGTCAAGATTAGCACATAAAAAAGCCAGCATACACCCACGCAAATACACGAGCCGGTGAAAGACGTATAAAAAAGAAATTTTATTAAATAATAAAGAAATGTGAGAAAAAAACCCAATCGTTTGATATCAAATTGATAACCGTGTAGTAATAAAATTTTCTTTCGTATGAAAAAATTAAAGAAAGCAAAAAAATCATTTAGTTTCATCTATAAAAAAAAAGTTTTAACCCAAAAAATATTTACAAACGATATGCAAAAATATATGCTTATATGTAAATGTATGTATACAAAAATGGCACATTTATTTTAATTCACTTGACATTGCTGTTAAGGAGATTTATGTAAATTATTATTATTATTTTTGTTTTATTATATTATAATTTTTATCACGCACCTTATTTGCTATTCGCACTTGAATATACACAATTTTTAACTTTTTTACTTAAATTGCTCTGTAGAGCTAACGACTGTTGGTTTGAAGACTTCGGGTCTAACTGAAAATCCTTTGCACCCATATAGTCCATTAAAGAGGTGAGTATGGCGATTTAATTTTTGGTAATAACATTTACTCAAATATATAATATTACTCAAGCACTACAAACACACTTATACTTGTACATAAGTGCATAAGTGTATATGTATTTATACTCTATTATACCAAAATTTATAAAATGCTGCAAATGCTATTCAGAAAAAAATTAGTAGATACTATATACATACATACATATATGAGCATATGCTTCAATACGAAGCTAAATAAAGGGTGATCCAAATACAAGTTGGGTTTTTAAAAGTTTATAATGGCGTGGTTGGCTCATTCGTGCCTGACGTCTCATTTGACTAACGGTCGGTAATGAAATGAGTCTCTTACTTTTCGAAATTCCAACATATAATATTTGCATATGTATGTACTCGTACAAAGTTAGTGAACAATGATCAATTTTAACTGAAATTAAAATATATAATGTCGCGTTTTTCTCACGAATAAAACTTTTCTCAATAATTCCTCTGAGTTCGATTACTGTGCTTAGAGAGGTATGTGAAATGGTTGATGTACCACTGTGACACTTTCCAAGTAGCACTAAAGCGCCGTTCGGATATATATGTATATATATATATATATATATATATATTGTATATATAATATATATATAATTGGCGCGCATACCCTTTTGGGGTGTTTGGCTGAACTCCTCCTCCTATTTGTGTTGCGCGTCTTGATGTTGTTCCACAAATGGACGGCCGCCGTAGCCGAATGGGTTGGTGCGTGACCACTATTCGGAATTCAGAGAGAACGTAGATTCGAACCTCGGTGAAAGACCAAAATAAGGAAAACGTTTTTTCTAATTGCCATCGCCCCTCGACAGGCAATGCCAAACCTCGCAGTGTTTATCTGCCATGAAAAAGCTCCTCATAAAAAAGATATCTGCTGTTCGGAGTCGGCTTGAAAATGTAGCGCCGTTCTGATACCATTATGAGAACTCCAACAGGCCGATATCTACAGCCAGCCAGAACTGTTAATGTAATGGAGAGGATTGATGGGGTTTAGGTTGGTGGTCTAGCTGACAAACCCGGTCATCTACATCTACGTCCAATGACCGGTAAACACAGCAACGAGTTTAGAAATTGGATGGTGTAGAATCCCCAGGACTTTCTGAGTCCTTCTTCTATTGTACTGGAGCCAACTGGGTGTCGAAATGGCACATGAAGAAATCGAACTCCATCTTTTCTGAACTTTTCTGAGAAATAAGTTGTATAATTCCTTTTTAACAACAGTCAGGGGGATGCGGATGACCGAATAGAAGGTCTAATGCAATACAAGCAGTCGCTCGATCAATAAAAATTAAGTCCCAGATTTAAGTTCATTAGGCATCATACAAAGTTCCTGAGACAATTCTGGAACATCTACTAGTTATCGTTCTCAACTCAGCATATCATGCACCAGTCTGCTGAGAAAGTTGCAAAAAGACCTTGAAAAATATGCTTTGAATTGACAGCTTCGCTAATTGAATCAGATAAAACTAAACAGTGATTTGCTTATTTTATCTCTTCAATATCTCTGACAGCTGTGGAAATACTATTGTAAGCATAATTTCTGTTAAAAGTGGTCGCTGCAAGGCCGTGATTACTACCATTTTGCAAGCTGAAATTGAGGATATACATATGTAAATGAATCATCTTAAATTTAAGCAATGTTTTGGTATATCTGTACCGTACAACCCATCAAATGGTCGATCTTTTGCACGCTAAGTCCTGTAATCGCGTTGCCAGCCGCTTTGGGGATATCATTTCGCAGCCTCGGAATTCCAAAAAGACTTCTTCTGAGGAGTGCATTTCATCCGAGCCAATATCTACATACAAATGCGTACAAATTTAAAAACGTAGAAAATGTCTTCGAAGAAGCATCACTCAAAAACTAAAGCGCCGATTTTAACCTCTTTTTCATCGTTGGAAATCCTATGAGTCATACGTAGTTTCGGTGTAAGACTACTTTCAGACACGGCAACGTTTGTGGCGGCAACTCGTAAGTTACCAACGAGAAAGTGACGAGAAAAAGCAAAAATACCGAATCACTCGTACTCGGACAACGCGTTTGTGTTCTTGTTCTTCTTAATTTTGTTGTTGACTGTAAGCTAAAACCAATTGGCAACAATGAAATTGTCATAAGTGAACGGGCAACACCAAACGAGAAATCGCTGAAAATAAGCAACAAAAGTTGCCGTGTGTAAACACAGTCTAACACTCATTTTAGCTGGTTATTGCCACCTGTTTGTATTAGAAAAAAGTACTATAGTACTAGAGAAAAGTATTACAGCATGGATACCAATGCAATATTTTTTAAGAAAATCTATTCCAAGCCCCATATTTTGATAGCGTTGTCACCTGAATTTTGTGTCAGGAATAGCAATTTTTGTTGAATATTAAGTTATAGATATCGAATGAAAACTGTTGAAACAAGTTTTAACAAAAAATAATTTTAGGGGGTGTTGCCACCTATTATAAATTGATCAAAAAAATATATTAAGTTCGGTGAGGTTAGCCTGGTTGGCAATAAGACACGCATAGATCTTTTGATCTCTAGCGATACCAGATGGAGGCCGACCTTTATGAATACTGAAAGTACATAGACATCATGTAGGATGTCAGCGCTTTTGGCGAATCTAAGCAGAGCTGGGAGATCCGCTTTTGAGACGTCCTCCAGACCCTCAAACAATGGGGCTTCCAGGCATTTTAAACGCGTTTTTAATAATGTCGGACAAACGCACAGAATGTGTTCTAAAGTTTCCTTAATCTCCTCTCTGCATTTCCTGCATTTGTCCGTGTTAGCAATCCCTATATTGTACGCATGTGCAGCCAATAGATTATGACCTGTTAGCATACCTATGATAGTTCTGCAGTCCTTTCGCGAGAGCGTAAGTACGAATTCAGTCAGTTTTTTGTCGTTAGTTCTACACATGACTTTTGCTGTTTTGCATGTGGTCAAATTAGTCCACCTAGCTTCCACTAGTTTTTTCATGTAGTCGTCCATTTCGTTGTATATAGTATTTAGCAGCATTTTTTGCTATCTCATCTACTATTTCATTCCCCATAATGCCTTTGTGACCAGGTACGCAATAGATATGCAGCCTACTGTTTGCGGCTAGCCTTTCTATAGCCTCCCTGCTCCGTTGAACATTTTTGGACTTAATACAATATGAGCTTATTGCTTTTATTGCTGCTTGACTGTCCACGTATACATAGGTATATTAATTGTTGAGTTCTTTCTTGCTCTGCGGCTTTCCCCACAGCAAAAACTTCCGCTTGGAAAATACTTCTGTGGTCTGACAGCTTGATAGGCTGCCTAGTTTTGGGCAGTAAATGCCCACTCCCACTCCGTTTAAAGTTTTAGAGCCGTCTGTATAGTTGTGAAAACTCCTATAGCCAGGCATCATGCCTTTGTGCCATACCTCCTCTTCAATTGTTGTACAAAACCTTCTCTCCCAATTAAAGTACGGAGTCATGTAGTCTGTGCAACCTGAACTCCACTTTCGTACTGAGCTGTGTCCGAAGGTTCTACAGGTGAAGTTTTCCGCAGCCACTAATCTCCTCGCGGATTTCGCTGCCAGGTTTTCCGC